>NW_008239553.1:603114-612043 GCF_000691975.1 Corvus brachyrhynchos | reverse complement strand
GGGAGCGGGCAGCGGAGGGCTGGGGGCCAGTGCGCTGCGGGGTCCTTTCCTGGCCACAGCCGCGCACCTGTCCCGTCCCCAGCTGTGGGAGGTCCCTCGCCGGTGCCGGACGGGTACGGAGCATCCGCGTTCCTGTGCAGTGCTGCCTTCTCCGGCACACAGCGCTCCTGAGGCGCAGCTGCGGCCGTGCCACGGCATGGGGAGCGCTGCCCTGGTGGGGTCCTGGATGGGGAGCTGCTGCCTCTTTCGCCTTCTCTCCTCCTCTGTCGCCGTGAAGTCTGCAGGCTCCTTTGATGTGAGGTCACGGAACTTTGGTCTTTCTTGGTGGACCTGAGTGGAGACCTTGTTATTTTCTCTCTTACTTTTTTCAATATCCTTTGTTCAGGGAATATTCTTCCTTGCCATGGTCCAGGTGCAGATGACACTGCACCACACAAAGATGCTGCAGGCAGCTATGGCAGCTGTGTTGGCGCTGCTTCTCCTTCTCTGAAAGGCAAAAAATACTAGAGCTTTCCCTCTCCTAAGACTGCGGTGTCTTTCTCTTTAATATCTTGTGTGCATGGGATGAACTTGTATGTTGAACCGAAGTCCTTCCTGTAGGACTTCCTGAAAACAGCTGAGGGGAAAAGAGGCCAGCCCCAGACACAGGCAGATGGCCGTGCTCAGGAATATCCTGAGGAGGCAGGGAAATCCAAACACAGCTTTCTTGTTTAGTTGTGACCTGTTGAGCTCTTGGTTATTCTGATAGTTGTTCTGCATCAAAGGGCACTCAGAAAACCTTTATTTCTCTCTTTGCCTTTTGCAGGCTCAGGGGAAATGTTCTAGAGCTACATTTATTTCTGAGGATCATCTAAGTAGCTATATGTAGATGAATATATATATATACACACACACAACATCTCCTGAGGGCTATGGAAATTGCTTTTCTAGATCAAACAGATAATCAGTTCAGTCTGTCCTTTCACTGGCCAATTTAGGTGGTCCAGAGGAGGTTATGAAAAGCTGCAGTAAGCTGGGGTGGAAGAATCCTCTCTTTGCCAGGACACCCTGTTCCACAGAGACTGATGTGAGGCCTGACATATAAAATTTTAGAGTTTTTCATAAGATGGTGTAAAATGTCTCTGAAGCTACCTTGCTGGACCAAAAATATTCTCCTTCCCCAGAGCATCATTCTTCCCTTGGCTTCTTGTGGCAAGCTACAGTGGGTAGTATGGACTATCCAGTTGGAAAGTCTGCTTGGTTTTTTTGTCATCATCAGATAGGAAAATTTCTCCCCCACACCCCAGTTTGATGCATCTGATGACTCAAGAGCCTCCTGTCTACTGGTCTGAAGATGGTGTTGCAAAGGAGGGCTCCACATGGGGCTGTCTTTAGCAGCACACAGACAGTGCTGGGGGAACTGCTGTTCCTCGTGACTTTGCCAGGCAGCCTCAGAAAATAAACTAATGGGATGAGGACAATTGACAGCAACAGAAATCACATGGACTCAGCTCCATGCACAATGTTCTTCACGGTCAGAGAGCTTTAAGGATATCGATCCTTCTGTACAGCAAACCAGGTTTGGTTTCCATAATGCAGCTACTCACTGTCTAAATCTTTTTGATTTCATAAGGCTGCTCTGGGGACTGAATCCTCCCTCCTCTCCTCCCCTGCTTGCAGGAGCTCATCTTGGCTTTAAGGACAGTGACAAGAAACTTCAGCTGTAGGAAATGTGTCATCTTCCACTGAGTGGAGCAGCATCTCCCTCATTCCTGCCAGATGCCTTATCTTGCTCTCCACACAAAGTCTGAGGTGGAAATCCTTGGTTTACTCTGTACGTCTGACTCTCTTGTGATTCATATGTTGTCCTACCAGAACAGCAGAATTGCAACAATTAGTAAGAATTTCTGTCCTTTGTCACTGTGTATCCTTGGAGGTACCTGGAGCCTGGCAGCTTGAAAGGGAGGTGCTGTGGATGTCGTGATTGACCCTCTTAATATTTTCCTTGCAATATTCTCTTTTCCTTATCCTGCAGCCCTTATCCTTTAATTTCTTGGCTGATGCTGAGAAGGATTTCCCTCTGCTTGGCCCTAATGCACATTTTGCTAAGCAAACCTGACCTCTGCAGCTGTGCAAGGAGCACTGGAGTGGATCTACAAAGTATTCCCATGTGCTTCTGTTGTGGCAGGGCGCACCATGTGCTCTCCTCTGGCCACATGTTCGAAAGGTTTGCCAACCCTAAGCTTTTAAATACCATCAGCCACACAAGAAAAAAAAACCAAACCATGAAATGACATAAATAAGGGGTTTTTTAAAAAAATTTCTTTCTCCTGCTGATTTCTGATTGTCTTGGAGATTTCTGCATGCCTGTATAAGCTGCCAGGAATGCTTGAATCTCAGTATTTCACCTGACTGCAGGACCTAGGTGCCTCAAGAGAAATAACAAATGTTGTGAGCTTTGGGAGAAAACAGCACCAAAAGTAGTGGTGTGTTGTTGGTGGGTTGTGGTACTGTGGACTTTCAAACAAAGTCTGGAGCCATGGTGGGCTTTCCTCTGCTTAGTTCAGGTTGGGATAACACAACTGGAAAGCTCTGTGAACTTTTTAACCAAATATTTTTCTCTTAATCATGTGTCACAGAGCACTACAGCAGCAACAAATACTGTCTTGTGCTCTCAGGGACTGTGGCTTTAATCATAGGTTTGTTTTGGAGGAAATGAGGTATGGTGCAATGCTTTGGAAGGATACAGTGTTCTTATCTGCTTGGCATAACTGGAGGAAAATCTGTCAAGTAAAAAGAGTGAGAGCAAGGAGGCTTGTAACACCCCTGCTTTCCCTCCAGTGAAGTGTGTGATTGCAGTTAATTTAGCAGAGATGTCATCTGAAGGAGGAGCTCTTGCCTCTGCTTCTGTACCTTCATTCTCTGCTGGTACAGGACTTCGTATCACTCTTCTGCACCAGTTCCTGGCCCCATCTATGTGGAAGGGGCTGCCTGGTTCAGAAGGATGTCTGAGGATTACACATACCTGAAAGCTCTGCAGGAAAAGCTTGTGTTGTTCTGGGGATGGCAGGAGAGCTCTGAAAATGAGCCTGGGAGCTGTGAATCTCCTGAGATTTGCTGTGGTGGTCCAGCATTCTGTGGGCTTGGGGCTGGCTTTAATTTGTGTTGTTGGTAAGATCCTGGCAGATGCACCTGCTCACAGCAGGTGATGTATCACAGGCTGAGGCAACCTGTGTTTCTGGAGAGATGAGACTATGAATAAAGGGAAAGCTCTGAAGACCTATTCTACAGATTTTTGAAAGAATTAGCCTTTAGCACATGTGCTGGATGAAAGTAAAGTAGGGCAGTGAAGGCTTGAAAAAAGCCTAATTATTTTAACTGTGCAATAAAGGTAACGTACCTACCAGTTTATTGCTTCCTACTTCAAGCTCTTCCAGTGAGTAACAGGCAGGATATCTGCAGACCTTTGGAGGACTAGAACTGGTAGCTGTGTGGTGTTAAAAGTAAAATTGCAGAATGTCATTTAGGCTATGGAAAGCAAACTTTTTGGGAAAATTTCAGCTATGTTTGGATATGCTAGGTGAGTCCAGCCTCTGGAAAAGGAGACAGCAAGTTTGCAGGGTAGCTGTAAACCCTTGGCTGAGCACGGTGACAGCTGGGCAGAGGTGCAAGTGCAGGGAGGCAGATCTAACACATCCTACAGGAACTTGGTGGCCCTCACTGTTACAGTAGCTGAATTCCTCTCTATTTCTTTCAGCACAACATCTGTAAAAGTAAGGCTTTTATCTGCCTCAGTTTCCCCTCTTCTCCCTGCTGGAAAATGAAGAGGAGAAAACCAAGCTCATCTCCAGCTGAGAACTGAAGATGTAGGTGACTTATAAGTTGACAGCGTGACAGATGTTGAAGTCTTGTCTCCAGACAAGTGGTCTGGCTCCCTGTAAAATACTGCCTTGTCTATTGGCAAGGACTGGTGGGGCTGTATTGTGTCTAGGGAAGGTGAGCTGTGTGCCTGGACCAGCACCTGAGATGAAGGTCAGACAAGAAGTGTAAGTACTGCTGAGCCTTATGTTCCCCACAGCCCTAGTTTGTGGACTAAATGCCCATTTTTTGTGGGGTGGGACAGGCAAGCCAGCAGAGCCATCCTGCTCTGGGGTGAATTGCTGCAGGCTGAAGCTCCTGGCCCCTGCCCAGCTCCCCTCCTCGGCAGGTGCTGAGCTACTGAGCTTTGCCCAAGAAGAAAGACAAGCGTCATCATTGCTTAGATAAGATAAAGCATGACCAAAACCTTGTTACCCTTGGCAGGTGTGGCTAGATGCTGACTGGAATTTGTGCAGCTCAGAGGAATAGCCAGGCTGCGGGGAGGGTGGCAAAGCCTCTTTAAAACGTGGAGACTTCATGCTGGAGCCCAACAGAGAAGGTGAGTGCAAGGGCCTGAGGGTGTCAGTGAAGGAACAGCCACCCAGTAACCCTGTGGGCAGAAGGACTTCTGCTCTGTGTGCCTGTGTCCTGCTGCAGGTGTGGATGTTTCTCTGTGGCAGCTCCATCTGAGCAGGGCTGTGTGGGAGCCCTGGTGTCTAGCAGGGCTGAGATTTGGAGTGTCTCTCTCTTCTCCTTTGGTTTTTGAAGTTCTGAAATACCTGTTGTCCTGAACTGTGCCCTTCTGTCTGAGGTCATGGGAACTAGGGAAAAATTTCAGATTTACTGGAGGGAGAAAGGACATGTGGGTGCCCTCACAAATGTACGTTTCTTCCGTTGCACGCTTTGCTCCTGTGCTTGAGAGAGGCTTTCCTTCTTCCTTACCCTCTTTACCTCTTTAAGGAGTTTGCAAGATGCCTGCTCTACCTTTCCTTTCTCCCAGATATGTAGCCAGAGGGGTAATCCTCTGCTCCAGCAGAGGTGCTCAAACCCCTTTGATTTAATGAATTTCCTATGGCACAAAGAGTCTTTCGCTTCCTATGCAAATCAGGTTGCTCAGTTGAAGCCGCTAAATGCAAATGGACCACTTGTGGCTGTTCCCTCTGGAAGAGTGGTGTGGGCTTTATGCAAACATGGAGATGAGGCCTCAGGAGCTGGGAGAGCAGAGCAATACATGGATTTGTGCTGGAAAAAGGTCAGCATGGCTGTAGTTCACCTGTTCTCAGACTTGTGAGTCGGGATACCATGCAGGATATATCGAGCTGTTGGCATCAAATAAATGAGTGTTCACAGGAATGGATTAACACCTGCTAGTGGGGGGCTTGCTTGGTTATTGTCTCCCCTCTCTTCTTACCAAGTCCCTGCTGCATCCAAGTGCAGAATCTGCACTGACTGTGATTTGATGACTCAAGCCACTCTAACGCCTGGGTCCCTTTCCTCTGTTCAGGTTGGGCAAATAATGTTCAGTCTGTAATCATGCTTGAGAGCTCTTCCTATTGCCCTAGATATGGGGAGCTGTAGTGATGCTTAGATTGGCTTAATCCAATTCGATCTGAAAATCCACTGCTCTGAGCAATAAATGTTGCGTGTGGGGGGTAGTATTCAAGTGTCTTTACTAAATCAAAAACCTTTTAAGCATTGGTAGATGAAGCTTTTTTCAATGTGGACCACTAAATACACAGGATGTGCAGTATGGTTGAATTAGCATTACTATGGGAACCATAACTTTTTGTATTTCCTGACCTTTATCCACGTAACACTAAGGATTCATTAATGTGCCTCCAAAGTGTGGGGTTTTAGGGTTTTTTTGTGTGTTTTGTAAGCCTTTTTGTTGTGGTCAGTACTAAAAGAACCTTTATAAAGAACCCCAGGAGGAGATTAGAAACAGGACAGGGTGCAAGGTGCAGGGAAGCAGTTTCTTTCCTTTTTTGTGCTGTTCTAGCAGCATCCCAGCCAAGATCATGGGTCAATGTCAAGCAAGACTTCTGCAGCAATGATGAACAAAATGGTGAGTAAACTCTCCTGCTCGAAGGCAGATGCCTCACTTGGTATGGGTTTGTTTGCTTTTATTGGGTTTTTTGCCACAGCTGCACTGTTAGAGCCTGCCCCAGGGGATTTGGGGTCCTGCAGCTGAGGCAAAGCTGAGCCTATGAGGAATGGAGAAGTGGTCATTCTGGTCTGAGTGGAGCAGAGCTGCCCTCTGCTAACACAGAGCCCTCCCAGGTGGCTCAGTGGAGCTCTCTGGCCCTGTTAAAACTCTATAAAGGCAATTGTGATTGTAGTAGGCTTTATGTCCATTTTTTAGTCTGGGTTTTGAAATAACCATCTTAAAATAATACGGAAGGACCCATCTTTGCCTTCTGCAGGTCCCATTTGCTTGTTGCTGGGAGAATGGGGTTGTTTGGAACTCCTCTCTGCAGGTTGATGAGGTCTCTGCTGTTCAGATACTGGAGTCTTCTCAGTGGGAACTGGTGGAGGAGGGCGTTTTCCTCTCTGTGGAGGGTGGGCTTTCCTGCTCATGACTTGTGTGGCAAAGCTTGTTTTCTGGGCAAAAGAGGCATTTGGGGTAGGGGTGAGAAAAGGGCACATAACCACACCAGGTGCTGAAGAGCCAGGCTGCCAGGGTCTCAACACTCTTTTTTTCCTTTCCTTTGTCACCTTTCCTGAGAAGACCTCAGGTTTAACTAGTGGGAGCTGACACAGCTGAGAGCATCTTCATGCTGCCTGGAGACTCTGGAGCTGCCATTGAACAACAAATCCCCATCAGCATTTCCAGCTGTTAGCAGGCAGGGATGGCTTTGCTTCCTTTTGGGGATGCTGTGGAACAGAGTGGTGCTCTGGTCAGTGGCAGGAGAGAGGATGGCATCTCTGGCTGCTTTAGTGAGACAGTCCTGGGATGAGCACCCACCCCTGTTTGTGTGTGTTTTATGGTGCTTTGGAAACATGTTCCTTGCCCTGTCATCTTATGCTTTGCTTTACTCTTTTCCTGAGTTCTCTGTGCTTCTCTGTGTGAAGCAGATTGCCAGCCTTGTAAAAAGTGGAGTTAAACTTGAGGCAGGACTTCCCTGATCGAAGTTGGTTGGAGAGAAGACAGCAAGCTAAGTACAAGCACAGCTAGAGTTTCTCAGGGAAGGTAAGTTCAGTGTGAGATGAGGGATCATCTGCTTTCCTACCCCTTCTTCCCCTCTAAGGCAGCTCAGAAACCAGCCCTTCTCCTTTGCAGCTGTGTGCAAGGCAGGATTACAAAGAATTTACCTTGGAAGCTCAAGGGCAGGTTTTTCTCGTGCTGCTTTCTGAACTGAGGGTTACTAGGCTGTGTTGGAAAGGGGCTGAGATGCGTAGGGAGCAGTGCAAACCACACCTCCTGGCTTGGACCGGCTCCGATCCTCTATTTACAGTGGCGGTGTTCCTTCCCCGCTAGCTTTTTGCTGTGGAATATACTGCTGCTTCCAGGGAAGGGGAGCAACACTGTCCTACTGCTCGAGGTACCTGGGGACACCTGCAGAGAGACAAAATGGGGTGGAAGGGAGGGAGGAAAGCCTCTGTCATTTGAGCAAAGAATTATTTTAGCAGGAAGTCTGGATGAGTTTGCGAGTTGCCGTGTCTCAGCAGAGTTTCTCCCTAGGAATTTTCTGTTCCGACTTCCTGCTTTTGCTCTAAAGCAGCAGAGTGGAGCTCACTGAGTGCAGTGGCATTTGTATATCACTGCAAAAACCAGTTGTTATTCCCGTGACAGAGGAAGGAAAATTTATTAATTGGTTTTCAAGAGCTGGGGGTGCTTAATTAATTAATGCTTCGGGTTGGATCACTCGAGGTCTTAGCAAATGTTGAACTGAAGAAACTTGCTCTCAGTTCTGATGTGGTTCTGCAAGATGCTTAACTGATTCTGGTGACTTACTGATTTGGGAAACTGCTGGTTTGGAGTAATAACTGAATATTAGAATGTAGGAGATAGTGATTTTTTTTTTTTTTCTAAGAAATAGATATCTTGAGCTGGTCAGTTTAAAAACTAAGGTTTTTCTGCTGCGTGCTTTCTGAAGACAACTAGAAATTTATCTTTAAAAGCATTGGCAGGAAATTTCCCACTATCTCTCATAAACATAGCTACTCCCCTATTCCCCTCCACCCCTTTTTGTAATCCCACATCATTGTTCCTGCTGTGGGCTTCTGACTCAGTGACAGCTTTTGTCAAAGAGAGGAATATCCCCTCAACCCCGCTCCAGTAATTCTGCTTTTCTCAGAACAGTTGTACATGTTGAACAAAAATGGCATCTGCTCCCAACTTTGCTTCAAATGCTGTTCCTTGCTCTGATTGCTCCTTGCACTCAGCTGTGCTTGGTGTGCCAGGAAAAGGTGCCCTTCAGGTGCCAGTGTTATCCTGCTTTGTGGAGGAGCAGTTCAAGGCTTGTGGCTGCTCAAAACTTTCTCTAGTTTTCTGTCTTGTAGAGGTCTGAGGCTTTTAGTATTTTGTTGTGATTGTCCCCTCTGAATGAGGAGAGGATATTTCTGATATCTTGTACTAGATCCTGGAATTCTTGTACATTCAGACTGATCCTTTCTTCTTTTGGGATGGGGAGTGGTGGTATTTGGATTCAAGATTTTACCTGTGTTCCCCTCAGTGGTCTGACAGCCAAGAGGAACTCAGGGCATGGACTTCACCCTTTTCCAGTGCATAGGTTACACTGGTATTTCAGGAAAGGTGTTTTGCACAGCCAACACCTCCTTAGCTCACAGGAAGGAGTGAATTTTTACCTTTATACCCACTCTTGGCAAGTAGATGAAGGGGTAAGAGGTAACCAAGTGTCACACACCTCTGACCAGGGCAATTTTCCTCTCTGGGAGGTGGAGAATGGGTTAACCATCTTCTTGGAAATTGGTTTCACCCACCTGCCTCGGCTTGTTTGTTGTTTTAACAACATTTGCAGAAAGGTCAAACTGTCCATGCATCCCTCCTGGGCAAAATCAATACAGCATCAGTGAGAGAGATGCTTGTACAGGGAGCTGTGGTGCCTAGGAATCCTTTCCATACTCATTC
>NW_008239553.1:585401-603068 GCF_000691975.1 Corvus brachyrhynchos | reverse complement strand
CTGCTTATAAATATTTGCAAACCTTTTCTGTTTTTTAAGTGCATCTGGCAGGTTCAGAATAGTGAGGTAAAGCTTTTCCCGCTAATCCCATTGCTAACATGTAACCTAGAAAATATGGGGGTGAGATAGTGGTGTCCAGTCCTCAAAATATTGGAGGAGAATTTCTTGGGATGAGGGAAAGATGCTTGAACTTCTTGCATTCCCCCCTGCAGTTGTATCCAGCCCTCAGGGTAAGGAGGTTTCAGGTGCTGCAGAGAACTTGCTGGCTCAGCTGGAGGAGAAATCACTGTTTACCACATGTATTCAGTAAACAATGTGAATGTTTTACCAGAAAGAAGTTTCTCCCTTGAAAGGGGAGAGGAGAAAAGGATTGGGCAGTCTGATGTTGTGGTTTGATATTTTATCTGTGCTTGTGTATGCTGAGGGAGCAATCTGAGGACAACATAAGGCTAAAATTCCTGTTTGTGTGAGGCTGATTTCAAGACAAATGATCTTGATCAACAAAGGTGAGGCTCTGGTGCACTTCTCTGAGCTTACACCTGTGGTACTCCAGGTGAGATGGCATGGGATCTGTAGCCTTTGCACAAAGAGGACACTGAAGTGGCTGAGGAAAACTTGCAGCTGGCCAGGAGTGGCTTGAGCTCAAGTCAGTGGGTTGCTGTTGGGAAATTTAATGAAGAAGTGGCAGAACAAGATTGGGAATCACTGGCAGGAAGTCATGAACACTTTTCTTGCTCAGCATCCTGAGGCTGGGTGGCAGAAAGTTCATCCTCCATGAAGCAATGCCAGTTGTTTCTCTCTCTTACAATAAAGGTGACAACCACTCAAAAGAAGCCTAGAGAGGGTGACTGACTTAAACAGTGACTCTGCTGGGTGAGTGTGCATAGGTAACGGCAGCCCAGGAGGGATCCTGGGTGTGAGACAAGGTGTGAGGCTGTCATGGAGAGATTCAGCTTCTTGTTGGAAAGGAAAATCTTTGTTGTGGTATGACATAGGCAGCTAGAATCTGAGGACTCAAAGGAAGAACTGAGTCAATGTCAGTACTCATGATGGCCATGACAGCTGTGGGGAGAAGCCTGGCCTTTGGCTGTTGGAGTACCAAGTCCCGTTCAGAGGACTGTTGCTGGAGAAAATGCAGCAAGTGCTGTGGTCCTTTGGGTCGACCAGCAGCCTCTATTCATGCTGAGGAACAGCCAGGCTGAACCAACCCCATGTCTCCTACAGCAGCTAATGGCAGATACCCTCATCTTCCCAGCATAAAAATGGGATGATACTTTCCTAGGACCCTCTTTTTGCTATTTGTGAATCAGCAAATTTTCACCAAAAAGGCTATTTTGTGTAATAGTCATTCACAGACAAACTCAGAGCAGAATCAAACAGCCACTTTTTCAGCTCATGAATGTCTGTGACGTCCTCAGCATCTCATGTTAGTAAGTTCCAGACTTCAGGGTTTTGTAGAGAAGTGCTTCCTTCTGTTTGATGTGCCAATGCCATCACCAGCTTAATCTGAGGCTCCTGCATTCTTTTCTTAAAGAAGGCAGTGACTGAGGACAATTCTTCACCATCTCTGCCGTTCAGGAATTGGTTACACAGGCAACTCCACAACCCCCAAATTTTAGCATTTGAAGCTTTGTGTATCCTTTAGAATCTTTTATCCATTTATTAAACAAAAGGCTGTTTCTGCATAATTTCGCCTTTAAAGTACTTCAAGAACACTGAAGTGTGTCTGGCCCTCTGCCAGCACAGGACTGAGGTATGCCTGCTTTCAGCCTGAATCTTTGTCTGCAGGACACCAAGTGTGGTTGCTTTCCTGAGGGCTGGGGAAGAGCCTCATGTACCCCGTGCCTCTGTTGCTTGCAGGGTGAGAAAGGAGTCTCCTCAGCAGCGTTTCTCCTGATGTGTCCCTGCTGAGCCGCAGCAGCTGAGGTCCTTTTTTCCTTGATGACACCTTAGCTCTTCAGTAACAGGTGGCATTAGCCCAGCAGAAGGGTGCTGACTTCTGCTTTTCTCTGGTACAACCTGCTGTGCATGCCAGTGCTCCCTTCTCTAAAGGGGCAGGTAAGGCAGGAGGGAATTGCCACTCATGTTCCATTAAACAAGCTGAGGACCTGTCCTGGATTTATGTCCTTTCCTGAAGAGCTTTAAATGCCAGCTTAGGTTTGGATCTTGTCTTCCTTATGGGGCATTCCTACCTACCTCAACAACCCCTGGAAAAGAGGAGTAGAAGAGAGCGGGTATCTCTTTAGCCTGGGCTCCCAGTGTTCAGTTTTTGCTTTGAATCAAAAATGATCCAGTGTATCTGATGTCAAGCACAATGTCCTCTTCTATCCTCTTTTTCCCGCATCTGAGCTGGCAAATAAAGTTTCGTTGCCTACTGCCTACCTGCCTGGTCCATAGGTATCACCTGCAGGGCACATATTCTGTGGTCAACATAATTGGTGTTAGGCATGATCTAATTTCTGATTGCTTCCAAGCAGCATCTACCTCCAACTTCACAGCACTGTTAGTGGTGTTCAGCTAATGCTGCAGTATATAAGGTGAATCCTTATGTGATGTAATGCTCTATTCTGTCTCTTTAAAGAAAAGTTTCAGAAAACGTGTAAGCCTTTATAAAGTAAAGGAATTCATGAACATTACTTGTTTTCAAACTAGCTGTTATTTGTCATGTCTTATTGCAGGCATGCTCTTTATTTTCTGAAAAATCAGCTGTGTGCTAGACACTGACAGATCCAAGACCATTAGCTGTTTATGGAAAAAATGTGGTTTGGATTTTGTTTTTAATTGCTGAGAATTAACTCTTGGCCCAAATATTATTAGAGGAAAAACTGATGCTTTCTCTCTCCATTCCTGAAGCAAAACAACCCAACAAAGCCAAAACCCCAATTAGTAGGAGAGGTTCCAGTGCAAACACTCTCCCTCACTGTTTGCAGTGCCAAGGCTGTGCCAGTGTGAGAGAGCTGCAAAATTCCACTGGCTGGCGATGCCAAAGCTGGGGAGCAGCATAAGGGGGTGATGGAGGATTTGTGGCAATTTCTGGGGTGAACGATCTTTTTTTGGGATGTTGTAGATACCTATCTGTGTTGCAGACTTCATATGTTGATAGCTTTTGGCACAGTCGGTGGTTTCTGTTGTGCTGTTGAATCGGGAAGCATGAGTGAGTGCAGATTTAAGAAGTTTATTTGTTCGCCTCTTGAAATGGAAAAAGAGAGCCATTACCACTCTCAGGTTGCTTGGTGATAGAGCATAGAGTCTGAATCAAGCAACTTTCCCCATGGCAAGTTTTTTTAGCAAAGATCAAGAAGTTGATAATGGTAAATTCCTCTTTGATGATCTTTGGTGAGGGAAATGGTGAATTGCAGCAGAGCCTCTTTTTAAGTAGCTCTTCAGAATGATGAAGGCTCTTGAACCTGTCAGTGTTTCTGGGATATACCTCTTATCCTATTGGCATATCCCATGATGAAGTCATCCAAGATATTGCAGCACGGGTTAGCTCGGGGCTATCAGGCTGGGCTAATCCCCTGCTGAATAAACAACACAAAGGTTCCTGGATTTGTTCCTGTTTCCTTAAAGGGATACAGTCAAGCGCAGGCAATTAAAAGAGAGAGAGTAAAGTGTAGCTCTAGATATGAACACCTGATTTCAGGCTTTCTGCCCAGGGTGTGTATGGGTTTCTTAGGTTTTTTTAAAGAAAAAACTTTCACAAAACAATGATGTTTTTCTCATTTTTCAGTGTATTTCTTTTCCTGCCATTCCCTTTGGGAAGGGAGAACCCAACAACCACCCAAACAAATTCCAAACAACGGAAATAAATCTCCCAGAGAAGGGAAAGAGCAAAATTAATTTTGAACGAAGTACACCAGAGAAATAAGTACTTTCTTTTTGCTCTTCTCCCACCCTTTTCAGGCTGAGCCTTGGCAGAGCCTTTTAAAATAATTTTTGTCGAGTGAGTACCCAGTTCCTTTGAGAAGCTTTTGGAAATTCAGTATCTGTGGAAGCCAGTTTGCCACAGGGGTCAGTGTCTTTCCCTGGCAAGATCTCTGCTCTGCCTTCACCTGGTCAGTTTGGCACGGCTGTGATTTTTGTCAGTGCATATGTGCTTTTTGCCCACAACTAGGATAATAATTGTAAATACCCATATGTGATCACTGAGTCTCACAGTACTATAAAATCTGGCATGTGTAGATGTGACTGTGACCTACAATGAGCACTTTTTATAGCAATTGCTAGCATTCAAAACCTTGGGAGCAAAAGGTAGGTAAGCAAACAGAGCAGGTAGCATATGCTTGATATAAAATGGTATAAGGACCTGTGAAGATTTTATTGCCCTTTTCTTGTGGAATTTATCAGTTGCTCACCTGCTCTTGAGTGATGCTTCCATTCCATGACCAAGCAACAAATGCTTTGTACCTACTGCATCTTGGCCTGCTTTTGTTGTGCATTTGTAATTTGCTGAGGCAACAGCCTTCTGCTGCAGTAATCCCTTACACAGCCCTTCATCTCCTCTTTGTGTCATGTCTTCTCATGTATGGGATCAAACCTGTCTCGTCCAGCATATGCACCAGGAGTGTGATTAATGTGACCTAAACACCTGGTGAATTCCTTCCTTTGAAGTTGCAAGACTTATTTTCCTGCATCAGGAGTAGAAAGGAAAGGGTGCGTGTTCTTCTGATTTGTTTAAATAAATGGCTTAAATATTTAGCTTTAGTATGGGGGTGGTTTTGTTGTTTCTAATAATATTGTCTTAGGCAGAGATACAGGAGGATGTTTTTTGGGAAACCTCCCAGCAAGTATCTGAACACTTTAGTTTGTGGTACACCTTGGACACCTACTCTGTGCCTGTAATGATTCTTCTTTAATATTCCCTTCTGCCACTCTGTCACCAAAAATTCAGTGGTACAGGAAAGCAAAAACCTGCTTTCCCTTATAGGTTCCCTCTACAGGACCCAAACACTGGCCTTGTTCTGTAATCCTGGGTAAGCCATTTAGCCAGTTGTGTTTAGTTTTTCCCTCCTTCATTAACTGTTGGTTCATTGTCTTGCACTGGGGAGGACTGCTAGGAATGCAGCATATTCAGTGTGTGCACAATGCCCTGCAGTGACTAGGGTCATCTAAGGACCAGCTGTGGATATTTGGCTGCACTCCTCACTTTCCTTTCCTCCTTGTCATTGGGCTGTGGAAAAAACAAAAAAGAAATAGCACCCCAAAGTTGTCATGTGCACATGGTGGTCAGGGTCACCTAGATAAGGGCTTGGCTGTTGATAGCAATTTATCCATGACTTTCCTGTACCTCTTTAACACTGCTTACAGCTACAAGAAGCAGCTTTCTGAGACAATAAATTGAAAATGATGACCCTGTGGTGCTACCTTGAAAGGAGGACCTCCCTTTTCCAGAAAAAGCTACTTGGGTCTGTTCTTCTGTTTGTTGAAATTTGCGGTTTCTGTGTTCAAGTTTTTCATTCTTCAGCTTTGAGGCTTTGAAATTGTTTTGATGCTTGAGTTTCACATGTAATTATCAGTCTCCAGATACTGAGTCCTAAAGTGCCAGCTGTCACAAGCATTAGGAACCAAACTGGAAGAGCTGACGGTCTGTAGGCATAGGCAGGTGACATGAGTTACCCAAGGCCATATAACCAGCTGAGTCAGGATTAAAATTCAAGTAGTATGATTTCCCCAAAGAATGCCAAGCCCATGGGATCCAGCTGACTTTCTGCCACAGCTTTGCACAGGACAAATCTCAGTTAATGCTTCAGGTAGTTAAAATAGTCATGTAAGACTGGTCTGAGTTTCCTCAGTGTAGAATACAAGAGCTGGTGCTAGCTGTCTTTATGGCAGGCGATCTCCTGTGTCTGAGAATACCTGTGTTTGCTTTCCAGGCTCTGGGAAAGTTGTCTTGCAGGAGCAGGTGAATTTTTGCTTGCTAAGCCCCAGCACATACTATGGCAGGAGTTAACTTATGTCATCCATAGCTTTGTATCAGGTTTTTCAGGTGTTGGACACTGCCCAAACCTGGGCTATGCAGTATCAGAGCTGACCTTGAGCAAAGGCAGACAAACCCGTGGGGTGGGGGAAGACAGGGCTGAAGAAGAACATTGCACACCAGGGCAATTGGAGCATGTTGTATTGGAGCCCCCTAGATTCCTGGCATTTCCATCTTCCTATTAGATCTCCCAGGCCCTGAGAAGGGAGTTTTTGGTCTCCAACACAGTTCCCAGAGGTGAAGGTGGTTGAGAACTCGTTTGAACTGAAGCTGGGACTTCATCTCTCATGGAGTTGATGATGGTCAAACTGTCTACCCCAAAAATAGTCCCATGAAGCTTTGTCAGCACTCCCTGGCTGCGGCAGGCACCCTGTTTCTATCAGCATGTTCATGAGAACAGTGAATGTTTTCATACAGTTTCAAAGGGAGGCTGGACAAGTGTCTTGGAAGATAAGGAAGGAACCATGTGGCTCAGGAATTGCTCCAGGCTGACAGTGGCTAGTAGTTGGCAGATGTCTTTAGGGAAGTTTTCTCTTTGCTTTCCCTGCTGTAACTCTTCCTTCACCAGCCATTCACAGCCACTGTTGAGGGCAGGATGTCGGGCTAGACAAACTCTGCTGTGACCCATTGCACACCTTTTTATGATGGAAATCAACAGCTCAAGATGCAGAGATTGTCCTGACTCCAGGTTAGGTGTGGAAATTAATTCTTACTGATGCTGACTGAAAAACTACCTTTTCCTGCCAGAAAGGACCTGGAAAAACTAATCCTGACAAGAAGTTTTGGTAAAAACCACTGGCTTTGTCACTGGAGGTGGCTTGACTTCATCTCTCTGGCAGAGCCTGGCAGGTTTGCCTGACCAAAAGCATTAGCTGCCTGTACGTATCTTCTCTGCCTTTGCCCCTTGTGTTAGGCAAGCATGGTTCTTCCCAAGCTGATCTTTCTGCACTTAAGCCAGCTCTGCTTGCCTCACTTTTAGATACCAGCCCACATTTCTGGTACTCCATTGACCTCAGCCTCTTTCAAAGTGGTCCTTCTGTGATGTTGTGCATTGTGCTGATGAAGCTGCTGCCCCAGTACTTTGCAGTGATGATCTGGGAAGGTATGACAGCACTTGTTAGACTGAGATGTGCTTTGTGCCCCACCTGCACCACTCAGTGCCCTTACAAACAGGGATAGAGAGGAAGAACTTCTCAGTCACAGGCTTCTGGGAGAGAAGTCCATCAGAGCTGCAATGTATTTTGCTTGCTGGGGCTCTCTCTTATTTGCTGCTTTGTTCTCTACAAGTGCTGTCTCACCATTGAAAAAGCCACATCTGGCTTGAAGCCACTTGAAGGAGCTTGGACAAGAGACTTCCTGCTCTGAACATTGAATTAATGGGCTTGGTCTTTTACACGAGTGAAATCCTTTCAGACTTTTGTCCATGTCAGGCTCCCAGCTCTTCTAATTAAGAGGCTTTTAACTCAGCCAGTGTTTGGGAGCTACAGTGCAGCTGGGCTTTTGATAAAAAGAGGAAATGCTAGAGGTAGGGATGTAATGAGTTGGATTTCAGCTTCAAAAAAATGTCTCAGAGAGAGAACACAACATCATCCTTGCACCACCTTTTATTTGCTGCAGGAAAGATGGGGAGACGTCAACTGCATGGGCTGCTCTAGAACTGATGGAGATGAAAATTAAAAAGTAAGGTCATCTTTACTTCTGGGGACCTTGGTGTCTCTTAGGCAGCTAGAGGGATGTTTTAGAAAACATTGCTTACTCGTGCCTTTTCTTATTCTGGCTATTTTCTACAATCCTGTCATGGCTCTTGCTTTGAAATCCCTTTTGCTTTCCACCCCTGCTGCTGTCTGGTACAGGGTGTTGCTTGTGCTGAGGCTGTATCTTTGCAAAAGGAATGGGTCTGGAAAAAACCTTCAGGAAGGTGGCCTGTAGGAGCCAATAATTATCATTCACTAGTGTGGCTGTTATTCCTCACCATAATCACCTGTAAAATATAGTCAGCATAAGAAATTTGGGTCCTTTTTTGTTTTTCTTTCAAGGCCAGCTTTGCCATTTTTACTTGAACATGAAAAGCAAGCTGGTGTTGTTTCTGACTTCTTTACTGCTTACACAGACTTGCCATCAGAAGCAAGCTGACTGTCCAGCTAATGTATAGAATCTAACTTTAGTCTCCAAATTTTGCTGTGCTGGCTCCATAACACAAAAAATGCTTGGTTGGAGGGTTTGTTTGAGAAAGAGCAAGAGAGAAAAATGTGGTCTGCTGTCTTATTTTTTATGCTTTCTTCCTTTCTTTCCACTGCTGTATTCCCCAAAGCTTGGGTCCAGCTCTGTGTCCGTTGCTTGCCAGGGGTGTTTACTTGACTAGAAACATATAATAGTACCCATTAATAGGTAGTCTTCTGCAGAGTTTAGTGTCACTTGAGCAGATATTTATTTGAAACAGAGGCGCCCTGGAAATACACTGATTTGAAAGGGGGAATGAAGTGTTCTGCTTGTTCTGTGAAGCAGAACCACCCGCTGGCTCGCAGAGCTGCAGTAATAAATGGAGTCAAATAGTGTGGGGCATAATTGCCTTCTCCTTTTGTGTCAGCTTCATATCGTTCTCACATGTGACATTCTTCCTGGCCATCATGCTCTTTATCCTCCCATTGTACCAAGAGTGCAAACAGAATTAGTTTGTTTGTTATCGTGGCATCTCTACGTGGCTTTTAATGTCTTGGAGGTTAAAAAACCCCAAGCAACCCAACCCTCAAGCCCTCTTTGTCCAGCACTGTTTAAATCTGCTCTTAGCCTGCTTGCACAGCTCACTTCTGCCCTGCAATGCAGAAAACAGGTCTGCATAAGGAGAAATCTAAAGCAATCAGTGCAACAAGGCTTCAAAAATGTGGTGGTGTTGCTGAAGAGGAGCTGTCTGGAGAAGCTGTCTGATTCCATGAGATCAGTAAGTCAGGAGGTGACTTGGTGTAGGGATGTAGGCATTTTTACAATCACAGTACTGTGCTTAAATGGGTGCTCCCATTCCTTTTTGCTTTAGGTACTTGTAAGCGATGGGAAGTATTTTCTTTGGCCTCTGAAATGTCTCCATAGTTTTGTGGTTTCCTTCCTATAAAGGTGAACGTTTCAGATTAAAATTCTGTTTGGCAACTCATAAGTTCTCAAAACAGAGGCTTGAAGGCAAGGGGTCAGGAGTGCCCAGCTTATTAAATTTTTCCCAGTGTAGGAATTGTCTGACCTTTCTTTGTTACTGTAACAGCATTAAATAAAGATGGAGCTACTATTTGGAAAGTGTTAACAAGAAAATGTCAGAGGTGGAAGGCCAGACAGTGGACCTGGCTGGGAGGGGGCTGGGAGAGACATTATTCTTCTACCACTTGCACAGATTATCCTGCTATCTGCTCTCGTCCTGCTCTGGGCTTTTGGAGTTTTGATGCAGGTTTGGTGCTCAGAGGTGTGGTGCAGAAAAGCAACAAGAGGAGGAAAAGTATGTGTTATTGCCAGAGGAACCAAGACCAGAGAGGAGCAGCTCGCAGTGTTTGGGCCCCGTCTCAGCTGATATGGGACTATCACTGTGCTCTCACGCAGATTTACCTGTGTGCTTTAATATTCCCTTCCCACCCTCTTGTTTCTGCTGAAACCTTCCCTTGGCACCTGGCTTTCACCAGCAAAGAACTCGGACTGCCCTGTAGGTCTGAGGCAGGGGAGGAGAGATGGCAACAGAGCCTCCTTGCTTGGTGGAGGGTTACAGGTGTGTGGAAGGCTTAGGTACACTCATGTTGCGTACAGGGTGTTCCTACATGTGGTGTGTACCTCAGTGTGGTGTCTGACACAAACTCCTTTCCCCCCTCCGCTCACTTCATAGAACCATGGAATATTTTGTGTCAGAGGGGACTTTTAAAGGTTATCTAGTCCAGATATGGATGCTGAATGTTGTTCTTTCAACCACTGAGGCATTTAACTATATCATGTGTGGGTTGGAAGTGGAGGGTCATGTTTGACTGTGTTTTCTCTGTTTCCTGCGCCACAGCTCTTCTGTTTGGCCCTGCCCTGGGGGAAAAGACTTTGAGAAGATGGAGAACCAGAGTGGAGTGCTCTTGGGATACGTCCGCTGGGAAGGAAAAGAGGAAGGGGGTCAGGAGGATGAGGTGGCTCCTCATCTTTCTCCTCCTGGCCAAATGAGCAAACTGGAAGATGTGCAGGTGGAGATGCTTGAGAAGGCAAGGGAGCTCTTCCAGCTGTGTGACAAGGATGAGAAGGGTTTTATCACCAAGGTGGACATGCAGGTGAGGGAAAAAATTCTTCCTCTGTCCTGGGAGGATCTGTAAAGTTGTGGGTGGCAGAACAGGGGACAATGTGGCATGCCTTCACTCTTGGCATGTGTGGGTGTGCATGTGGTCTCTGTCTTACTCAGATTTCTAAGACCAAACTCTGGCACAGCCAGCTGTTAGGAGCTAAAAGTCCCAGGAGGACCTTGCACCTCCAGGGAATTCCTGAGACAAGTGGGACTGCAATTCCAAATTTTTAAGGAATGCATAAAATAAAAAATGTCATGACAATTCTTACATCAAGCATGCAGTAGATAGGAAAGCTGGAGGGGAAAAAAAATCTTTGGTTTAATTAAAAAAATAAAACCTCAAACAACAACTCCCCCCCAAAAAACCGCACGATGAACAATCTATCAACCTCTCACAAAAAAAGTTGAGACAAAAAAATTATACAATCATAGCTAAAGCCCGATCCAAAAACTCACCTTAGTTCTGAACTATAATTTTGCTCTACAATAATGTGTTTTGGTGCATTCTGTTAAAAAAAGTACTTGTTAGCAAAAGCCCTGTAGTTCTTTGTGAGTTTTGTTTTGAAGGATTATCAGGAAGGTTACATGTGGATTGTTTTTCTCCTGCCCCATCTCTCCCCACATCTGTAAATAACACCTGACAGGTTCATGCTGCTTTAAATATTGACTCACTTTCTTTGGGTTGTGTGATGCCTAATTTTTATAGTTACATTAATAATTTTTTATTGCACATTTAATGGACAGTTACGAGGTTTTAGCCTACACCCCTTTGTTATTTGTTTCTTCGGGTGTCCCTCCACACTGGGTGCTCTGCCCATGTATTACCAAGGGGAATTGCTCTGCTCCCTGTCCATGTTGTGGGAGTAGTGATACAGTCCCAGAAGGCAGAAGGTGACAGAAGAAAGCTAACTCGCTGTTATGGACCGAACATTTCCCTTAGGAGCTGCAAGATTTCCTGCAAGAGCTTGGAACTGAATCCAGATACCCACAAGTCTGACCTCCCTCCCTGGCCGAAGAGATGGAGCTGTACCTGATGTGCCCAGAGAGAGCTCTCCTGGGAGCAGCAGTGGTCACAGGAGGCTGGTGAACTAGAGGCAGTGTTTCTGTAGTGGGGGAGGAAACAGGCTGAACTTTCTCCAAACAAAATAATTCCCTCTCTGAAGTCCTGGTTGAATCATCCAGTAATGGAAAAAGTCAACATATCAATGGCTCCAGACAGGTGTTTGTGTCATCACTCAGCTGTGCTGGCAGACTGTTGCACCCTGGGCAGGATGCAGTGCTGAAAGGGCACATTGCCGTGGGCCAGAGCTGAGGATGGCAGGGACAGTCACAAGGAAGACTTGAGCCATGCCTCAAGTTTGTTCATTCTTTTGTCTTTGCAGCAGCTCCAGAGTGAACTCCCCCTAACCCCTGAGCAGCTGGAGACAGTTTTTGACAGCTTGGAACAGAATAATAAGGGATACCTGACACCTGTGGAGTTCAGCATGGGTCTAGGTAAGGACTGTACAGAGGTAGAGGAAGGAAAAAGCCCACCTGTGACAGGATGTTTTTTGGTAAGAAAGTGCAGTGGTTCTGCTGAAGCTGCACCAGCTATGCAGGACAATGCCCCATGCTCATGTGAGCATCACTGGAGAGGGTGGGTGTGTATCCTCCTCCTGGAGGCTTTGTGCTGCCTTCTCCCACAGCTGTTACCTGCCTACCTAGTAGAGCCAGCCACAGAACATCTCCTGCTGGAGAGGGTACATGCTGTGAGCTGTGCCTGGCTATCTGATCCACAGTTGTTCATCTGCATGGAAATATGCCTCTTGGCAACAGTCTCCAGCTGGTAGCAGTGCTGTTCAAGGACATTAACACTGGCAAATAAGCCTTTATCTTCCTTTTAATGCTGTCTTTTCCAAACACTAGGAGAATACTAATCCTTGGCCAGAGTCCTCACCCAGCAGCACACGTGCTCAGCTGCCTTGTCAGCTCTCAGAAAATCTGCACCTGTCAGTGCTTTCCTTGGACATGCAGAGGTGTTAAGTGGATCAGGTCAAAGCAAGTGAACACAGGTGGTCTAGGGTTTTCAGAAGTGATGGAAGAGGCTCCTGAATTTTGCTGTCCTGATTGCTCAGGTTGTGTTTGCTCCTGGCTTTCTCACAACCTGGGAGTGAGGTCTTTTTAGTGCTGCAATTTGAATGCTCAGGAACAGCCACCGTGAGAGGAGAAGTTGCAAAGTTTTCCTCTAAAAAAACCCAGTAAACTGTGTCTTGGGTCAGCCTGTTCAGGGACTGTTTTAACCCACTGAGTGCTTGCTCACTACAGCTGTTCCTGCCCTGTGCTTCTGTCCTTGTTGGCTGGTTCCATTGCTTTTGGCAGAAACAAGAGTTCTGTCGGGAGTGGGGGCTTTTCAGTCCAGCACTATGTAGCAGGTGAATGGGCACCATTTGGGCACCTTGGCATCCACAGTGCCCTCTATGTTATGACTTGGTTATTCCCAAATCTCATTGCATGAGGCATTTGTCCCATGGGCACAGCCTCAGATGGACATCATGAGGGCATCTGCCTCAGTGCCATTGCTGGGAGAGGTAGGCAAGTTTTCTCTTTGTGTAGGCAGCCTGGCTCCATGGCACTTGCTCCAGTCTAGGCAAAACACTTAATTTCTGTATTTCTTTTCTTCACGGTTATTCTTCGTGTGTTGCATCACTGAAATCCTTTTCAGACTTTTCCCCTAACTCAAGACTTTGGCCTGGCTGTCTTTTTTCTGGAGTGTGCAGCGGGGAAATCAAGGGAAGCAGTTCAAGCTGCAATCAAGTCTGCTTCTTGAGATGGCTCCTTGCTTCTTCTAGGATATCAAAACAATCTTCAGATCATTCTCCACCTCAATTTTCCCATCTGCAAAAGAGAGATAATGAGACATAATGACTCTTTCTCAAAAGCAGACCTCAAAAGTGCCTGATCTAAACCCTTCTCCTTAATTAACTGTCTGATTATCAGGTTTTAACTAAGTATCTATCTCCACACTGCAAGTTTTTTTTACAGCACATTTTAGGAGTGGGAGAGAAGCAGCTAAATTCTGGATTTATGGAGATAAGAAGAGGTAGAGTTGAATCCTCTGAAGTATAATAATGGTGAATATATTTCCCCTTAGAGTAGTGTCTTGTTCTCATCTGTGCTCTGTGAACATCCTTGACTCCTGGTCTTAGAGTTGGGAAAAGTAATTTCTGCCTTTTGAACCAAGCAGATGTATTTTGGAAAGGAAGAGTAGCTGCTGCTGAAGACCTGACTCTGTATACAAGATGAGGGCCTGTGTTTCGGATAGGATTGCTTGATCTGTTTCTTTGAGAAGAATTTGTTCCCAGCACCAGTATTTGTCACATGCCTTGCATAGCAGGATGTTCTTGTGGCATTAGCGTCTCAGCATGAAACAAAATCCAGATAGCTGGAAGCTATCCGTACGTGGGATGGGGCAGGAGGAGGTGCTTAGAGGGCGAGTTCATTCTGTTCTACACAATCCCAACAAGAGGCTGTCCTTGTGTAGCGCTTGACTCAGAATGGATGTAGCACATGAGGAGGGAGGGGTAATGAGCCCCTCCTCTCCAGCTTTTAAGCTGAGGAACTGCAGCATGGTACCATTCGGGGCCGGCACGCAGTCCCGGAGAGAGCCTGTGGGATCGGTGGCGCCTGAACCCACAGCGCCGCTCTGTGGGAGTGGAGTGACCGCTCGCCACATGCTGAGCGCCCCGGGCCGAGGGTGGCAGCTCAGATGTGAGCAGAGCCCGGCAGCCTGTGGCTGGGCTGGGAGCCAGCTTCAGCCCCAGCACTGTGGAACGGCCACTGACATCACTCAGGACGTCAGAACAGAGGCTCTTCACTGACCTGGAGCTGTATCCTACACCAGCAGCATGCAGGAGGCTTCTCATGGAGCTCTGTCAGGCTGCCATGTAAATAGCAGCGTATTAAATGACATCCAATTTGACTTTCTTTATTCTTCTTCTCTTCACCTTCCACCAGGAAAGTTAATAGGGATTGAATTGTGCCAAGGGGCTGGGAGAATGGATCACTCCAGACACGAGGAGACTTTTGAGTCAGGCTGGTCAGATGACTTGGACCCTGCAGATGATGATGAAGAGAAACGATTCTGTTCCATGATAGAGCAGCTTGGAGCAGCCCAATTGTTTGAAGAGTAAGTAGGGGAGTTGCATGGCATTGCTTCTACCTTGTTTTGGTCTTGCAGTACCAAAACTTCAAAGTACCAAAACAGACCAAAGAGGTGAACTGAGCTGCTTGTTCTCTGAAGCACTGCTTGGGATTTCTGTACTGCTGCCTTGGATTTCCAGATGCTTGGTAGCAAATGCAGTGTGGTCTGGGTTTGCTCATCGGTTACCAATTACATTTAGCTCAGTGCTTTTCGCAGTTTCCCAAATTTGAGTTCATAACACAGCTGTAAAATGGAACAGCTGGTGGCATACAAGTCCAGCCCAGGCAGCAAATGAAAAGAAGCATGGGAGGGTTAGATGAGGTAAGGAGGATGAGTGTGCTCTCTGTTGCAAAATGGTGTGTGACTGTTCACATATTTCCAGACAATCATTTGTAAGAGCTCTGTGAAGGATCTGTGTTCAAGGAGCTGCTTGGGGCTGGGCTGATCTTGAAGAGTGTGAAAGGATAAACTGGGAAAAGGGGTGCTCCAGTGAGATGCCCTTGCATGTAGCCCCAGTAGAGTCTACTGGCCCCAGTGTCATCCAGCCTTTTTTTAGGCTTTCCAACATGAAGCATTATGCATAACTGGTTCTTACTGAGGCACACCTGCAGGGCCTGAGGTGCCCAACTGCATCTGGGCTGTCCTTCTTTTCAGGCACTGTACTCCAACTGTGTTGCCAGTTTGCAGGGAGCAGTCCAGGTTAGGGAAGGAGGTGGACAGGATTGGAGACAGAAGCTGAGAGTGATGGAGTTTGCTGCTTTCAGAGGTGCATCTGTCACAAATCAGACATTTTTTCCCCATATTTTCATTGTGATGCAAAGCACCTGCATGTTTTTAGTGCTAAACAACTTCTGTCTGGAAAATATTCTGGGAAGCTGTTATGTTTTAAACAACAGGATGACACTGTGAAAGGCCATGTTACCTTTCTGGGAAAACAGTGTCTACTGTTTATAACTCTGCTTTGACAAGCAGAAGTCTTAAAGTGGAATTATCTTGTGTTTTATTTTGACCGTTTACTGGCAGTTTTATGCAATGAGTTCAGTAGCTACTTCATGTCACAACTTTGTGCAAACTAGCTGTTTTAAAGCAGTAATATCAAACAAGATAATTGGGGTGAGAGCAGGAATCTGAAATATTTTCACTGCTTTCTCTAGAAAGAAATGGTTTAATTTACTAACAGGACTCAATATGTTCTTTTATCTAAAACATGAAGTTTTGATGAAGTGCTATAACTTTTTTAACTTGGTACAGAAAAAGAAGGCTGTCATGCAATACTGGCAGAGGAAATCAAAAGCTTTTTGGTTGGTTTGTTTTGCTTTTGTGTTTTCCCAAAGAATACTAAGGGAGACAAATACATAGGCAAAGAAAAATACCTATTTGGATACTGACTATAATTATTCTGTATCTTTCAAGGCAGTTTTTCCAAAGCGTTTCATGATCTAAAAAAAAAAAAAGCTCTTCCCTAAAAAGAAGCATGAAGTGATGTCTGCAGGCTTACAAGACACTTTGGGAATGCATAAGTTTGGAAGTGCTGTGTTCAAGTTGCCATGAATTAAATGTCAAAACAGTGTAATCATTATTGCAGGGTCAGAAAAAGACGTCTTTGGTTTTCCAGGGCTTTCTCCACTGTTATTGTATTGAGCAAATCTGCGTCTTTTTTTTTGCCTCAGTTTCCAAACCTGTAAAAAAGATGAGGACAGTAGCAGCCAGCAGTACAGTCTGAGTGTAAGAAAAACACCAATGATGTGTGATGTGTGCCAAACTCTGTGTGCTGTAACAGTTTGACCATAACACAGCAAATTTGCTGAATATTCATTTCTTCAAGTCTTGATGTAGACACCAAATGTATTATTGATGAATACTTGGAAAAGCAGTCATTCCATGTTTGCTTCCTAGATTATTTTTCTTTTCTTCTTTCAGATGACTTCCTTTATTTTGACCTCACAATAGATCCCACTCCACATGCATGTTCTGTCACCGTCCAATTTCCCCCTTTGCTGTAATCGTGTAACAGAGATCATCACAGGAGAATGGCAGTTTGTCCTGAGTGCATGCTGGAGTTGGAACAACAGTCCATAAGATGACACAGTAACTCTTTTGCTTTCCTTCTCTTTTGTATGCTTGCTCCAGCCCACATGAGATTCGGGAGCTCTGGGCTCGGCTACGAAAGGAGCGTCCAGAGCTCTTATCCAACTTTGAAGAGTTTCTGTTGCGTGTTTCGTCATACATAAAGGAGGTGAATCATGAGAAGGAGTCTATGGAACAAGCACTGAAGAGGTAAGGAGGATATCATGGCCATCTGCTGCCAGGAGCCAGCTGATGCTTGGATCCTGTCTCAAATGCAAGGAGAGACTGGGTTACAGGATGCACAGATATTTCTTGCTATAATAGAATGACTCTATCCTGGTCTGATCCCCATGGGTTTGCTCTGCATCTGTGCTCCCCCATAACCTTCAGTCTGGTTAAAATCCCACTCAATGCCACACAGCTGTTAGTAGGAATCTGTTTCCACCCTCCTCTTTCCTTTCTGTATTCTCTTTTTCTCTCCTGACCTGCATGCACCTGTCTTTTGTAGGAAGGAGTCAGATCATGATCGAGAAGTCAGGTGCCTTTATGAAGAAATGGAGCAACAGATCAAAGCAGAAAGGGAGAGGCTGGTCTGCCAGGTACCTTCTCTCTCTCTCGGCTTGAAGGCAACGTTCCTTTGGTCTGAAGTAGAGGTGGCGGCTCATCTGGCCAAGGAACAGCTCTTACTGTGCTGGGTGTTGTGCACAGCTGTGTATCTTTACTTCTGCAGGAAGCACTGAGGCATGACAGGAGTAACCTGCTCCAGAAGGAATTGCACAACAAAGAGCAGGAGCTGGAAAAAATCCTCTACCGCCAGAAGAAGGTATGGGATCCAAACCTTTTCTAACAAAGCACATCCCCTCTTCAGTCTTTCTGCTCACCTGTTTTCTGATGGACAATGGTGTTCAGTGCTGAGGGTTGGCACTAGATAATTTGGCTCTGGCTAGTGTAGTGCTCTCGTGCCTCTGAAGGTGTTGAGATGGTTTGTCAAATAATTGGTTTGTCTTCAGCTATAATGCCTTTCTGTGAATGTTTTGTGCATGTATTTTCTTACCTGCTTTGTGTTCTCTTGGCACAATCTTCCTATCAGCTGTACAATACTGGCAAGGAAGATGGGGTAAAAATTTCAAAGTTATGAGTTTGAAGCCTTTTGTC
>NW_008239553.1:573911-585387 GCF_000691975.1 Corvus brachyrhynchos | reverse complement strand
TAGGGAAGATGTGTATGGAAAAAAAAGAGACAGATTTCTCTAGTTTTTGTATTCTGGCTGCTCCAAAATGACCTGGAATGAACAGTTCTGTGACACTTAGAGGTACATATTGTACACTTGCATTTGGGCACTTGATGACATACTGATTAATCAGTCACATAAAAGATCAAAGCACAAGCTTTCCTTTAGCCTGCCATCCTGGGCATGGACATTTGTATGGGATGGTCCATTCTGGATGTCTTTTTTCACTTGGTATCTCAAGAACTGAGATGTGACCCCCACAGAAACAAGTCATGGCAGGTACCAGCAAGATGCTGGAGACTGGGGGTATCCCAGTTGGATACCTAGCTGTGATGTGGATGAAACAGCACTTCTTTGAAATCACCAGCTCATTGTGCAGCAGCTGGAAAGGCCAGCACAACTGAGGTGCCATCAGGAAGGATATCAAGAATAAGATAGAGGATGTATTTTTCCTGCTGCCCACATCTTCGATGTGCCTCATTTAGTGTGTGCAGTTCTGGTCTCCTCTAATTCTACTGTGTCCTTCTCAAGTATGAAGGTACAGAGTGCTAATATGATTGAGCAAACAGAAAATTTGCCTTAGGAAGAGAAACCAGGAAAGTTTAGACTTGGTTTTGGAGAGAAGGGAACTGAGGGAAGAGACATGTGAGATTTATGAAGTCAGAAAAGTGATGGATAAGGTCCACACAAAACTGTTATTCCCCAAATCCTGCAACAGCAAAGGTGAGGGACACTCAATGAGACCAGTATGAATTTGATTTAGAAGAACACACTTCTTTATACAGAGACTAGTGCTGGATTTTTGGCCACAGGAGGCAGGCAATATCAGCAGTTCAAAAATGAATTGGACAAACAAATGGACAATAGGCTTGTAAATATTCATTGAAAGGAGGAACAGTCAGAGGTGTGGCCTCTAACATCCCTAGTCCAGGGACCTTAGATGGGAAGGCTGTATGAGGGGAATGGACCATAGTTAGGAGCCCAGGCATGCACTTCCTAGGTAGCATCTCCTCTCGCTGAGGGTCAGGGCAGAACACTTGGGCTGCATGTACACTTTCTGTTACTCAAATGGTCATTTCTGGTGCTCTTAACTCTTGAGGCTTGTACTGAGCTGTGTGGATAATCGGGTCCCTCTTGTGGCCTAAGACCAGTACTGTGATGGTGCTATTCCACAGTATCACTTTCAAGGACAGACCACATAAACGGGAGAGTTGTACGTGATGGAGATTTCATAGGGAGGGGCAGGTGTGCTTTATTTAAAGCCTGTTCCTTGGCTTATTGCAAGATCCAAAGGCTGTAAGCAGGGGTTGCTGGTTTTTAGTCTCAGCTCCACTGCTCAGCATATGTAGTCTTGCTGAAATATTCCCCAGTGTCCACAGGCCTGGAGGACTCCAGACAAAGCTGGGTGTGGCTTGCTCTTCTAGCCTCAGTGGGGAGATATAGGTAGGGCTTGTGTTTCAAGGAAGCTAGGAAAGGTCAGATCCATTCATACCTGCTCTTGACTGTTGTACATGTGTGCTGGCAGAGAGGAGGGTGGTAGCAAGAAAAAAAAAAAAATCTTCTGCCATGGTGTGCTGCTTTATCTTTCTTTTGAGAGGGAAAGAAAGTAGGCTGAGAGAAAAGGCAGGCTGAAGGTGTAAATGTGGAGGCTGACTCTGCCACCTGCTACCCTGATCAGACCTGATTTCTGGTGCTTCTATAAGCATGGATTGCATACTTTTATTTTGGGCTCTGAGTTCTCAGATGGGTACTGCAGTTTCTATGTAGCAGCAGCTTCAGCAGAGGGCCCTGGTTAGCCAGTGTGGCTGGCTGGATGCTGCAGTGTCAGTATGATCTCCCTTGGAATGCCCTACTTGTCATCTGAGATGGGCAGCTTTGGTGGCTTCCCGTGGCTCTTTCCCAGCCTATGCCAGCCGTCTGTAAGGAATTGAGTCACTGGCTGAGTACACGGCAGCAGGCTTTGAACTTCCCAAATCAGGCTCTGTTAGTTGTGCTGCGGGCTTGTGCTGCCTAGAGTGCAGCTGTGCCGTGGTGGCATTTAAACAACATCTCTAGCCCAAGGTCCTGTCTCCAGCAGTAGTAAAGGCCACCCAATCACTTCACTTTCCAGGTGTAGTGTGAGATGCCCCTAGTACCTCAAGATATCCTCCTCTCAGCTGCCACGGGCTCAGGAAAGCCCTAAACCAGAGGATTCATTTCAGCAGCTGTGCTTAATAAGTCCCAACAGACACAGTCCTGCTTCCATCCAAATTTTTCCAGTCCACCTTTGACCCTCATTTGCACTGTGATTCCTACAGTACCTGACAGCATCAGGCTCCTCATGCTGCCTGAAGCACTTCTTCAGCTGTGCCTAATTGCATTGCTTGGTTCCCCAGTGCTGGTGTGATGAGAGAGAATTCCTTCCAGTTCATCTTCCTGATGCTGCTGGTGGCCCTGTAGACTTAAGTTGTGTTTACCCCCTTCTACCTCAATATTTACATATGCTTTTTCAGCTTGTTTTTTAGTTGTGATTGCAGCACAAACCGCTTCCTCTCTGTGTTTAACTCCTCCTCATCCTCCTCCTCTCCCACTGCAGCTGGAACATCAGCTACAATCACTGAACTCAGAGCAGCTGGAGACCCGTGTACAGAATGAAAGGCTCCGGCACCTGAATGAAAACCTGCTGGAAGAGCTGGAGAAAAGCAAATGGGAGCTGGAGGCAGTGAAGGGACAATTACAGAAGCTCCAGAAGGAGGCTCAGCTTGAGCAAGAGCAAAAGGACAGGTGGGGAAGGGCAGGAAAGGGTGGGTGTTGGGGCAAAGACACAGAGAAGGAAAGGTGGCCAAGCAGTTAAAGAATAAGTATCCCTAGTTAGGAGCCTTGGTGTCATTAGAGGATTGCCTGTCTCTTTTTGGCAAAAAGGAGAAACATCCCAATGGTCTTATGGGCCTAAACAGAGAGTGATACTGCTACCTCTTGCCTACCTTTTGTGGGAAATGAATATGTTCTAGAAAATCAGTACAAAAATACAGATGTTCCTCAGCCTAAAGGAGGCTTCTTCCAGTTCACCATCACCTCTATAATGCTCTTGTTAAAGATCCTCTTCTAATCACTTGTGTTCTCATTTCTGGGTTATATCTAATAATACATATATAAAACATTGGAATGTTTCAGATCCAGATGGCAGTAAGCATGCTCCCCATCTTTAGCAGCTGAGGAAGTGGAGAGGATGAATTGCCTGCTCTCATGTTGGAGGAGAGCTGTGGTACAACCCAGCCATCCCAGCTCCCAGAGCAGTGCTGTTTCCTCTGAATTCTCCTAGCATAGAGCAGGCCCTTATCTTTGAGTGCCCCTGAGAGAGGGATGTTTTTATTTTCTCTCCCATTAATTTATTTCCCCTTTTTAAAATGCCTTTTGCTCAGGGATGTGTTTAGAGTCTCCAAGAACATGCAGAAGGAGAAACAAAGCCTCCTTCGGCAGCTGGAGCTCCTCAGGTGAGAACTGGGGAAGGCTGGAGGGAAATGCCAAGCTCTTATGCCTGTAAGGGGCTGAGGTTTCAGTATTGCACTTGTTTCTCCCACGGAAAGCTACAGGATTGTATTCAAGCAGTGTTTAAACTCTGCTTGTTTTTCTGGGTCCAGACAGAGTTGTGCAATTTGGCCAGCTCTGGCACATTACAGACTATGTTATTTCATTAGATAATCCCTCCTCTGGAGGAATTTTGTCTTTCCTGCTGGCTAAGGCAACCATGTAGAGCCCTTTACCTCAGCTGGGTTACATGGAAATCCCAACATGTCTGGCCATAAATAACATTTTTATCTCTGTTCCCAAGCTCTCTTTCTGTTCTCACTTTCAAGTGTTGGGGTTTACTTCATTTTTCATAAGCATCTCATTGTGTCTTTCCTGTGTCTTCCTTTTGAGCAGGGAAATGAACAAGAAACTTCGAGATGAGCGAGATGCTTTTGAAGCCAAGAAGCTGGTTAGTCTAAGAAAGAAAACCCTAATTCCCAACCACCCTCCTTTCATCTGCTGCTGTTGCTGTCACCACTCGGGGGCCTGTCACTTCCACGGGGGACAATGACAAGAGCTCATGGGCCTGGTGTTGTGCTTAATACAGACTTTGCAGCACCTCTGTGTCCCTGCTGGAGGCAGGCTCTGCTCGTTGCTGCTGCCAGCTGCCCGGGTTTAACCCAAGGCACATTGGCTGGGGACTGTCACACAGCCCTGTGCAGGGCTGCAGTGGGTGCTGCCTGCTGCACACGTGGGGTCTGTGTGTTGTGCCAGGTACTGGGCACATGCAAGGGAGGGAAAGAAGCTGGATGCATCCTGGAGCTGGGTGGTGAGGAAGAAGATGGATTCCCAGATGTGCTGCTGGCTGACTGGCATGGAGTGGCACAGGAAGGTTTTGGATTTTTTCTGACCCCCTGAGTTTGTAGCAGATGTTTTCAAAGGTTTCTCTGGGGCAGCTCCCCATTCCTATGAGCTCTGCTGGGTACAGCAGTGAGCCTTGTGTCAGAGAACCAGGAGAAAGCAGGATCTCTCTCATCTGGAACTGTCAATCTGGCCTTTCCCAGTCACCAAGATAAGCACAGTGGTCTATTTTTACTTCTTATTATTTTTTCATTAAAAAGTTTTTGTATTCCCAAATGTCACTTGCACAGCTGCTCTGTCCTCTTGGACCCATCCCTGCCACCATGTCTTTGCCTGCTCTGCCACCATGCCCCATGTGCAGATCTGGAAGTAGGTGACTTGCAGGAAGGACAGGCAGTGATAGAATGTGAGAGCCTTTCTGACTGGTGTGTAAGGGACTGTGGAAGGAAACACAGGGATTGTGCCCAGATAGGAGACAAAATGCCCTGCTCTATCCAGAGGCTGGAGTTCTCCAGGTGGAGAGCTGTATAAAATAATGTCAGTAACAATTTTGGATAGAAGTGACGTGTGTGTGTTTCTGAAATCTGGAGGATTTTTTTTTCTTCAGTCTTGATTTTTAAAGCTGCTAACTATGTGTGTGTACACCAGAGCTTCCTGCTCCCTCTTGGAAAAGCCATAAACACAATCACTCTAGCAGAGTCCAGTGCAAGCAGGCAAAGAAAATGGTTTCTTCCCCTCTTTCCATGTGTTGTGCTTCATCAGCTTGTGGGTTCCTATGGGCGGGCAGGTGGCCTGTGGAGACGACTCAGGTATGTACCTCTGTGTGTGCAAAGCTTGTCTGCTTCTCCTCTGTTCTCTTCTCCCGTTCCCTTGCTAAGACCTGCTGCTGCAGGTGGACCCAAGAGAGAGCCTAGCAGAGAGAGTCATAGCACAGAAGGGGCTGCTTTCTCCCTTCTCCTGGCACTGGCAGCAGGGAATGAGGTGCAGGGTGAACTCCTCCTACCACCATTGCTCATCTACCAAGGCTGTGTCTTGCTGGGCAGTTGAAGCCTGTACTGGAGTAAGGTTTTTTTTTTTCCTTTGGCCACTCTCATTTCAGCCTGCAGGGAAGCAGGGCTCCAAGGGCTTGCAGAGATGCTGCTATCATCATACACCTGCAGAAGATCTGCTCTCCAGCCTGTCTCACAGTAAGGGGGAGAGAAAATGGCAGTATTTCCCTGCAGAAGCAAAAAGGAGAGTCCAGCCTTCTGATGGGGATCCCTAGTGTGCGACACACTCTGCCAGACACTATCAGTGCTTTTACAGGCTAAAAAGAAACCCAAGGCCTTAATACCCTCTCTTAGTGCTGGGAAGAGTTATTTCCATGAAATTAAGGTGTGGTGAACAGAGGTTCTTTCATAGCAAAGATTTTGAAGTGGTTGGAAGGAGGAGTTGGGCTATATGTGGCTGATAGCACCCAGTCACTGCTCCTTTGCTCTTCTCAGTTCCCAGCTTAATACCTTGCTCTTCATAAGAGTTTCTGGCCTTTCCAGGGTGGGCAGACCCTGGCCCCGCTGCACTGTGGGGCACTCTCTTGTCCCAGATGAGAGGCTGGGTCACAAATAATGATATATGGCTATTTCTGCCTATGTGCAAACCACTGATGGGTATTCTTAAGACCCAGGGGTTCCAGGTTCAGTTTCACACCCATGACCCATCTGGCTGTGGAGTTATGCTTGCGTGCTTTATGTTAACAGAGCAAATTTCATGTCTGCTCATCATGAAGAGTGGTTTTGGTACTTTGACTATATTTGATGTGTATTTTTATTCCAGTGGTAAACCAGAATCTTTCCCATCCAAAATGCTTGTACATGTGCTGTTGTGGAATCCTTGTCATTGTGTGTTACACAGCTGTGATGTCGCATCTGTCCCTTTATCATCCCAGTGAAAAGCCAAATGTTACACAAACCTGGCAGGCCAATAAAGCATGGCAGAACCAATGGCAAAACATGCCCCCTTTGTTCCTCCTTTCTTACCTGAGTACGTGCTCTGCAGGCTGTTCCCTCTCCAGGTAAGGTGCCAGAGCAGATTGTGTGGGAGTCCTTTTGCTCCACAGGTGACTTGAAGGTTGTGAGTCTGCTCCAGTGGCCTGTGACACAATTTCCTTCTTTCTGTGTGGCTAGAGGGTGCCCTCGAGTGAAGCTGCTCAAACACTGAAAACTTCCTCTTCTGTCCCTGCTGGAGAACCACTGGTTGTCTGTACCACAGCCTGGCTGTGTTGACTGGAGTGTTGTTATACACTTGGGGGTCGTTTGCCTTGGAAGATTTGTGCTCCCCACTTGTGAGCCTCTCAGTGCTGGATTGTTGCTGTGGCTGGAGGTTCTCTTGAATATCAGTTATATATGTAAAAAATGTTTTGTTCTTTCCCTGCAAAGTTCCTAAGTGGGTCAGGCCCTTTGTGGAGCCCAGTGTCTCCTTTTGTTAGACTGCATTGCAGTAAAGGTGTTCTGGGAGTACTGACCAACAGAACAGCTTCTTAATTTTTTTTGCCTTTTAAAATAAGCCTTCAGTAAGGGTTATTGAAGAAATAATCTTTGTAGTCCTCCGGGCTGTGGGAAGCATGAAGGAAGACCTGTCCAGAGCTGCCTGCAGGTGTTTGGTCAGTTCAAAACTGCTGTGAGAAGCAGATCTGGCAGACTGCAAACCCTTATTTCTCCACCTTTTCCCCCAGAAATAACTTGTAAGGACGTGTTAGAAATCTTCAGATTCGCAGACTGAATGCATCTCCCTTTCCCCCAGTGCCAATGCAATGGACACCTTTCCATGCTGTCTCTCACTTCATGTTTTGTGTGTGTGTGGCCAGAGCAGTGACTCTGCTGGGAATGGCAAAGCTGCTTGTATGGGGGGGAAGAGGGTTGGGAGAGAAGTTGTCCCGCTTCCTCCTTCTCTGGGGAGCTGGTAAATACTGGCTGTAGGAAGTGTTCAGTCTGAGGTAAGTAGGAGGAAAGCATGGAGAGAAATGTTGCTGTAAGGCAGAGCATGTGCATCACCCTTTGCAGAGCTACCTCCTTCCTTTCCTGTGGTTTGTGTGCAGCTCTAGGTGAGTACAGGTGGAGGAAGGGTACTAGTGTCTTCTGAGGAAGGGGCAATTGGTCTGTCCTGCAAAACATCAGCATAAGAAAGAGGCAGGTGGGGAAAGAGAGATTCAGCTGTGAGACCAAGTGGAGAACCAGCCATAGAAATAACTCAGGCTGGCTAGAGGAAGAATTCAGTTTGGGGCATCACCAATTTTGATGGATTTAAAACTGAAGGAGAAAGCAGCAACAGTGATGGCTTCTTGCAGGAATTAAATTATCTGAACCAAGAAAAGCAAGCCCTGTGCTCACCTCTTGGAGCCTTCTAGTTAGGCACTACCACTGCACAGTGTGGGGCTGCCAGGGCTCCAGCCTTGCCTCCCGAGTGCTCTACAGAGGTGGGGAGTGGTTGAACTGGGGCTGCAATCACATTCTTCATTCCTTCTCTTTTCAATTTGCAGGTGCCTCAGAACCAAAAGCCCCTGCTGAAGAAAGAGTCAGTGCTAGGCAGTTCCCTGCTGGAGGACAAGCCTGTCAAACGGTTAGATGGGCGTTGTGTCGTGTCCATGGTGTCAGCCCGTGCCCACTGCAGTACCCTGTCGTCAAGCTGTGTCCTGTGTCTGGTTCTCCCACCTTGGTGCTGGCTGGTTTTGGGAGCATGGTGGGGGGTGCAGTTTTTCTGTGGCTCTAGCTGTCTCCTGGCATCGGGTGGTGTTGGCTCAGCATGAAGCTGAGGATACTGTTCACTAATTTCCACAGGGAGGTGGCCTCGCTGCTGCTTCTGCCTGCAGCAAGGGGGGGGAGCAAATCTAAATCTCACCAGAAAGTTTGGGACTGTTCACAGGCTGGGAGTCACAAAGACTGCCTCTCTCTGAGTCAGACAGCTCTTTGAAATGACTGAATCAACTCCCAAGTGTTCCAGTTCATCCTCAGGCACAAATCCTGTCCGCTGGTGCCTCATGCCAGAGTTCATATCCCCGGGGCATGGGAGAGGGCAGGAATTGCACAAGGGTTGGGTTCTTTCTGGCAGCTGAAAGCCTCGAGGAGAGGACCTGGCTCCAGATGGGTTCATCTTGCCCATCTCCCTCTACACCTATGCAGGTGCTCACCTGGTACACCAGGCCTCCCTTCAGCCAGGGCAGGCAACACGTCTTTGTGGCCAAGGCCTTTTCTTTTTTTTTTTTTTCCACTCTACGTGCAGAATATACAGTGACCTGGCTTGGAGCTGGATCTCACAACTGCTGGCCCCAAACAAGTTTTAAAGGCAGCACGTTCCTCTGTTTCTTACCAGGTCTCTGCAGAAAGTTCCATTGCTCCCCAGTTTCTCCTGGTGCCAGCCAGAGACACAGGTCTAGGCTCAGTTTCTTCCAGCTTCAACTCACCTTTAATGCTTGCAATTCTGGTAGTGGCACTTAAGAATTTAGCTCCAGGCTCCTTGGCTCATGGACTGATGGAAAACCAGGCGGACTGTGGAGGAGGGGCTGATTCTTGAGCCCAGGTGAGAGGTTGCTCGGATAGGTCTGAGGCAGAGCTCTTTCATGGTTGTGTGACTGACACCCACTCAATATCCATCAAATCAGATAACCAAGTTTTCCCATCTTCCTCCCCAATTCTTTCTTGCAAAGATCCTTCTAACTGCTACTGGCATAAACCCACTGGAAAGGCTTAACAGCTGGAGAAGTTTGGCAATGAAGGTGATCACAGAAGAAGGGGAGAAGTAGTTGTTGGTCCTGTCTCTGTCCCAGCGCTGTGTCACACCACATTGCTTGAGAAACATGAAAAGAAATCCACTGGATCTGGGGTCACTGTTCAGAGTTTTGTGTTTGTCCCTTTGCCCCTACTAAAGAGGCTTTTGAGGGCCCTCATTGTGTGACTTTGCCAGCCCTGGGAGCTGGGCACCATTCCCCTGGGACTATGTGTCCATTTTCAAGAGAGAAAAGTTCTAGCTGGCCTGGCTCTGGACTTGCATTTGGGGCAGATGCAGGGAGGGAAACCAGGAATGTGAGCTCCCTTTCATGGAAAAAAGTGTAGGCATGGCAGCAGGTGAATTTTGCAACCCAGATGAAATGTACTTGCTGGAGTGAGAAAGAATAGCCTTGATTCCTGCACTAATAGCAAGAGAAAAATGTTGCAGGGTGGGGTGGGATGTCCTGCCTCTGAAGACACTGAGTGTAGTAAGCTCTGGTCACTCTAATTTGCTTCGAAATGCAATCTGCTGCCCAGTGAAATCAATGGAGATATCTGTGGTGGATAAATCCCTCTGGTTGAGTTCTAGGTCTTCTCACTCCTTGTCTAATTCTTTAACAGTGGAAAACCAGTGATGCTGCCTTGTTCCTCAGCAATAATTCCAATAGTTTAAATTGGTTATTCTAGATGTTCTTTTGAAGGTTGTTCCTCTACCTACCATGTCAGCTCTACCCTCAGTGAGCAAGGTGCATCAGCCTGCTCTTGTGTGGGCACAGTCTGTTACTTCTTTTTGTATTGTATTTAGTAACAAAAATACAAGGGTAATTGTTACTTTTTTTTTTTTGTTCCTCAGCAATAATTCCAATAGTTTAAATTGGTTATTCTAGATGTTCTTTTGAAGGTTGTTCCTCTACCTACCATGTCAGCTCTACCCTCAGTGAGCAAGGTGCATCAGCCTGCTCTTGTGTGGGCACAGTCTGTTACTTCTTTTTGTATTGTATTTAGTAACAAAAATACAGGGGTAATTGTTACTTTTTTTTTAAAAAAAAAAGAAAGGTTTTCATTTTGCTACTTTTATATGCTTTGCTTCATTTTTTTCACTACTGGGGAAGTGGAAGGCAGAAAACTCTTGAAAAATCCAAAGTGGCAATTTTTATTAAAATTAATGACATATTTGTCAGTACATATGAGTACAGGACAGCTCTGGTGAGCTGTCTCTCTTTCCTTAGGGGAGCCACCAATGTCTTAGTCACAGGGAGTATGGGGAGTGAATATATGGAGTTCCTGCAAGAGCTTTATATGCACTAATTGGATTGTGTTGGTTATTTGGGAATTTGCAAACTACTTCTTTCCTCTATCTCCTCACCCCCTCCCACCCTACCTGTGCTGCCTGTGGGCTTTAATACAGACAACTGGCCTCTGCGGACCCTCCCTTCACCTTCCCAGTGGATGTGGCAGTGGAAGAACCCAACAGAAAGAACTGTAAATACTTCCCAGGCAATGGGGTATGGATGAAGACAGGAGAAGGAGGCAGCACAAACTTTGGAGAGAGCAGCAGAGATGAGGAGAGATGGCCCTTGGCAGCAGATCCTGAGTGGTTTAAGATGACTTGGAAGGGTGACTCTGACTGCAGAAGAAATGCAGATGGCTTGGATGCTGCTCCGCTGCCTCCTCGAGCACAGCCTGTTGGCACCGAAACCAGGGTGAGTGCACTTACCTGGGGTTATTCCTTAACCACCTGTGCTAGGGCCTTGAGGGTGTTTGACTGTCTTCCCATCTAACTCCAGTTCCATAGGTTTATAGTGCCGGGGTCCAATGCCTAAATCAAAGCACCACCTGCAACTGTGCTCTTCAAAACCTCATCCCTTTTTTCCATTGCAGCTCCCAGCACTGGAACGAGCCAGCTGTTTCCCAGATCGCATCTTTAAAGTGGTGTTTGTAGGGAATTCTGGTGTTGGGAAGAGTTCCTTCATCCACCGCTTCTGCTATGACAGGTTCCTGGCTGAGCTCAACGCAACCATTGGTAAGTAATAGCGTGCCTGGCTCATCTGGATAAGGAAGGTGGGAAAGTCAGCCTGGGCAAATGTTTTTTTGCCTGTATTATAGCCCAGATAGAGGTAAAGCTGGTCCCTCTCCCGATATTGAATCAATCTGGCAATTTCCCTGAACTAAATGGAGTTGGCCTGGCTATTGTAATGGTGAGCTGCTCTCGCCCCATACTACCTTACAGTCATTGTTACCTTCCCGACAGGTATCGATTACCAGGTGAAGAGTTTGATGGTGGATAACACCCAGGTTGCCTTACAGCTGTGGGATACAGCTGGACAAGAGAGGTAAGATTTCTGCCAGGCTCAGTGGAGGAAAGG
>NW_008239553.1:563250-573878 GCF_000691975.1 Corvus brachyrhynchos | reverse complement strand
AGAGTACATGCAGCTGGTTTCTGTCCCTGGGAAAACTGTCAGCTTCAGAAGGACCAGACAGGTTCATGACAGCTATTCCAGTGCTGAACCTGCAGCAAAGGTCTGCTTTAGAGATTTCTAGAAGCTGTGGCTGTGAAGCAGGGCTCGGGGATATCGCTCTGAGGATTGACAGAAAAGTAGTTTTCCATGTGTCTGACCTGCATGCTTGTGGCTCCAAGCAGTCTGTCCATAGATGTATTCCATGGGGTTCAAAGGGTGGAAAGGACTGTGAACCTTTGCAGATCTGATTCAGCTGTCAAAGCCAGCTGAATTAGCATGACCCGTGGGGAAGGTGATTTGAACTACCCTGCTGGACTCTATCAGTGAGGTTATCAACCCCTTTCACATTCACCCCTTCTGCTGACAGACTTGTGGAAGTGATAATCCTTGGTAGAGGGATTGCGCAGCTTTTTGTGACAGTGAACACTGGTTCCCCATTTGAAGGCCTCTAGTTTCAAAAGCATGGGATATCTCTAGATGTTACCAGCACTGTTGGTGAGGATCAGAGTAGCAGAGGATACATTTGACCCTTATCTGCTACTAGAGGTGAAGGCCCATCACTGCCTCCATGTAAATTACATTTTATTTGGGATACAATTTGAAGCTTAAGATGAAAAGCTATTTCAAGGGGACCATGAACCTCAAGGGCCTGACTAAAGTAAGTACTGGGTATTTTGAGCTAAATACGTTATGGGGGCAGGCCTTCAGGGGGCAGCCAAGGTCATGGGAATATTCTAATCCTAAACTGTGCCAACGATGCTGTCTGTCTCAGTCAGCTAGACCATGCAGAGCTGGTGGGAATGTACTAAGTAGGAGTATTTATTGAAAAGTAACTCTCTCTTCCAAAATTAAGCTTCATGCTGAAGAAATAATTATTTCTGAGGGGACTCCTGTGGTTATTTTGATGCTGAAACAGAGCAATAAGGGGAGTTGCTATGACATAAAATGTGACATTTTATTGAGTCCAGATTGCGGCAGAGGCCAAATTCAAGATATTGTCTCTGCAGAAGGACCTTTAGTACAGGCCCCTGCAGCACTAGCAGGTCTTAGATGTGTATCCACAAGAGAGAGCTTGACTCAGTGCTGATACCAAATAGGAGACCTGGGAAAAAGCAAAAGCCTTTTCTTCTGGAGAAATATTAATTCCTTCTAACTAGAGGTGTCCAACAGTAAGTATCCTAAGGAAGAGATAGAAGAACCCCTTGGAGCATGTAAGACCTCCTTGGTGACTTCCCTGAGACTGATGCATGCTACCTTTGATGTTTCTTGTGGAGCATCTGGCGTGGCTGGCAGTTCCAGAGGTGCACCTTGACTGCCAAAGATACAGTCTGTGCTTTCTCAGTTGGGTAGGTGCCAGAAAGTTGTGTCCTTATTGTACTGAGAAAGACCAGGCTTCAGGCAATAACCTGAAGAGTTCAGGAGGGTAACAGCTGTAGGTTTTCTTGGCTCCTAATAGGAGAGTCTGTTATCCTGTGCAGGGCTGAAGTACATAGCTCTTCAGTGAGATCTCAGTACTTTTGTTGGAATTTATTCCATCAGTTTGCAATCAGTGCAGTTATATCATGGCTCTGTCACGAAGTACTTACAGATTATAAGCTTTGGGTTTGTTGTTTTGGTTGTTTAGTTTGGTTTTTGTTTGTTTGGTTGGCTGGCTTTGGTTGGAATTTATTCACAAAAGACAAGTCTGTGGTTTTAAGTGGTACAGACAGGAAAAAGTAGATGTCTGGCAGGAGTTTTTCCTGGAAATTGTGTCTAGCTCCTGATTTGTTATGTATAATGGGATTGGTTTATAGATTCAGTAGTGGAAACAGACTGTACTGATGCTGAATTCTTAATTGCTGTTTTGGCAGCACTGGGGCAGACATTATGCATGCCTAGTTTGTACTGTGGTACAGCTTAGTCTGCAGATTCTTCCAGACCATAGAGAAAGATCATGTTTTCTCCTTCAGTTTCCCTTTTAATAGGAAATTACCTTTTCCTATCCCACCTAAACAGATTCTTCTACTTCTTTCTTCCTGACCTACAAAGGCCTTCCTCCTTGCTTTCTCAGCACCATGCATTTGGCAAGATTCCTGCTCACCTATGGCTGCCTGGCCTGTCTCAAAGGTGGAGGGGTCTGACCTGTCACCTGTGTGTAGGCACCGGCCCTGAGGGACACACCATGCACGGGGGCTGCCAGGCCTTGCAGAGAGCCTGCACTAACAGATAATCCCATTCTGTGTCTTGTCATTGCACAAGTGGTGCTGAGAGTGCCTTTGGTTTTGTCTGGGCTCAGGTTTCGGAGCATTACCAAGCAGTACTTCCGGAAGGCAGACGGGATCCTGGTGATGTACGACATCACGGCCGAGTGCTCCTTCGTGGCGGTGCGCAACTGGATGAGCAGCATCCAGGTGAGAGCGGGACCTGGGCTGCTCCAATGCTGCTGCTGCTCCCTTGCTCCAGACCAGCTCCAACAGTCTGTCTGGAAGTGACATTTTTCAGTGCCCCGGGAAGTCCTATTGACCTTGTGAAGCTGAATTATCAAAGCACATGCCTGTGGTGGTCAGCTTGGGACCAGGGGCTTTGTGTTGAAGGTAACAAAGCCAGTGGTGGCCCATTAAATCAGGGAGAGCTGTTTCTGTGGCAGAATGTGGTGGGACCTGCCAAAACAGTAGTGTGGGTTTGTAAGCAGCTCATGTGCCCTGGCTACATCTCCTATACATGGTCACATCCCACCTGTGCTCAGGCAGGGAGATCTCCTTGTGTCTGGCCTATGCACAGGAAAGGGAGGTGGCCCTTTTTATTTCCTTTTTAATCTTAAAATTTGGTAACAATGTGTTAATACTCTTGGTTTTCCACCAAACACTCACTTAAAGCATTTATCTGTGGCTTATATCTTCTTGGGGAGACAAAAATACCTTTCTTTATAATTTAAATTAGTTGTGTGTAGATGATCAAGAGATGAAGGGAAATTTTCAAGGGTGGTTTTGTTTTGATTGTGCTGAGTCTCAAAAAACCAAGATCTTAGTGAAATGAGTAAGTATAGGTTGGAGGTTTCTAATATGATTAATTTCCACAAGCCTGTTGGGGAAAAAACCGAAACAAACAACCACTTATGCCTTTGGACTCTGAAAGATCAATGGTTAAGATCTTTAAAACTAACCAGGCTCTGAAAATTGGGTTCCTTTCAGGAGGAAGGTTAAACTGAGCCCACAGAAAATCAAACCACATGAAATCTGTAAATTTTAATCTCTCTCTTCTTTTCCTCTCCCCATCTGTGTATTTATTTTGTTTTCAGGTTCTGTATGTCATCCAGGGCACTAGAGTGTGGAAATATGTTTGAGCCCTGTTCTTCTGCCCATGTTTTAGTGAGCCAGTGGAACTGTAGAGAGTTTGACCAGAGGTACGGGGGCTCCAGGAATTGCCTAGGAATAACAGTTCCTGCAGAGACAATTTACAAGGGTTCAAGGTTGCTTAACTTGCTTGGCCAGTGGATTTTCAGCATGGGATCATTGAGTTTAGGACAGCACATTAGACACAGTAATGCACATACAAAAATTACTGTGCTTATTAAGAAGCTCTGCCTGATCCCAAATTCTGAATAGCCTATGGGGCAAGCTGCTTTTTTTTAGGCATTTTGTTATTTTCCTGAGAGGCACTTATGTCCTGCCTCCCCTCTGTCACCATCCCAGCTGAACATACCAAACATTTGGAGTATGTTTCCCTAGTTCAAGCTTCCTTCCACAAATCCCTGGGGCTATTGAAGGAATGGCCCTTTAATGATCTAATGGGCCTGATCCTGCTGCCACTGAAGGTCTTGTTTGCTTGAGCTGGAAGGATCTGCTCTGAGTTGCTGGGTCTCTAGCAGTCTTTATTTCTCTTGCAGGAAGGTATCGAGGACGGAGCTGTGGTCTTTCTGCTTGGAAACAAATTGGATGCTGTGCAGAGGGAGACCCGGAATGTGCCCAAGGTGGAGGGGGAAAGGCTGGCAAAGGTGTGACTCAGTGCTCTGCTGCTTGACCTGCTCTGCAGCCACCCTCCAGCTGGCAGATAGCCTTTCTTGGAGCCATCTTCCAGCATGGTACCTTCCCTCTCCGTCCCACCCCCTGTTTCTCCAATGTGAACATGTACCAAGGTCCCTCTGGTACCAGGGAGGATGAGGTGGTGGCCTGTATGTGGCATACAATGGCCCTTGAGGGAGGCTCATGTATTTCTCTTGGGGCTTGATGTCCCATTACAGTCTTTCTGAGAGCAACATGCATGGCTGATTTCCCATTTGTGGGCTCCTTAATGCAACATTATCCTGCCTCTTTCCTCACTCCCTTGTCTGCCTGCCTGCTGGCACCTTGGCCCCTGGGTGGGGGGAGACAGGGTTTCAAAGGTGTTTCCTGCCTTCTGGACTCACAACAGAAAGGTAAGGGAATCAAAGTACCCTGGATGGATGCTTTCTCTTCCCAAACAACTCCCCCAGTGCTCCCTTTTGGACACTCTGGCTTGGCTCCAAATGCTGAAAAAGCATCTCCTTTTCCTGGGTTGGTGAGCAGGGTGTGCACCCCAGCAGGGTAGCAGCCACCCTCCTGGCTCCAATGGCTCTTGGCGGGGTTCCTGGGGATGAGGGTGGGCCAGCTCCCAAGGCTGTGGGTGAATGGTGCTGGTAGAGAGCTGGCAGTCACCGTGGGTGCTTGCTGTGCTCTCTGGCAGGAGTACAAGGCTGTGTTCTACGAGTGCAGTGCGATGACTGGCTACAACATCATGGAGCCCATGCTGCACATGGCCAGGTCAGTGAACAGGAACAGTCACCCTGGGATACTTCCCCAGCTGGAGGTGACTGGTGTGGGCTCTCCTGGGGAATGGGCCCAAGAAGAGAGGGGCGTCAGAGATGGACTTTGTCACATCCCAAAAAAGACCTGACTCCTCTGACTTCAGGTCCTTGTCTTTTGTGCCTGGAGAGCACCAAGTGTAGACTGGATGTTTTTGCGTACAAAGCTTCACCTGGTAGATCTGGCTGTTGCAAGATTAGTAGTTTAATTTGAATATTTCATCACAAAATCCTTGCATACTCCCCCAGATTTTAAGCTGGTGTTTTCAGTTTGAAGTCTGCATGCAGCTCTAAGGGTTCTTTCTTCCCTATCTTAATAAGCATTGTACAGACTGAGCTATTTCAGTGGCAATAGTTTAAAAAGGAGATAAGATACTGTTTGGCTGAAAGAAGTTTGCCCTAAGATTTTTAGTTTTTTAAAAAACAGGTAATTTTGGGGAAAAAAAGGTATTTTAAATCTTGCATGAAAGCTATCATTTTGTTTTCTTTTATCCCTTCACCACCTCCTGCATCATCTCTGTTATAGCCACAGCAGGACTTAGCTGTTCATTAACTGGGAGGATTTACTTATCAGCTAGGTGAATTACATCTCCTATAGCACGTGCCTTCAGCATGCTTTATTACCACGCTGCTGCCCAAGATGGCCCACACAGGTGGAACAAACAACCTGGGATTCTGACATCAATGGGGGAGCTTGGGAATAAGGCACAGGCCACTCACATGGGTGCTCTGATTACTACGCCATGGTGCCCCCTCTTGTATGTGTCCAGTTGCTTTCCCCATTCCCTGGAAATTCATGCTCATTCTCTGTGTGTTATTCATCTAGCCTGACTTCCAGAGAAGTCAAGTCTTTGGGCCTGTTACTTCTTGCAATCCTAAATGTAAATCCTAAATGGCTGGTGGAGAGCAAAGAGCAGAGGCAAGCGTCTTGGAAGGAAGATCTCAGTAACCAGGTTGTGTTCTTGCTCTGTGCTGCTCTTTCCAGGTTGCTGACAGCACAAGAAGACAGGCAGAGGGAGAATGCCCTGCAGCTGGAGGATATCAGCAGAAGGAAAGGGTGCTGCACATAAAGCACACTGATGTGCCAGCAAGAGACATGTGCCAATGGTATATCATGAAGCTGGGGATTCCTTTCAAGCAAGCTGAATTTGATGGTATCAGCTCTCTAGAGACTTGGGGAAGGTTCAGCTTTTCCCAGTCTGTGAATTTTGAGGCACAAATCAGGCCAAAATGTGCATATTATCTGCACTGTTCTACTTCCTAACTCTGCATGCAGCCCTGGTCTCTGGAGGCCTCTGCTTCTTTGGGGGAATTTGACTGGTCTTAGCTAGTAGCACAGATTGGGCCTTCTGTCTGGAGAGGTTGATTCCCTGTAAAGGGATGAAGTCTTGTTCCTGTTCTTTTTGGCAAAGAAGTGGCCTAGTAGCAGTGAGCAGAGGACACAGTGGGTCTGTATTAAATAGAATTTCTATGTAAGAGATAAAGAAATTATTTTAAGTTTGGGCTAGCTCTAAGTAGTGATCCAGGTCCCAGAGAGTAGCATCATCTCTTAGTTCTGCAACAGCAGCGCTCAGCTGAGAGCCCGCTGTGGTGAGCGAGAACACTTCCACCACTTCTGGCAAGATCTGGATCAGGCCCTGTATTTACTGCAGGATTTGGTTGGGCTTGTCAATATTGTAGTTAACAGATTCCATGTGTGATTATAGTATGGACTGATAGGACTAGTCATCCCAATGGCTTTCATGGCTTTGTCACCCTAATGGACATTTTCGCTGTCCTACTGTATATTTACGGAACACAGAGCAGTTGCCCTGGGACCCGCAGGCACTGGCATGTGCTGCTGATTCATAGCCAATTGCAGGAGCTGTGCTATACAAACCAGGGGAGCCATATATAGCCTGTTTTAAGGCTGAATGCTGCCTGTTTCCTCCCATTCTCTTATCCTTTCCTGAAGAATCTCCAGCAACTCGGAACTGCCTCACCCCCAGTCCTGAAAGATCCCACCGCAGTGCTTTCAAGTGCACTTGGGCTGGAAGCACAGGGCAGCTGCCTGTGGGAAATGTACCTTTTTCTCTTGCAGTGACCTTGAGCAACAGCCTCACTTTACTGGTGAAGGGCCTGAGAAAGAGCTGGATTGAACCTGTTCCCATTGGGAAGAGGCCTTCTTGTCGCTAAGGGGTGGGGCAAAGCAGGGGGAGGAGAGGCACGGGCAGAGGTAGAAACTGTCCCCAGAGGTGCTCCTGTCGGCATAGCTGCCACTGTGCCTGGCCGTGGAGCTTCTGGGGTGCGATGCTTTCGGGTTTGCAGCTCAGTGGCTCTCAAAGCCTTATTGGGACTAAGTGAGATTTTTGGTAGTGCCCTTTTCCCTTTTGTTTTCGAGGCTGTTTCTGTGTGTGACTGACATTTTAGGCACAAGATGTGATACTGCAGCTGTGAAGCAGCCCCCCAGCCTTGCGGCATAGGGAAAGCCCGTACTTTGCCATGGTCTTTCCTCTCTTGGGATAAGGCGGCCACTCTGAATGTCTGTTTATTGCACAAATTTCACTGGGAGTATCCCATGCAAGTAAAGTGCTCTGAGTCATTTACAGCCCATCAGTATTACAAAGAATTTCCATGGTTCCTCCTGGTGCCCTTTACTTCTGATAGGAAAGAGGAAGTTTTTCTCTGGAAGAGCAGGATTTCTGAGTAAAAGGAAGAGCTGAAAGTAGTAAGATCCTGCTCAGTCCTTACTGTTGGCTGGCTGTGACTCACACTGTTTAACTGCACCAGCACCTTCTAGAGACTGGGAATCAGAAAGCTACAAGAGGTCCAGAAGGAAGCAGGGTAGCTGGTGTGGAGCCTGGAGTAAGACCAACAGTGCTGCCAGGGAACTGCTCGTGTTTGCAAGGAGCGATGTTTGGGAAGGGAAATCCGTGCTAAGGTGTTCTGAACATGCACCTCCCACACTCTGTACACAGCACACCCGAGACAAAGGCGTGAAATACAGCTGACACGCAAATACGGGCCAGTGTGTGTGTTACCTTTATCAGTGCTGTCATACTGCAAAGGCAAGAACCATCAGGTTCTTTTAATGTACAACCTTGAGTGGTTTTCTTAGTGTGCAAACAGTACAGACAATAAAGAAATGCTGTCTTAGAAGCGGTTGTGTTGAGAGATTTTTTTCCAGGCACCGCAGGAGATTCAGCCTCCCATCTTCAATCACTGATTGTAGTGTGACCTTCCCTTTTCACTGCTCAGGAAGTGGCCTGTCCCCCATGGTGGTACACAGGGGTTCTTACAAATAGGGAGAGAGTTGACCAGGACCCCACGTTTTGGAGGCAGAGGCTGTTTTTCAAGCAGCCAGAGTCCAGCTGTTCAGGGAAGGCAGAGCATGGGGGAGAAAAAGGTGAGACACTTCCCCAGTGTCGGGGGGGTAGTGCTTTCAGAGAGGGCAGGTTCTCACCTTGTTACCTATATTCATAGAACTAAATCTTTATTTTGTTAATATCCCATGCATCCTTTTCACTAGAGTTAGGAATTTGGTTGCTTTTAATCCTTGTGCCCTGGCATGGCTCCAGCTTGGATGTTCATGCCTTACAGAACTAATCACTCTGCAGTTTTGACCAAACAAATTATTACTCATTTCCCCTGCTATAAACTGACAGCACAAGTAGTTCATTGTAACATGTATTTTTTTAAAGCAGGAAGGGTGGATTTTTGTTTCAAGGATGACAAAATGGCACAGAATTTGAGCAGGCTGAGCTTGGACAACGATAAACAGCAGGGAGGGGTTTATTACTGGAAGGTCTTTTGTTGTCTCTCAGCACAATAATTAAATATCCTGTTAGAAGGCCAAGATGCGGTCTAAAGGGGCATGCTGCTAGTTTTTAAACCTGTCTGATCTCAGACCCAAACTAGACCAGAATTTCCAATAAATTCATTTTACTACATCCTTCTTTTTTACCAGAATCTCTCCTGCCTCTAAATGGAAGCTCTGTGAGCAGCCACCCTTTGTAAGTGACTGCTGGAAACTGCAGCATAAATGCAAGTAATGGGATATCCTGAGGGGGCATGAGATGAGGGAGGATGCAAAATATGACTGCCTGGGGGCTTATTCCTTCACCACATTGGCTCCAGCCTCTTAGTGAACAAGTGACTTTTTGCACATAATCTGTAAGGTATTTTGGAATCATATCACAAGAAAGTACTCTTCTTATAGCCTGGGAAGCCTTATCCTGGCACATGCAACAGTGCAGCTGTGTACACAATCAGGTTGAAGGGCAAAAGCAAAAAAACCCAGCTGCTCTGATAAGCAGCCATGGTCCCACAACTCTCTGCAGGCCGGCAAAGGGACCTCACTCTGCTTTGCTTCCACTTGTCTCTTTCATGTTAATATGCTAAGGGTAAGCATAAGAGGATTAGGCTGACAGCATCTCTTTGAAAAGCCAAAACAGGGCTGAAAAGAGAGCATTAAGCCACAGTGTAAAGTTTAAAGCTTTTCCACAGGACAAATGCAGGAATTGCAAAGGTTTGAGATGTTGTTTTCCACTACCTTCTTTATTCCAGCAGCCTGAACTCCAAGGGACACTTTCCATATACACACAATTAATGAGTTCCTGCTATGGGGATCATGCAGTCACTCACACATTATTTTCTGTCCTGTCACCTTCTGTTTGTGTCTTTTCATGATCTTTTTACTTGTTGATTGCTTAGACTATAAATATATATAGACCAAGTACTTCATCTCCAATTATAAATGTACCTCACAGCCCATTATACATCGTCACATGCTCTGTTTGGCGATCTCCCTCTCAGTGCCAAGAGACCCGCGGCGCTGCAGTTCAGAGCTTTGCTAGAAGGCACTCATTACTTACCTGGCTGTTGATGAGTTACACGGAAATTTCGGCTGGCGAGGCTACAATAACCCGCCCCCAGCCTCTGCAGCCTGCGGGGCATGTTTATATACGTATATACGATGCTGCAAACACAAGTGTAGCTGTGTGCTACTTCTGAATATACTAGTCCACAGGAGACCTGACCAGGTACAATTAGTCTTCTCAAGGTAAACAAGTATCTGCAGTAAGTATCTATTACTCCAGCAATAAGCTGAGGATGTGGAGGTGGGGGGGGCCTGTGGTGTATCTCGCCTTTACCTGCAGGCTCTCCCAAGTGCAGGAAGCACTTGTGCACGGTCATGCCCATTTGCTGACCCAAATCTGCCACGGTGGGAGGGTTCTGTGCTCTCCTGTTTGTGCATGAAATCCCTGGACATGGCAAGAAGGCAGTGGCCCAGTGTGGCGGCTACCCAGGGCTCCACCAAGGAGGGCCAGGACCTGAGCAGGGACCAGCAGCTCTTGGGGCTTCCAGGTTCTGCCGCATATTCCCTGCAACAAACCTTTCAGTGTGTAAGCAAGCTGATCCTCCAAGGCTCTATTTGACCACTTGGTTCTCCAGCAGCTCTGAACTAAAGCTTAGGCAGGATTCTCATGCGCTGAGAGAGAGACTCCTTGGGAAGGATGAAGTGATTTTTGAGTTGGGCACATGGAGAGCTTAAGGCAAGCAGGAGGTTCTAAACTGGCCTTTTGCTGCCCTGCCCAGATCTCCTCTCTCCATCCCGCCCCTGAAAAAGCATGTGCGGCCACTCAGCCGTGGAGTGGAGAGGGCGTGGGTCTTTTCCTGGGAGCATCCCCCGCTCAGGGCTGCTGCTTAGCACAGAAGTATGTGGGCTGCGGCTCAAGTGAGGTAATGGGAGGATGAGACAATGTGCCAGTCAGGGCTTGATTTTAATTTACAGGGTGTTCCATGGAAAACT
>NW_008239553.1:551512-562711 GCF_000691975.1 Corvus brachyrhynchos | reverse complement strand
TTTTTTTTTTTTTTTTTTTTTTTTTTTCCTTTAGAAAAGTGTTTTAACCTGTTGCAGGTGGTGTCATAAACTTTGCACAGCCCGCGGAATTAGTGAAGGTGTTCTGAATATTGCCATAAATCTTGTGAAACGATTATTATCCCCCTCTGTCTTTTGTTCAGTTAAATTTCCCTGTTGTACAAATAAAGACTTGGCCTTTATGCTGGGCTTGCAGGACCCGAGGAGGAGGAGGAGGGAGAGAGTGAGCCCTTGTTTACCACGCAGTCCAGGCGGTGTTCTGTTCCCTTCATTTTCTGGAAGCTGCATCAAATGGGGAGCTGATGACGATGGGTTATTGCTGCACCGTGGTGCTGCTTGGCATGAGGAATCTTTACAAGTAGCTGCTTCTTCTTGTCCTCTCATGAAGAACATAAACTGCTGTAATTTTTTAAATCTGACTTTTCCTGAGAGCTTTTGTAATCAACTTGTTGCAGTATCCTGTTGAATTTTAGCAATGACATGTCTTTATTTCAGGCTACTGTGTAGCATCCCTTAAATTGTGCTGCTTCACTTCCTTTGTCCTCCTACAGCGCTTCCTGGCTTTCCCTGAGGGTTCATGTGGTGCCTCGTAGAACAAGGGTTGATTGAAATAGCATCACCCATCAGAGGCCATTTAGTTCAAACAGTTTTGAAAGATGGTCCTTTTGCAAAAATGCATTTCCTTTGCCACCTAGAGGCCATTGGCAAGGTTCTAAGGGAAGCTTTTGGTTTGGTGGATGGTCTTACTACCTGATCCTGTGGAGGCCGAAGAGCCTCTTAGCATGCCACCAGTCAGACTAAGTCCATCCCAGTCCTCCTGGCTGACTGTTGTTGCTGCCAAAGGGCTGCCTGTTGTGGAGGGAGTGGAACGCCTGGCTCCGTTGAGCTGTTGCTGAGCTCATGGTAGCTAGAAAAGTCAGTGCAGAAGTTTCAGTGTATTTATATTCTCTGAAGCATTTTGCGTGCCTAGGACAGGCAGTTCCCGATCTGTGGATTGCTGGAAGCTGGCCAGTGGGGAATTGGACTGTTGGAAGCTGGGGTAGCATCACTTACGCTTTATGTGGCGTGTCTGGTGACAGGTCCCTGTCAAAGGCACAACACTGGCTTGCACAGGTGGGCCTGGGCTCTGGTTTGCCACAGCTGCTCTGGGCTGCCAGTACTTCTGAGTCAGATGTCCTTGCTGGAAGCTTGAGCTGTGAGCTGAAGGAGGTGGCAGCTTTTGAGTTCCTCTGTGTAATTCTCCTCAGATCACATCCTTGCTCTGTAGTGTGCTGATGATGTATTTTGAGTTCCTGGCCTGTATTTCCTTCTGGCCATGTGCTGTATTTCTGCAAAAAGCATGTTTTATTCCAAACTGTTGCATGTGGCTTCTGCAGTGGAGGAGAATGACTTCCCCTGTTGCCTGGTAAAAGTCCTGGCACTCCCTGCTGTATGCTGGCTTCAGGAATCAATAAGAAAACACCTTTTCTGAGTGCTTGAAATAATGTCCCATGTATAACACTTCATTTTACTCTGGAGTCTGAGGTGGTTAGTCCCTCCTGTGGTACATTTTGTGAGAGTTTAACACGTTTTCTTTCTCCTAATTCAAGGCAAGTGTGTTAAATGGGGTTTATTTGCTACTTTCAGTGCAGCCTCTGAAAGTTTGTCTTTGGGTGTGAGAGATTCTTCAGTAAGGGGTGGAAGAAAGCTGCTTGTACTCCCTTGTCAAGCAAAAATGCTAGGTGGGAGTGGCTGATGAAGGGCTCTCTCTCCCTTTAGGAACTTTCCAGCAGGCCTATAATTTCCAGTAAATAAAAGTTGTATCTCGATTCTGGCTGTTTCCATTAGACGTGCACAGAAGGCAACAACTCCCCTTGCTCTTGAGACAGCCTGAGGGGGTTGATTAGAGAGCTGTGTCTCTTCTAGCCAGGCCATCCCACTGGCAAATTCACTTGTTCCTTCTATGTAGTTTGGCTTCTGCTCTCAAGAGTGCATTGGACTATTGGTTATGCATGGAAGGAAAAAGTGTACTTGCATGTGCTTGTTTGTGTAACATCTCTGTCACCGTGTGTCCCTGTTTGTGGCAGACTGTCCTGTCTGGCATTTCCAGGTAATTTGGTCATTTGTAAAGCAATCATACTGTCCCTCTGTTCTTTTTGTGCCTTCTGTTTAAGACAGAAGCTTAGAAAGAAAAAATTGACAGACTCTGAAAAACAGAAAGGGTAGCTGTGCTTTTTCCAGTCGCAGTTTACCATTACTGTCCCCAGTGGCCTCATCAGCCTTGTTCCTTAGGCCTCCTGAGAGGATGTTCTACTCCTCACTCTACTTTCTGCTCCTGAGCTCAACAGTGGGTTATCTCCAGCTCTCCCTGTGTGCACTGACAGCTGAGGTCATGAAAAGCCTGAGGAAGGGGGACTCCTAGAAATGACAGCTCATCTCAGCTTCCTTGGCTGGGAGGAACAGAAGCCTAAGTCTCCCTGGTTGTTTAAAAATCTTCAGATCCTAAGGGTGAAGGTCTCCTTCTGTCTCACTCACTCGTCCTGCCTTTCAGACTCTGATGTGATTTTTCTTTTGTCACAGCAAAGCTGAAATGAAATGAACAGTGTCACTGTAAAGTCATCCCGTTTTCCCATCCTTTTTTGTACTTGCATTTTGACAGAGCTTTCCCCAGGATGGTGCCCATCTTCCCAGTCTGTGAGAAATGTGCTTTTCCTGGCTACCCTGTGTCTGAAGCCAAGGTGTGGAGGGAGAAATGAGGAATGGCAGGCATGTGGAATGGAGATGAGGTGTTCTGTCAGTTCTGTGGAGAGTGCCTCATTCCATCCCTCCCCACGGCACAGAAATTGTTGTCTGCCAGGCCCTCTTGGCAAGGATCTGCCCTGTAATAGCAGCACTGCTGATGGGCATCTTTCTTCAGTGTTTTGTCTGTCCTGCCTGCCAGACTCCTCTGCTTGTGATCTCAACAGCCTGGGATCCTGGGGAATGGATTCAGGGAATCCTATTAAGTCCTGTGTCCTGGCTGCTGACAGTAATAAAATTCTTGGCAAAATGAGCAGGAGGGTGATGACTGTTTTGCACTCCTGGAATTGCATGGCTGAGTAAGAGGTGTGTTTTGGGGTCTGGTCATTTGTATATGACCAACTTGGTCCACGTTTCTAGCCTGAGTTTCTTGTGCTGGTTGGGTGGTTATGACTCCAGCCCATGCTGGAAAACTGCTGTGCAGCTCTGTAGGGCAGGAGTGCAATAAGCTCAACATGGGACTGAAAGTGTGTCCAGCTCCTTGGAAGGATACAAGCATGAATTGATGCCATGACATGCCAGCTGGGCTTTTCATGGAGTTACACACACACACATATATATATGTGTGTGTGTGTGTGTATTTCATGCATGCTTTTGATGCCAGTAGTGGTGGGCATTATTGGAGGCAGGATACTGGTTTACTGGGATAAGGAAGGACATCAGGAATTATATTCTGCAACAGTTGAGGGAAGGTCCTTGGCAGCTGTTTAAATTCATTTGGGTGCTGACCCACAGGCACTGTCTCGAGGGTGCAGCCAAGCAAATACACACTGTGCAAGTCTTGATTAACATTGCATTGCCTGCATCCCTGTAGGCTGCTCTGGAGCCGCCTCTCCTACCTGAGTGCATCCCAGAGAGGGAGTGTGGAGGATGTGGGGTGTGACATGGTCTCTTAAGAGAGGTGGAAATGAGACATGTGGGAGGTGCAAGAGAGGATGTTGCTCAGACCCACAGGTTGTTCCTGGCAGCGGTAATGAGGCTTCATAAAGAAAAGCTGAGGCAGAAGTCAGTGACAAAAAATGTTTGGCATTGACCATTGTTTCTTATCTGTGGCTGGTGCCAGATCTGAATACAAAAGGAGCAAAGTTCACTTATTCAAGCCAGGTTTTCTTTACTTTTGTAAGAAAGACAGCAGCAGTGGGGAGCTGGGGCAGTGGGAAGAGTTGTAAGGGTAAGTGCCTCTGCTTTGGTGAAACTTGTCCTTGTAGCTGTGATGTGGAAGACAGATGCTCCTAAGAAACAGTGGAGTTGGGCTGAAATTTGCAGCATGTTTCCCAGATGTCTTTGCCATTGTAGGAGAGGGATAGGTTTAAAGGAAGAAACACCTTTTGGAGATACTATGGAAGGAAGATCTGCTGTGCTGTACAAATGGACAAGGTGAAAACTTGTCTGATACCTCACCCTGGAACACTTCTGCTCCTATGGGGAAGAAGTGGACAGGAGAAAGATCGAGCAGATGATTGCTATTTTGCACTATTGGCATTGCATGGTGGAATGGGAGGTGTGTTTTGGAGTCTGGACTGCATTTGGGTCTTGCTGGTTGGGTGGTTATGACTCTCCAGTCCCAGCCAGAAAAGCGCTGTACACTTTGGTAGGTGCATCTCAGGCAGGAGTGGAATCAGCTCAACACAGACTGAAAGTAGTCCTTGGCAGCTCTTTCAGTACAAGTGTATGACTTACCAGCATAGCTGGAGGATGAACAATGGATTCATTGGCTCCTTCACTAGTGAAATTCAGTTAAAAGTGGGACCAGGAGTGGTTTGAGGTAGGAATTACTGTGAGAGAGGTTTCTCTTTTGTCTGGAGTGCATCGCTGACTTGTTATCTGCTGGAGTAGGAGCCACAATGCCTGTGGGGTTTTTAGGGAGTACTCTGATCCTCAGTGTCAACTGCACTGCAACAATAAAGAAAATAAGGGGGAAGGATGGTTTTGGTCAAATTTATCTGCTGTCAGAGCCAACTGGCAGATGCCAGCCACGCTGACATTTTTGGCATGCCAGCCAGTGAGCAGGACTTCTGTAGTGCCTGACAAGGCAGGCGTGAGTCATGGCTTGTGAATGTCAGTATTTCTTCTTAGCTTTGGTGGAATCCAGAAGGGAGGAATTCATGTCCCACATCTCACCCCCACACTGCCCTGGGAACAGAGATGGTTGGCTCTTTTTCTCCATGGTCACTGTAAGCTCCATGCAGAGCTCCCAGGGAAGAGGTGGGGAGCTGTGTGTGCCATCCCAGGGGTGTACAGTGAGTGTAGAAGCCAGGCACGTGGGAGCAGGAAAGAGTCTTGGGTGTGCGTGTTGAGTGCTGTGTGCAAGAAATGTGCATATTGGAAAGTGTTGGGCTTCGTGCTTGTGGTTTTGGCTGTTGAAGCATAGAAAGGGTGAGTCCAGTCCTGTGTGGAAATACCACTTGGTGAGGAATTGACCTGTGGCTGGTTGCAGGTTCCCCTTGCAGTGTGGAATAGCTTCTTCCATCTTTGTTGAGAGACTTGGCTAAGGCGAGAGGTCTGCCGGCGGTGAGGAGACATTTGGTGTGGTCTCCAATGTACCTTGTCCACTTGGAGGGTTTTTTAAAAGGACATATTTCTTGTTATTGGGAGGACCTGTTTCTGTGTTTGGGGAGGAAGAACTGTCAGGCTAGTTCCTGCACCTCTGAGAGCTGAGCTCATGTGTGGGGAATGAGGTTGTGCTCAGCCCAGAGATGGGCTTTGGAGAGCCAAACAAAAGCCTGCTCTGTCCATTGTGCACTCCCCAGAGCTTACCTCTGATGTATGCAGTGTGTCCAAGACAGAAAAAAAAGGGAACTTAAACCGCTGTGCTTAGGCCAGGATGAAATCCTGGTTGCTGACTTCACTGGGCTGTTTGCCCTCAGGCCCTGGGGAAGTGTGGATCCTAACTCACAGGTGTGCTGCAAGAAGCCTGGGAGGAGGGAAAAGCAGATAGTTGCAGAGGGAAACCTCTGCTTTCACTGATGTCATGAGCTTTACTTTGGCTGCATCTGTCTCCATGTGAAAGAGGACCCCCTTGTAGAAAAAAGGGTTTTATTGTTTGTTACTTCATCAGGAATTTTAACAGTCTTTTAAGAAAAAAGGAGGGGGTAAGCCAGCTTAGGTGAGAGCAGTGAGAGTATCCAAAATCAATTATTGTAGTTAAATCAATATGATTCTTATCAACATTGCATTTACAAGTGTGTAAGTGGGAAGCTGATTTCCCTGTGTACGAGGGCACAACTGCTGTGGATCAGCAGTATCCTCATGATTTTTAACACTGATAACCATGTGTGGCCAGCTCTGGTTCCCTCTCCTTGCATTATCCTGCCCTGGGCAGTCAGAGCTAGAACACCCTTTTGGCTGAGTTGAGTAATAGGAAGATTATTTTCTGTGCCAGAATTAACTTGGTTACTTCCAGCATGAATTTTAGATTTTTTTTCTAAATGCTTCAAAAGCAAGGGGGGCATTTTGTTTTCTGGGTTCCTCTATGCCTTTATATCCAGGAGGAACCTCATTTTCACAGTGGGCATTGAGTACTGAAGGTAGTTACTCAGTTTCTTCAGAAACTTGACTGTGTTGTTCCTGGATTTTCTCTTGGGTGTGTTTTGCTTTTAATACTTCAGGATGTCCTGAGAGTCTTAACCTACAAGTGCGCCATGCTATGGACTGCTTTTCCTCTCCTGCTCACTAATGGCATTGGATGAATTGAAAGATGGATAATGTGTCTGCCCAGAGACTGAGAGCAAAGAGCTCTGCTGCTTTCTGCTGAGCTCAAAGAAGTCTGAATGCTGGGGATGTGCCAGTTACGTTTTTAGAGGCTCCTGAGGGAGCAAAATATGTGATTTCTCCCATCTCCTGAAGTGTTCTTGGGTCTGCTTGGGATTTGAGGGTTAATCCAGGGTAGAATGTGCTACTGTAGAATGTAGACTGGACTACTTGTAGCCTTTAAATTTTAACCTTTAAAATAACAGGAGATCAGATGAGATGGTAATGGTTCCTCTTGACTTGAAAATTGACCTCCAAGGTGGAGGGGTGGTTGTGGGGAGGATTAAGTTTCAAAGTAATTTTAGGCTTTCCTTTATTGAAGCTTCTTCATAGAGTGCTGAGGTAACAGGAGGGTGGGTTGGTGGAGAAATCCCCTGCAGGATTTTCCTGCTTCGTTTGAAGTCCAGCTGTTTTGTGCTGGCGTCTGTTAGAGGAACCTGTTTCCAGGTTCTTTTCCTTGCCAGCTCTAAATGCAGTGGATGATTACACTGTCATGGTTTAACCCCAGCCAGCAATTATGTACTACCCCTCCTTCATCCCCCTGCTCATGTGCGATGGGGAGGAGAATCAGTAAAATAGTGTAAGTTATGGATTGAGATAAGAGCAATTTATCAATTGAAACAATGTAAAATAAAATAACAGTAATAATAATTTTAATAGTAACAGTAATAGTAATGCAAAGGAGAGCAAGAGAGGAATAAACATCAAGAAACGCGAATGATGCACAACACAACTCGGTAGCTCGTCCCCCAGTGGTGATCAGTGGCTCCAGGCCAACTCCCCCCAGTTCATATCCTGAGCATGACATTCTGTAGTAGGGAACATCCCTTTGGCCAGTTTGGATCAGCTGTCCTGGCTATGCTCCTTCCCTTCTTGTGCACCTCCTCACTGGCAGAGCGTGGGAAACCGACACGTCCTTGATCTAGAGTAAGCACTACTTAGCAACAACCAAAACATGTTTGTTACCGACACTGTTCTCATACTAAATCCAAACCACAGCACTGTACCAGCTACCAAGGAGAACACTGACTCTATCTCAGCCAAAACCAGGACGTACACTGACACAGCCTTGCCAAAGTTGCTGTACTGGTTATGGCTTTGTACCCTTCATGGAGAGCTGCCCTTTGCCTGTGCCAGCTTGAAGCTGCGGAGAGGACCAGAGCAAGCGCAGCTCCCCATGCAGCCGGCGAAGTAAGGTGTTTCGGGGAAGTGGTTGTTGGCACGGGGCTGGGGGATTTCTTTGGAGCTTCGTGGTGCGTGCTCTGGAGCCAGAGACTTCTTTGTATCTTGTCCCCTGTCGCCAGCCTTGGTGAAGGGCCAGCAAGTAATTGCCTGGAGGCAGCCCTTGCCTCCCGGTTGTTTATTCACATGCTGGTGCCTCCCTGTCAAGTTTGCAGGCTGCTCCAGAAACAGCTGTGTAGATGGTTTTGGTGGAGTCACTAAAATGTGCTACACAAGGGCAAGGCGGAAGGGGGAGGAATGTTTGTTTTTGGCCAGGAGTTGTTTAATTTTACTGGAAGAACGATCTTTTTCAAGGCAGCCTTACGCAGCATGGATTGAGCATTGTTTCCAGCACTGCTCCTATAGCAACAGGAGAGAGACAGCTCCTATGAACTTCGACTTACAGCTCTGGGAAATGAAATGTCATTTAATTGCCCTTGACTGTGCTTGATATTTGATCTGACTCTAATAAAGTGATTTTAGCTGTGGAGAGGAATATAACTCCTCAAATCGTTCAGTGACTGCTTCAGAACACCTCCGGAGACAAGGATACTGGGGATATATAAGGACTGATGGTCAGAAGAGATTTCTTGGCCTTTCCTGGCACTGCTGTTAGCAAAGTGGGTATTTCCAGGTGTGAGTGTTCCTACATGAGGATGTTCTGGGTAGAAAGGGAGCCTCCTGAAGTTGTCACTGGCATCTGTGGCTGCCATAGTGAGGTGAGAGTTGCTGTTGCCCCATTCTTTGTCTGCATGATGTTCCCTTTATCTCTTGGTGTGCTAGGGCACTGCAAAGTGCATCACCCCATTCCTGGTACTGCAGGTACCTGCTCCGCTTTCTCTGGCATGGCTGGCGCCAGTCCTGAGCTAATCAGCAACAGGTCTGAAGCAGTAAGAACGTTAACCTTGGTTTCCACTTCCAAATCCCTTTGTCAGCTGCTTTTAAAATACAATCTTAGTGGAGTTCAAATTGAGGCAGGCTGCCTGGGGAGGATGTGTGGGATGACTCCAGAGACTTTGGCTTTGCTTGTTTGCACCACAAAAAGTGAGAACAGGAACAACCTGCTCAAAACAAAACAAGTTTTGTAGAAAAGTTAAAGCTGATGTGGTATTTTGTGCACCTCTTGCTTTGTGCTGTTTGCAGTCAGGTGTCGTGGGCACAGGCAAGGCAGTGCTAACAAGTAACTTGAAAACTTTGTGTTTTATAGCTTTGTGTTCTGTGTTGACAGGACAGCTTAGCCGCTGGAGGATGAATGTTGAGGAGGGCAAATTCACCCCTTCTCTGTGCTGGGAGAGGCACTTAATCTCTCTGTGCTCCTATTATAATCTGCTCCCTTTTTTCTTTATTGGGGTGCTTTGAGGAGGCAGAGGATCTTTTAGGCAGTGAGATTATAGAACACTGTGTGATTGAGAGGCTGGAAATGTACCTTGTGATGATACACCAGTTGCCTGCCCTCTCTTCCAAAAACTGCTGCATATTTTTGACAGTGGGATTTAAAGTCCCATGATTTGTTTGTGAGTTTGGTGCAGTGAAGATGACGGCCTGCCATGGGATATGCACCTGATACGGTGGGGAGGCAGAAAATCTACTGGCTTTTAGCTGAGCACCTTTTCAATGTAGAGATTTGTAGGGAACAAAAGTGCACTGAGACTGCAGCCAAATTCTGAGTGACTGTGTAGCAGCTACAATGCAGCACGTGTTCTTTGGTTAGTGTTTGCCCTCAGTTCAAACCACTGTGTAAAAACCCAGCTCTTTGTAGAGTGTGAAAAAATGATTGTCACTGCTGCATTATTTGGAGAGCACTTTGAATTTGTGTACAGAATTGCCTGAACAGGCTTTGTGGAGTCTGGGAGGATTTCTATCTTCCCAGGACTTTTAGTGCTTGTTGACTTGGTCCTAGTACTGGCATGGCTACAGGTCAGGGAGGTTTTGTGAGCACTCTCTGAAAACACTGAGAACCCAGTGGCTACGCTTCTGAGAGCTGGGATGAAAATGAATGTGATGAATAGGAAGATAATGAATAGGAAGGGATCAAGCAGCATGCTGATTTGGCACAAAATGTTTTGTTTAGAAATGTGGTTTAATGCTACTGGTAAATTCTCCAGCACAGACAAAGCCCTGCTTACAAAAAAAAAAAAAAAAAAAAAAAAAAAAAAAAGAAAAAAAAAAAAGAACCCCACAATGCCCATGAGCAGAGTTGGGAAAATAGAATTTAAAATACCAATAGTAGGCTGCAGTGAAGAGTTTGCCTTGTCTGTTGGCTGATCCTGACCTATCTGAACTATTGCTCCTTGTTGTGTCAAACCCTCATTGCTATGAGCTCTCTGCAAACACAGCCAGGCACTGATTTCTGGTGCTTCGAGTGAGAGAAAAGAGTGGGTTATTGTTCCTCTCCTCAGTTCAATGACTAGTGAAGTGGTTCCTGTGTATAAATAGTGTAAAGTGCTTTGGGATCCTTCAGGATAAAGGAGGCCTTATGGAATACAAGAGGATGTTGTTTGACGCAGAAGGAGTTTCCCTTGGTTGCACAGTGGGTGCTGGTCTCTGGCCCGCCTTCCAGCTCCCAATGGGGACTTGGAGGGGCTGCTTGCTTCCCTGCTTATCCACTTCTGGGAGCAGGAGATGTGGGCTTTCTGCTCTCACGTTGTGGCTGACTGCATATGTTTTGCCAGGGAAGGGTTTTTTGTTTGCTTTGTAGTGAAACAGTGCTAGAGTATGAACACACAGTCCCAGGCATGCTCAGTCACTCTTACCTTTCTCTCTTATGCTTTCTTTTCTTAATGGTTGTAAAATTGATTTTGTGCCAAGGTCCTTGTTATCCTCAAGGATCCCACAGCCAGGCATTGCCTCGCCCAGTTTGGCTAACCCCCTCATAAAACACTTAATTTGCAGGTATGTGGGTGGTGCTGAATGTGTAAATCCTTACTGAGTTTGAAATTTATGCTTATTGTTATTTATGCTTCAATGAGCCCCTCCCCTGGGGACTAAACAGTATTGAAAATGTGAGTGGAAGGGGTGAGTGCTCTTCTCCGGAGAGACAGCTCTTGTCTCAAAGAGCAGGTGACTCCTCAGGTGTATTAGGCATGCAGATCCTCTCTGGATACCTGGCTCTCATCCAAATTAGCAGGACTTAAGGGTCTCTTTTGAGGGGTCTATTCAAAACACAGCAGCTTTAGCCAGGGCAGAAGAAAGGAGGGATTTGGCAAGCATCCTGAGGAGTGACATCAGGGCTCTCATGTGCCCATGGAGATGTTGCCTAGACACAGTGTTGATATGACATCCTCCCGGAGTCCCAGAATGGGAACTTAGCCTCTCTCACTTCTTTGGAAGAGTGCTCTCCCAGTCAAGAGGTGGGGTCAAGCAGGGTCTGCCAAAGATGTCAGGGAGGAGGGGTTTTGACCAAGATCTCTTCTGTGTGCCTGCTCCCCCCCC
>NW_008239553.1:528773-551383 GCF_000691975.1 Corvus brachyrhynchos | reverse complement strand
GCCTTCTTGTTCGCCCCCCCCCCCCCCCCCCCCCCAATTTAAATGACAATTCCTTAGAAGGAGCTTTACCTTCTCAGTGGATGTCTGACTTTGTTTTGCATTCTCCCCAGCCTTAGGCACAAGTACTTTGACTTTGCAGCACGTTCCAACATGCTGAGATGGAAAGCAAAGCACTGAGCTTTGTGTTCTGGGTCAGCTTTCCCTTCTGAAAAGCCAGGAGTGTGGGAGCTGCATGAAGCAGATGAATAAAGGACAGGGCACTAGGGCTGATCTTGGAGAGTTTGGGCCCAGCCTCAGCAGGATGCTTCAGAACTACTGCTTGCCTTATAGATGACTGTGCCTTCCCTCTTCTCCCTGGTTCCTCAGAAAGTTCCCTTATATGATCTTTAATTAATGAACCCAGTGAAATTTTTTTGGCCTGCTTCCCAGTGTTTGAAATACCAGAATTTTCACTTGTTTCTCTGAAGAGATGTTTTTGTGGTGTAGAGGCTGTGTAGTAATGTGAATCAACAAGTTTCTGGCTCTTATTGGCACATTTTTCATAGGGAATCGAAGCAGGGGTAAATCCAAGCTGGTTATAAATGAAGGTGTGTTGTCCATACTGTGCTGGGTAAAGGCCTGCAGGAACCACTACTTGAATATAATAGAAAGTTAAAATGGCTAGGAATTGTGAAATTAGATCTGCTAATAAAAAGTACCCTTTTTCTCTTCCCAGGTGGTTTTCAAATGCTCCATTATCCCACCCAGGCAAGTCAGGAAGTATTACTGCTTTTGTATCTCTGTATGGGCAGTAGATAGGAGCTTAAGCCTTAGACTGTGAAGTAAGTTAGTGTCATGGTGTAGATAAAAGGATCATTAATTCAGCATCCAAACAGGCTAAGGAGGAAGACTTGTTATTCTGTCAATGGCTACAGGCTGTTCAGAAGGGAGAGCTGAGGAAGGAGAGAGGGTGGGATTGCCCATGACCAGGTTGAGAACTTGATCACTTCAAGGCACTAACACCAGCTAGGGCTTCGCACTGCACAGAAGGATCTTCCTGAGCTTTCTCATGGAGATGCTTCCAGGCCTTTTGCAGCAGGATCAGCTGTCATTTTGTGTACACAACCTTGACAGAATTGATAGCAGCATTTACAGGATGCAGCAGTAAATACAAACCTGTTCTGACAGCTTTCTACCCGCAGAAGATGTTCATGCTGCAGTTTGGCTCTTCCCTGTTATCCAGTGCATGCTTTGCAGTTTAATCAAATGCATTCACAAGGTGTATTCTGAAATCATGTGCTCTCTACTTAAAGGACTTGATGGCAAAGCATATAATCATATATTGATTTTAGAATGGCTTTTGACATAGTTCATGATTCTCTGCATCTCTCTTCCTTTTTTCCTTCAGCTTTCTGCTTTCCTAAATCCAGCAGCAGACTAGAGCCAGCAAGAAGAGAGGGGGTGAAAAATAGCCTTTGAAGAGGACTGAACGTTTGCACTGGTGCTGTGAGCTGCGTTGGTGGTGAAAGGTCAGTGTCAAGGCTGCTGTTCCATGTTGGCTATCAGTTTGGGGGTGGATAATGGCACATGGTGTGAATTTGAGCTCTTCACCTGCAAACTTTAGAATTCCTCTCCTGGGAAGGCTTTACTTAAATTACTTTTAGCTGCTTTCTGGAAGGTGATAAGCAGCTGGAGGCCCTTTCTGAGGATGTTCAGTGGAGTAGGTAAAGTGTCAGTGGTAATGTTTTTATCTTACAGAGAGGGAACTCAAGAGAGGTCATGCTTTCAAAGGTTGGAGTTTAGCCTTGCTGGAGAATGTCAGTGAGTTTGCTGAAGATTAAAGTTATTGGCCCACACCTGCACTGCACATACCAAGGGGAGGACATCTGCTTTGTTTGCTAATGACTACCAGGGTTATCTGGCCCAGCTCAGATAGTCCTCAGTGGAACATTTCCCTCCAGGCCAGCAGAGTGCCACGTGGTTGCATTAGGGGTCTACTTTTGTTGCAGCATAGGTGCAGTGGGATTTCCTGCAGCAAGTCTTTCTTGTGTGCTTTGGTGAAGATGTTAGAAGTTATCTAAGTTGTGGTGTATGAGTTATCTGTGAAATAGTTGTCACTGATGTGTTGGATACCAATTTGTTTGCTATCACTCAAAAATCAATACTTTTAAATAATGATGATTTTTCTGGCCTAGGAGCTATTTAATTTGCTTTGGCATTGTTTCTTCCCGATCTATCAGATGCTGCTTTAGGGCAGGTTGTGCAGAAAAAGCCTGCAGGCCTGGCTTTCTTTGCTGTTTAATTAAGTGCTGTTACTGTGCAAGTTGAGGCAGATGTACCAAGCAGTGTCTGGGGTGACTAAATGAATGTCTAGCCAGCAGGAGTGTGTGTGTGCATGTCACATGCTTTCTGAGCTGGGCTGTGTGTGCATGCCTACATGTGCCTTTGGGTCTGCAAAGAAAAGTACAGTGGTGTAATGTGGAACACCCAGAGCAAGTCCTGCCATTGAAACTTTAGGTTTCACAGCTGCTTGTGCAGTGCTTGTGTTCCTAGATGCTCAGCACCCAGAACTGGAGTCATACCACTCAGCTTCTGGTGAGTTCTTGTGGTGCAGTTTGTCCTAAGGGTTCAATCGCAGTAGGATGAGAGCCCAAGAAAATCAGACCATGGTATGGTTTCATTTGTGAAGTGATCCCAGCCTTGCCTGGCAGTCATGCACTGTGTATTCTTCCCCTCCTAGGAGTGAGCTCACGCTTAATCTTTTTTATCTTTTCGAGATGTTTGCATAGGTTCCTCCTTGCTTCACTGTTATTCCACTGTTATTCACTGTTATTCTTGTACTTCATTATTAGCATCTCAATCTCTGATGCATTTGAACCAGCAAGGCTCATAAATTATTGCCAAAATTGCTTTGCCAGGCAGTCTTCTTATTTTAAGTATGTATTTTATTAATCACAAAAGAGGTTGTTCCAGTTCACTGGACAAAGTAGTCTTTGCTGGCAAAAGCACTTTTGAGTCTGTGAAATCGTGTTGCTGTCAGGCTTTTGCCAATTTGCCAGTCACCTAGAGCCTGTCGTGCCCCTCAGCTGGCATTCCTCCATCAGCAGGGCTTCTCGGTGCAGATCCTCATAAAATCACTGGGTTTAGAGAAAGGTGAGGGTCTTGCACTGGGGAGGAAGAGAGAGGCAAGGGTCATACTGAGGGACTTGCTCAAGTCCATGCACAAAGTCTGTGTCACAGTGGAAAGTTGGATTCAGGCTGTTCAACTCCCAGTTTCTTGAATTAATCTTCAAGCTGTTACCCCTTCCTTTTTATCTACAGGTTCTGTCACTTGTGTTTTCCTCTCAGCTTAATGCATTTTGTTTCCCTAGAGAATTATTTGTCTCTGTCTCTTCTCTTGCAGTGTGTGTGGGCATAGTTGGAACCCTTGATTCTTGTTGATTCTTGTGAATTACATAAAAATACTTCTTTCCATTGTGTGACTAAATTTCACAGCCTGTATTCTGTGATTGCTTGCTGAAATTTAACTTGCTGATGAAACTGCTGTCTGTTGGACTGGACCAAGTGAGCTTCATTATGGAAGTACTTTTACTCTTCTAACCACTTTGTCATTTAGCAAAATACTTCCCATTATGAAGCTCATGTTTAATTAATATGTTTTTATGTATTTGTAAATACACCCCTGTGGCAGAGCTTGCCATTTCCTGTTCATCAGAGAGCTCATTTGTAATTACTGATAATGATTCAGAACAGGTCTTTACCTCAGTGTTTAAAATAGAACAGAATTATGTGTGTTAAGTACTGTTGCTGCTTCTTGTCCAGTTTCAAGAATGATTCATATCAGTTCTGAGGGTTTGTTATAAGGATGACTGATGGCAAGAAACCCTGGTTATGTCAGTGAATTCAGGATGACGCTCCCATATTCATCCTGGTGCTGTGACGCTGACCAACACCTCTGTGCTTTTTGGGACCATGAGGCTCAGAGCCTGAAGTGGCCCTAAGCTTGTGAAGCAGATTGTGGCTCCCTGCTTCCACTGCCGGGCTCCTTGGGAAAAGTGTTTCACTGTAGTCTCCTGCCCTCACTTGCTTTCCCTGAAGACCAGGATAGCTCCCTGAAGCCTGACCCTGTCTTTGCAGGTGATGGGAGGCAGCAGATCGCCCTGTGTGAGGCAAGGAGCACAAACACGACTTCCAAAAAGAGGGTCTAGAGAGCTGCCTTTCCCTGAATAGTTGGCTGGGTGAGTCATTAAGCATGCAGAAGCAGCCAGTGCCATCGGCTCTGCTCCTGGCTAGGAAGGATAGATCAAACAGGAGACAGCCCTGATTGCTTTCTGATTCATGGTCTGCCATCCCTGGTGATTCACCCTGCTTTATAAACCTGCAGCTGTTCCCTGCCAGCTCTCTGGAAACAGGCGTATCCTCTCCTGCCAGCAGTGAAGCCAGGCTGCCTGAAAGGCCTGTACCCAGCGCTGCGTGGAGCGGGACCCGCAGTCTTGAGGGGGATTTCAGACTGTTACCTGGTGTAAGTGCAGTCTCAGCCGTGCGTCTGCCCAGTCCTCACGCAGGACGAGATGGAGCTGTGACTGGGATTTCTGAGCTCTTGGATCAGAAGGAGGGACATGTTAGTATCCATTTCTGGGGCCCAGCACCTGCTCTGTGGCGATATGTGAGGGAAGGAGGGAAGGTTCCTAAAATCCTCGGGAGCAAGAGGGAAACTGGGTCAAGGAGTCTTAAGGACAGAAAGCATTGTTATCATCCCCTGGTCAGTGTCTGCAAACCTGCAGTGCATGTTCCTCTACATACAGCCCTGATGTTAGAAGGGGTGTGGAGAAGACCTTCTACTGGAAGGCATCTCTCACGTCAGGGCTGAGGTACCTGTTAGGAGTTGTGCAGGCGTGTGTGGCTGCCTTGCTGCTGCTGTTCTTGGTCTGTGGCTAAATGAAGCCTCTGGCAGCTGTAAATCTGTCACCTTTCATGAATGTTGTGTTCTTGGGGCGTCTTCTCATGGAGAACTTGCAAGCCTGATCAGTGCATACAGTACCAGCAGCATTCATTCCTTCCCAAAGCCTGGGCCCCTTTTGTGCTGCAACATGGTAATTAATCTGAGCATTGCTGGAGGTTCTGATCTCTTCTGAAGATAACTCTGAAGAGTTGTTCTCCTTGATCTGTGCCACCATCTCAGAGCTGCTCACTTTGCCAGTGAAGCAGCATTCTGCTGCCAGCTGCTGTTGCCAGATGTTAATTCTGGAGAAAAATGTTTTCATGTGAAATGGTGACGGGGATAGGCATGGGTGGGACTGTTGGCTTGTTCACACTCTTGCTTTCCTTGTTGGCTTCATTTGTTAATTTCTAAAGCACAGGCCTGGCTGGGGTTGTTGAGTGAGCTGGCATGAAGCACAAGGAAATAGTTTCCTGCAGATAAAATACAATTATGCTGCAGAATGGGCAGCTGCTGTTCCCAGCCTTGGTTCATCTGGCTCTGAAGCCAGACATTAGAAGTGTGGTGACAAAGATAATGCTGATAGTCACCTGATGTGCAGCCTGGCTGTGTGTACCTGTTTCTCAACTTCCTTTGCTGTCAGGTGTTTTGCCAAGGTAGTTGAGTGTCTTTACTGTAGCTGGGTGCAGCTGCAGTGGGTCCCTGGAGGGAGCTTGCATCACTTGTGTGAAGAAGTTTTGTAATTTAACTAAGCATGAACTCCATGCCTCTGGGAAAATGTAGAGGCTGTTTGCCTGCCTGCTTCCAGGGAAATTGCTGGTTTAGGAAAACGTTGCACTCTGACATGAGTGCACAGTGCTTGCATCATTCCTTGCTGCCTGGTGGGGGACGAAAGGGATGATTTTTTAATTGAATGCAAGTGGTGAGGACTTGGTTGCACTTCTGCATCCTGCCTCACACAGGTTATGCCGGCAGTGATACTCTGGGCAGTGCCTTTGTCTTGTCTGCCCATCAGGCAGTGATGAGAATGTTTTTTTGAGAGGTTCAGACTTTGAGGTCTGAACAACAGGCAGTGAAGTGACATGGAGCTGTGCTTGCTGCAGACCTTCTTCTGAGGAACCTTCCCCGGGCTGTAGCAGATCTGTAACACTGCACTGGGACTGACTCACAACAAACTCCCATTCCTTACATATCTGCAGGGGCATTTTATGCTGTCAGATCATCTGAAGCTGATGGTTGTATTTCTCCCTCTTAGTAGCTAGGAGAGTCTCTTTAGTGCCCAGGAGGACAGCTAGCCAGTGAGAAGGGCCATGAAAAGTATGCGGTGAAGAAGAGAATTAATTACTCCAACAGACTGCTGGCATTCAAAAAAGATAGGAGATCTGAACATATAACAAGTATATTCCCAGTTCCAGTTGTAAAGATTAAAAATAGCCCAAACTTAGAGAAGGTTCTGTTTAAGGCAGTTGTAACTAATGCCAGTGAGAAAATAATATTCTTTGAAGACAGTTTATTCCATAAATATCAGAGACCGAGGTTTCTGTTGCTGCCTTCAGAACAGCCACTACAGGCTGTAGTCAGGAGCCAGACTGGGATTTTCTGGAGAACAGCTCTGGGATTGTGTGAACTCTTTTGTGTAGGTCACCCAGATGGATACGAGAGCTCTTTATCTGAGCACTGTCCTGTGTCCCTGAAGTCAGTTGAATGGCTTGTTCACTGGCTTACTTCAGCAAAAGATTGGAGGTGTTAGATCTTGCAGGAGGAGAGCAGTAATGCTGACCTTCTGGGAGAAGTGGTGTGATGACTGACTCACTCAAGCTCTCCTGGTTTATTTATTTTTTTTTTAGGAACTTGGTGAACCAGAAAGATGCGTGAGTATACAGAAAAGAAGGAAACATGTGGGACCATCTGTCTCAAGTACCTGCTCTTCATCTTCAACTTCTTTTTCTGGGTAAGGAAATTCAGTCTCTGTCAGAGGCAATGAGATGGCACTGCAGTTTTGGTGTCAGGGATGCAAAAATGGGTGTGATGAAGTCTTTGGGAAGAAGTGCTGATGTCAGTAGGACACAAGTCTTGTCCTGTTGGGTGAAATGCCACCCCTTGGGCTTGCCTGCCCAGGCAGAAGTTATGGTTTGACACTGTAGCATGTGGCTGTTTCTAGGTCATGTTACCAAGTATAGAAAATTACAGGAACCCTGAAAATAGACTTTGGTTTTTTCACGTGGTTTACTTTTTCAGGGAGCATAAAGGCTCTACTGTGTTGCCATTCCTCCTCTTGAAATAGCAAGAGGGAGTGCTGGCAGTGAAATGGGACAGCTAGATAACGCACACCCTCTTGCAGCTGGTCCACACTAGAACTTCCCAGAGTTGTGCTTTCCACTAGAAAAGTTACTGATGCCAAAGGATTGTGTTTTACTTTGGTGTATGGGACAGAACAATGGAGTGTCCAGGTCAGACCTTTAAGGAGAACTGTCTGAGTTTATCAGAAGCTGCCTAAAACCCTCTGGAAATGGAAGGCTTACAAAGATGAAGTGGACTGCTAGGGGTGTGGTTGGGTTCTCTGTGTTCATTTGCTACCAGGGTAAGAGTTTAGCCAGCCAGGCTGGTCGTACAGATTTGACATGTTTTATTTGCCCCAAACCCAATGTGGCTACATTTGGGAAGACTCTGGTCTGAGTATGAACTGCTGTGCACAGGTAGATGGTTTAGAAAGCTTCCATGTCAGGCTGCCTGGGGTGCTGAACTGGGTGCCTTGAAGCTCAGTCTTTCCCACTGCACTGGGATTTGTTCCAGTCCCAGTGAATCCATCCCTTAATGTAGGTCATCTTTGGCTCAGCTGATAGGGCTGTGGCACATCCTGCTGTCCCTGTCCAGTTGCTCTGAGAGGTGAGGAAATTCATGCCTCAGACACCCTTCATTTTCTTGCTTTTTTGTCTCCCCAGCTGGCTGGTGGGGCTGTGATGGCAGTGGGTACCTGGACCCTGGCTGAGAAGAGTGACTACATCAGCCTGCTCTCCTCCAGCACATACTCTGCTACTGCTTACATCCTGGTGGTGGCTGGGGTGGTGGTCATGGTCACTGGCATCCTCGGGTGCTGTGCCACCTTCAAAGAGCGGCGGAATTTGCTAAGAGTGGTGAGTTTTGCTTGGTTGTTTTGTTTGAGGGAAATATCTTGGTTGTGTTGTGTGCAGCCTTATTTGTTTGTCCTAGAGCAAATATCACTAGGGTCTCCAGCTCCTGGCAGCAGTGCTGTCCATGTTCCAGGGGACAGGTTTTACTGCAGAGCATTTCCTCTCATCCACGCAAAGAATGTACTGCATGGTCCAAGAGTAAAAAGTGTAGTTGTAGTACCTATGCTTTGTGTAAGAACATCTATTTGAAACTATTCAAAGCAAAAGCTTGTGGCTTTTGTCTCTTCCTTCTTCCTTGCCCATTCTATATTCTGTTTTGGAAAATGGGAAGAAGGAGGAAAATATGAGAGACCTGTAACAAAACCAGCTTTTAATGACATTAGGTTCAAGCCAGATTAACACACTTTTTCACTTGGTTGTAAAAGATCAGAACATTTCCAATATTTTCTTCAGTTGCAAAAAAATTACTTTAGTCTTGCTTCCACAAAAAAAGAGCCCTACTGTTTTGATAATCTGCTGCTGCTTTTGCACTCAGCCTGCTCTCCTCCAGCACATACTCTGCTACTGCTTACATCCTGGTGGTGGCTGGGGTGGTGGTCATGGTCACTGGCATCCTCGGGTGCTGTGCCACCTTCAAAGAGCGGCGGAATTTGCTAAGAGTGGTGAGTTTTGCTTGGTTGTTTTGTTTGAGGGAAATATCTTGGTTGTGTTGTGTGCAGCCTTATTTGTTTGTCCTAGAGCAAATATCACTAGGGTCTCCAGCTCCTGGCAGCAGTGCTGTCCATGTTCCAGGGGACAGGTTTTACTGCAGAGCATTTCCTCTCATCCACGCAAAGAATGTACTGCATGGTCCAAGAGTAAAAAGTGTAGTTGTAGTACCTATGCTTTGTGTAAGAACATCTATTTGAAACTATTCAAAGCAAAAGCTTGTGGCTTTTGTCTCTTCCTTCTTCCTTGCCCATTCTATATTCTGTTTTGGAAAATGGGAAGAAGGAGGAAAATATGAGAGACCTGTAACAAAACCAGCTTTTAATGACATTAGGTTCAAGCCAGATTAACACACTTTTTCACTTGGTTGTAAAAGATCAGAACATTTCCAATATTTTCTTCAGTTGCAAAAAAATTACTTTAGTCTTGCTTCCACAAAAAAAGAGCCCTACTGTTTTGATAATCTGCTGCTGCTTTTGCACTGTTCTCTGTATTACTTCCTGAGCTCCCTGCTCACCCACCTACACTGAAGTTTTCTTACTTGGGGTTTCTATTTTGCTTGCTCTCTCTCAAATCTCCCTTTTAGTCTGGAGTGTGGCAGCAGTCTGTTTTAGTGTCTGGGCTGCAGTGGTGAGTGCAGTGACTGAAATAACTATCAGCAGCTTTTGGCTTTCACAGGTACAGAAAAAGATACTTCAGCCGCCAGCTCCTCCCTTTGCAAATCCTCGTTGACCTGACCGGCCCCATTTCTCCCCTTTAGTTTGGATAGAGGAGCAGAAACAGGAGCTGTGAGCAAGCCTGATGCTTCACTGCTGTGCAGACCTGATAATCCCTGTGAGAGGCAGAGCAGGGCCAGGAAGGGAGAATAAAATACAGAGGGAGACACAGTGAGTGCATTGCTGATGCTTGTTCAGTAGGCTCCTGATCTGTAGCAGTTGGTTTTGGCCTTGCTTCACTGACTCTCCATGCCAAAGAGATCTCCCTTTGTCTTTTTCCCTCATCCAGAAGCTACATATGAAAATCCAGGGGGGTTTTCTTTGTTATTCTGCCATAGAAAACTAATAATTGTCTCTAGGGAACAAAAGGTCACTCTGTCTCCTTATACCACTCGTCCTTTTGGAGTGGCTGCTTGTGACAGGCCTATTGTCTCTTCTTGCTTGTGCTCTGCTTTGGTTGCCCTGAGTAATCTGAGACAGGGCTGTGCTTGCCAGGGCTGGGTGAGCCTGGCTGGGGCCCTCTGCCAGCTCTGAGCTCAGACAGTAATCCTGACAGCTTCACAGTCACCCCAGGGGCTGTGCCAGCCGGTCCCACTGTCTCTCTGTACAAGAGACCCATGTAAGTATGGGAGGCAGCAGTATAAGCAGCACTCTCTGCTCTCCTTAGTGATGCCTTGGTGCTTTTAAAAATCGATTACTGACGGCTTTGGGTGCTGTTTGTAAAATGCATATCTGGTTTTTAGTTTGTTTATCTCTTTAAGAGTTGGGAAGCTGTGAATTATTTTGCTGCCTTGTATGTAACTGTGAGTTTTATAGGCCCACTTCTAGGCTCGTTCATAGTATTTCACTCATCACTCACAGCTGTGCTACTTTTTTGTCATTTCTTATCGGCCTTCCTTAAGCATGTGCTGTGCTGAGGCTTGGGCAGCAGGGGTGGAGTTTCTCTGGCTCCCTGAGTAGGCAAGGCAGTGGATCTGCAGCCTGGCTGGCTGTGATGCTGCAGTCCAGCTCTTTACAATGACAGACGACTGTTATATCATACTTCAGTCAAAATGCAGCAGTAGTCCCAGGGAAAGACCTGTCAAATAGAAGACCTTGCTTATAAGGAGAGAAAATGACTTTCTATAGGCTTGGCCCCTCACATTGCCGCTTCTAGTCAGCTACCTTGAACAGGGAGAAGGGAACACACGTGCTTTAGGATTTCTGTTCCTGCTGCATTTCAGCCTGGAACCCTCCCACTGAAGTGAGGTTGCTGGTTTAGGAGTATTGTTGCTATCTGTCTCTTTTTCAGGTAGTAGAAAGATGTCTCCAGATAGTTATTTGGCTTGTAGGTGGATTAAACCATTTTTTGTGTTATTCAGAGAAAACACACTTACCAATTGGTACTTCACTCAGAACTGGATGGAAGCAATTTGGACTCTGTAGATCTTGAGGAGACACTCAAGAGCCCTGACTCTGTTGTGGAGCCAGAGCCAGGGTAAATTTTGCTTAGAGCCCACCCAGGTCCAGGCATGTGTTTGCTAGAGGGCTTCTGGTGATCACTCATTTCTGACTTGGGAACCAAGTAGGGCATGTCCCTACAGTTCCATGCCAGAGCTTGGCCTACTCCTCCCATAGCAGACCTCTAAGAAAGCCCTGCAGCTACGGCTGAAGAGCAGGGAGAGCTGCCCTGTGCTCTGTGTGTGTCCAGAGTGAAAGCTGCTGTTCCCCTATATGATACATCCCCCAGCATGATGCTTAGAAGTGGCCCTCAGGGAATGATGTGAGTAAGATAATGGTGGAGTGTATCAGCAGAGATGGGTTGGGTTCATGGGTGGTAGCTGCACTAACCTCCCTCACAAGGTTTTACTTGTGACTCAGATTTGTTAAGGTCTGCTGGATACATGTTTGTTTGTATCCACTGTAAGCCAGCACAATGAGCAGAGAGCTTATGGTGACATAACTTTAGCTCTACCTGAATGCATCTGACCTTACACAGAGCAAGGAAAAATAAATAAGCTTTCCAGTCCATTGGTTGTCAGCATCCTACCATCCTCCTGCCCCTCCTTGGCAGAGAGGTGAAGTCAGGCCAGTTAAGGCATAACAAGGTCCCAGCAAAAGAGAGACAGCCGTTGTGTCAAGGCCTGCCTACCCTTTCTTGCTGCTTTTCAACCTCCTGGGAGTGTTGGGAGCAGCTTTTAGCTATCCTGCACTCCAGTGGGTGACTCACTGCCCTGGGATGAATGGGTACCTTGTACAGGCGGCTGCAGAGATGGTCGGGATTGCTGTTGGGGGAGAGCCTGGGGCAGGGGAGTGAAAGGCTGAGATTGTGTGCTCAGATTAAAGCCCGGTCTGCAGATAAAACCCAGCTGTCCTTCCTTCGCAGCTGCTGAAGCCCCACAGGGGTGCAAGAGGAAGCCTGAGTGTGTCATTTTACTCCTGCAGAAGGGGCTTGGAAATACCTAGTGAAAAGAGCGCACAGTGGGGGTGTAACCCTCGTGCAAAAGAAGGCATCCTTGCTGTGTCTGCATCTTCACTGTCCTTCTTTGTGCAGGTTTGATGTCCAGTTACATTTGTCGGGAGCCATTTGCTTTGTCTCTTGGTAAGAGACCTTTCTTAAGGTTGAGGGTAAAACAGAAAAAGGGAGATATTTTGTTTGTTCTGTCCTGGGGAAGCCAGCTCTTACAGGGACTTGAGGTCCTTGTTCCTTGTGGCTGGAATTGGTGTCTCTTCAGCTTTATCTACAGAAAGATTAATTTAATAGCAGTCACAGAACAGCCTGAATCTGTAAAGAAGCTGTTCATTGCTGACCATGAGCAAGGCAGGGGCTGTTTGTCAGGAGAGGGGTTCTCCCTGAAAAGCTGTCTTTGACCCTAAGAAGGAAGTGGACGCATCACCCTGGCTCTTCAGGCCTACCTAGTCCTTTTAATCTATTGCACATATTCCTCATGGGTTTGGCTTCCCTACTTGTTTGTGTATAGATCAGGGCTTCCAAACAGTTTTCTGTACTGTCCGTTTGAATCTCCTTGTGGTAAGCAGGGCTTACTCTTTTCACTTCAGTACCACCAAGCTCTTTTAAGAAATAGTCACGGTCACCTATTCATCTTCTAAGAGTTCTTCTCACTTTGGTTTTGAGATGCTGAGCTTTTCCACCTAGGTCCCACTTCAGGAGCATGTACAGTCCCAGTGCTGAGTGTGACTCAGTGCTAAAATCCATCGACTCAGCCTGTGGCTGAGCTCCGCAGAAGTCACTGGCAGCACAAATGATGCTTTATGCTTAGCTGCTGTGCTGTATATTTGGTGAAATGGGCTCTCTGTGTCTTTACTGAATCATCTTTATAACATACATTGCTCCTTAGTAACTTGGTGAAATGCCCTAAACAATGTCAAAACAAGCAAAAGTTTAAATTTTTTTGGTATTGATGTCAGAATCAGATATTTTGTATGATACTGAGTGTAGTCATTAGGTTATCTAGCAACCACTTTCTTTTGTACGGTGATCTTATCTTGGTTGCCTGCACTTTCCCATTCTCTATATCCCTCTGGCTCTGAGAGTTAAACACACACTTGCTGCTGCTTGTCTTCAGTTATTCTGTGGTTTGATGTTTTTTTGTTAATCTGTGGGATTTTTCCTTTCCTACCCTGTTGGAAGTCTTTATTCCAGCCCCTGCCTTTGAACACTGCTGCAGAAAAGCATGGGTGAAGACAGTCAGGCATTTTACCAGGTAAAGAAAAGCTGCCTCCCAGCATCTCCTTATGTTCTGTTCTAATGTGCTCTTTTTCCCATTATTTTACAGTACTTCATATTGTTGCTATGCATCTTTCTCCTGGAGATCATTGCAGGAATCCTGGCCTATATCTACTACCAGCAGGTGAGTGGACATTAGACCTTGGAGACTCAAACAAGGGAGAGAGAGCAGCTCATTATCATCCCATCTCTCCAGCCAGAATTTGGCTTGGATGCTTGGGACATAGGTCTGGTTGTGGTTCACCTACTCGCTCCCCTCCATATACAAAAGACCTTGGATTATTTACTGGTTTTGACAAAGTGGTGGTCATTACTCCAGGGGGCTGCTCAGCCCTGCTGCTCCGCTCCTTCCTGTGGTGCACTTTGTGCCCTGTTTTTCTACAGACCCTTGTAGAAGACAATTTTTGAGGCTGTGTAGATCTAGGGACTCTCCTAACAGCCTTGAAGGCGTAGTGCAAACAGCTGAAATCACCTTAGTGCCACTTAGCAGGTTAAGGACACAGAACAGTTCCTGCTGCATCTAGCAAAGGTGATGAACGGTGCAGCTGGGAGGTCCTTTCAGGTCAACAAGTTTTTGAGAGCTTTACTTAAGCAGCCCAGCTGAGGGGCTGGAGAAAAAGGACAGTCTCCCAACAGCTGCAGGTCTGGCTTGGCACTTCTTGCAGTTGCTGAGAGCAGAGCTTAAGTCATCGCTTTGTTTTCAAAGGGAGTTTAACTGCCAAGGCACAAACAGCCTGCAAAGTTGCTCTCATGTCTGGAAATTGACTGGAAGTGGCAAATTAGGATTGTTATCAAATGACTGTCTGAAAAGCAGCTGAACATCCCATCTTGTTGACTTCACTGCCAGGACTCCTTGCCATTCCATTTTCTCTTGGACCTTCTGTGCTTTGCCGTGGATGGGCACTGGTGGTTTGCAAGAAGCCAAAGAACTGTACTGGCTCCTGCCAGGAGGGATCTGGGATATGAGTGTGCATATTTAACAGGAAAAGATCAATCCTGGCAGGCATGGCAGGAAGCCAGGATCTGTCCATCCATCTGTGCAAAGGCATGAGGTTCATATGCGACAGTGGATGAAGAGGAGCTGATCCCTGGGTTGAAATAAAGGACAGCATATTCAGAACTGTACCCTTGAGTGCATCTCTGATCAACAGCTGCATATCCCTTTGCCCTCTGGCTGATAAATCCCCCTTCTCTCTTGGTTGCAGGCTGCTTGCTCTGTTTGCCATTGTTTTTATTTCAGCCCTTGCTTTGGTGTCTAAGGCTTGCATGTGTGTGTCTAAACTGGTTCTTTTGTTATCTCTGTTCCATGCTGCAGTTCTTCCCCATGAGCCTGCAGGTAACTGCTTTTCCCTCAAGTAATAATTCTGCTAATGGACTCTCCTCTTTATTTCCCTCCGCCTTCCAGTTGCTGAACCTTTTCCTTTCTTTCTATTATGCTAAGTCCTTTGCATTTCCATAGAGCTTCCCAGCCCAGGATCTCAAAGCATTTTGCAAATATTAATGAATGACGCCTCATATCATCTCTGTGAGGTAGGTGTTGTCCCCATCTGACACATGGGATTGGAGAAAACAGGGTTTCAAAGTGAGAATAAACTCCAGACTGTATTTTGCAAAGTTTAGCGTAACCAGATGTTTGACCTCTCATTTACTACTTACTGTGTAGAATAGAAGGTATATGAAGAGGTTGCTCAGTTGTTTCATCCATTGACCCCATCTAAAATGCATCTTGATGTTGTTTATTGGTATAGGAAACTTGGAATTTCAATTTAGTTGGACTGAAGCAGTGTTTCTGCATGAACCAGTATGGAAAAAAAAAAAAAGATGGAGCTCTTTGGCACTTTTTGGCTGTCACCAAAGGGTGAGAAAAATTCAGCTAGATTAAAAGAGTCTTCATAGGAATACGTGTTTGAATCCAATCACCTGAACATGCCAGTGGTTTATGATGATGCTTTCAGAAATTCTGCTCTTGCAAAATCAGACTTTGTCTCTCTATTATTAAGAAAGGCCTTGCAGTGATTTTTGCAATTACACGCTTTTAATTCCCTCCTGTGGCATCCTTTTTGAAGATGATACAAGAGCTGTTTGGTCTACGTGGCTTCAGTCCACCATGTCACAGACTCCAATTTCTTCCTGTTTCTGGACAGAGTGATTTGTATTTTTTACAAAAACAGAGTTCTTAGTATTTTGTTACAGGTTTTAGAGGGAGAAGACTGCACATGGTCTCACAGGCATATTCATGTTTAAGCAGGCACACTTTCATATTCCCTTTCATTGCAGTCATGTCTTGGCAATCTGGCATATTCAAGGTGAGAAGCCACGTGGAGTTGTGTAACACAGGCTGAAATTTTGTCCCAAAGCACCTCCCTGCAGTTGTTAAAATAGAAGCCTGGTCTGTAATCATTTGGAAATAAGCCTGTCCAGCCTTGGAGGATGATCTTGAAGGAAGCTGTAGCTTCCACTAGGTTCTCCATCCTCCTCTTGGAGCAAAGGCAGTGGAATGTATGTAGGACTTTGGGTCGTTCTGAGGAATGAGTTTGCCTTGTGATTTTATCCCACTTGTCTCTTCCATTCAGCTGAGCCTGGAGCTGAAGCAAAATTTGAAGAACACCATGACCCAGAAGTACCGGAGGGAGGGAGAAGAGAGTGTTACCAGCGCAGTGGACAAACTGCAGCAGGAGGTAGGTGTCTCTGGAGGCAAAGAGAATTAATGCAACTGCAGGGCTGAAAAGGCATCTCTTGACATCCAACCTAGAGATATTTCTCCAGTATGCTGAGTGTATGTTCTGCTTGTTCTCATTCAAGACAGAGTTGGGTGAGGTGCAGGGCCTGAGCCATGCAACTGGCAGAATTGCATGGTGTGATCACTGAATTGCATGACCAGTAGCACTGGGGAAACAAGATCTGAACTGCTCCCAGTGAACTGGAGCTGCCAAGTCACTCTGACAGCTGCTTCTACTTTCCCTGTTCAAAGCTTTGGAGAAATTGCTGACATTTTTCATTAAGCTTCTCAGTACTCTGGAGAGCAAGATGTAATGAAACAAGATCTCTCCTGCCACTGTTGCTTGCTGCGCCTGGCTCAGGGGTAGTTCAGGTTAGGGCTGCCACAGTTCTGACAGGTTTTTCCACAGAAACAGCCCTTGTGCACAGGCACTTTCAAAGCACAGGGACTACTCTATGCATAGTGCCATAGCAGGTGCATTTGTGATGGTAACTGGTAATTAAACTTATCCTGTTGCCATCATTAACACGCAGTTATGAGCTGAGGCAGCTGCAGGTGCACTCTGGTTACAGTTCGTCCCAGCAGTAAACAAAAGTCACAGCTGCTGCAGGATGGATGAACTTGATATTTAATGGCAGTTTGGGGAGCTCTTAACACAAAAGTCGCTAATAATTATAAAAAAACCAAACCCATGAGATAGCTGTAGTGTCTGCAAAGGCGGGTGAAGCCCAGGGCTCGGTGTGGGAGGCTGGAGGGAGAAGAAGGTTGCAGTGCCTGCAGGCTCAGATTTGGCTCTCCGTGTGTGTACAGTTCAAGTGCTGTGGGAGCAACAACTACACGGACTGGGCCGACAGCCTGTGGATCAAATCTCCAGAGGCCAGTGGGAGGAAAGTCCCAGACAGCTGCTGTAAGACGATCACTGACCTGTGTGGCCGAAGAGACCATCCTTCCAACATCTACAAGGAGGTAAAGAGCAGAAAGGCTTCAGAGCCACCTGTCACAAAGTGTGTAAAGGAGGTGGGCAGGGAGTGATGAGGGTATTGTGTTATTACTGCCAACTGTCAGTAGGCTTCAAAGTCAGTAGCATTCCTTGGAATGTAGAATTCACTTCTTTAGCTGAGTGTTCAGCTCTGTAGACTGTTACTTAACAGGTAGATGTAGAGGAAAATAAATTATGTTTGTTACCACTGGGTACATTAATGATGGGGGGAAGCAGGAGAGGTTGTTGGTTCTGGCAAGAGACTTGGATGCAAGTCCTGCATTTGACACAGCTTCCTGTGGTTGGAACTACTCTGTGAGGTGCAAATGGAGATACTTCTGGTCCTTGACTGACAGTTGCAAGGCAGAGGCAGATAGAGCCTGGCTTTCCAGGTTCACACCAAAACTCACTGATGTAATAAATAGCAGCGGGAAGAATTTTTTTACTCTTCAAAGGCTTCAGTTATGTTAAGAGTTCTTGGTACTGGATGCACTCAGCAGTATTTCCTTAGCCTTTTGGCCTCACAGGAGCAAACGTCCCCTCCAGGCAGGAGCTAGGCAGTGGGTGAGGGAATGTTTCTCCACATACCTGAGAGAAGAATGACACTCTGTGATGTGGCTGGTTCTTCTGCATTTCTCCTGCTCTACCAGCAGCCACCTTGGGTTTGTTCAGAGGTTCCTGGGCCAGTTGGTCCTGAGCAATACCAGCCATGATGCAGTTCACATCATCTGCGTAGCTTTTCCAGAGATATCAGGGGAAGAGATTGCTGACAGACACCACTTTTTGAAGTGCTGCTTTCAAGGGTCGCAAACATTGGATTAAAGTGAACAAGAAGTTAAAATGAAGCTGATTTTCCATGTCCCTCCTTTCACCCTGCAGAGTGGTTGCATTACGAAGCTGGAAAACTTCATTCAAGAGCATCTGAAAATTATCGGGGCAGTGGGCATCAGCATTGCTTGTGTGCAGGTAAAAAGGGCTCTGGGGACTTTTTGGGGTGCTGGGCAGAAGTTGAAGGAACCCCTGAGCTGAGGGATGGAAAAAAGATGTTTTATTGCTCTTCCCTGCCTGGCAAGGGGAAGTTGCCAGGTACTTCGGGGACTCGAGGATTCACCAGCTGCAAAGCAAAAGTCTTTGTGCCAGTGTGGTGAATTCGCTGCAGGTGACGGTGCTTACCCTGCGGGACCGGGGAAGGAGTTGTGCTCCGGGGCCATGGGAGGCCACGGCTCGGCAGCCCGAGGAAGCCCTCCTGTGGCCGTGTCCCGTAACTGCCCGCCCCGCAGCCAGGACCTTCCCACCTGGGATCCTAAGGATTAGCTCGGGCCATCCAGAATTTTTCCTTCGGCTGTGCTATGTTGAAGAACAGCCCCGTGGGTCTGCGATGATTTGCAAGAGAGTGATGAAAAAAGGTGTAGAATGTGAATGTCTTGCATTCCCATTTTAAAAGGGGAAGGCACAGGATATTCTTTTTTCCCAATGCAGACATGTCTGGGACTTCCTCATCTTCCCCTTTGTTCTGGCAAGCAGCCACATTACACCCCAGGAAGCTACTGTGGTTAATTATGAGGATTAGCACAGATTGTTTTTTCCTGCTGCCTATTGCAAGCTGGAGCATGTTATCCCCAGGCAGGAGCTGGCTGACACTCCAGCGGGTCTGAACTGTCAGTTTGCAAGTTGCTGGCTCCACTGCATCCATTCTGTGGTTTTAATGTATTTCTTTCTTCCCTTTACACTGTAGATCTTTGGGATGATTTTCACCTGCTGCTTGTACAAGAGTTTAAAGTCAGAACCATATTAATAGCTGTGAGAGCTCTGTCGCTCCCCCTCTGCCACTTCCCTTAGCACCCGCCAACCTGACCACTCTCCGCCACCACCACCAAAGTGTCTGTAATCTGAGGACTTGGCTCTGTAATTGAATGCCTTTAGAACCATGCACTGCCTTACCTGCCCCTCTGGGGAAAGTCATCCTCCTTGTTGTGTACGAGGCAGCCGGGAGTTCAGCGGGTCCTCTTCAGTGTCAAGAAGCAAAAGAGCTGTGGATCTTCTGCTCGAAGCTTTAGCACAACAGTCCCTTGATATAACTACAAAGCAAGATTTATCCAAGGCCCTTTCCCTTGAGGCTTTTCCCGAGCCAACATGAAGCTCTCAGGATGCTCAGGATACAAGAATCATGGTTTGCTCTCCAGAGAAGTGGCTCCGCAGTACCAGGCATTGACTGTGAGGACAGATGATGGTTCTGAGCTGGAGCCAGAGCTGAGTTTCTCATACATGGAAGATTTCCCTCCCTCCTCCCGAGTGTGCACCAATGTCCTAACACAGCTGTTGTCCACCAGAGAGGATGCCTGTCTGGTTACTTGGGCCAGGAGCTCCTTGCCCTGCTGATGGGGAGCACAACTTGGTGCAGCTGAAATGCAGTCGTGACACTCATGTTGCCAAGATGTTGTGGGTGCCTTAGGATTTCTCAGCAATTCTTCTTCCTCTTCCTTGAAGCCTTCTCCAACACAGTGCCATTAGGAGCCACAAGAGGCCTTCTGCTGCCCCGCAGTTCTGGAGCAAAGATGACGGACTGCCTTTTTTGGGTCTAGTCTGTTTTATTGAGTGGTTCCCAGCATGAGTGAGAACTCTTACTTCCACCTCCCTGTCCCCTGATCAGGTTTGGTGAAGAACTGGTCTTTTTGTGGGGCTGCCATATCTTGCTACCCTTTGGCCTGTTCAGTTAGTGGAAATACCTTTTTCATCTGTTACATGTTGAGAGGTTCCCCTGGTTTGATTTTTCTAACTAAAACCTCCAGGTTTGCCTCCCTTGGGCAGGAAATGAATATATACCAATGTTTTATCAGCCTGCAAAGAGCTTGTTAGTCAGCTGAGGGTTTTCTGGCTTTGTCTGGAAGCTCACTTTACTGGTTACTGCCGAGAAGGTCAGGAGAGTCAGTTTCAACCAGTTTCCCCAGTGTACTTGGTAAATTGATAGTGCTGGGTAAGCTGTTTGCTGCTGAGGAATAGGTTTTAATTAAATCTTGTCTCTGCACTGGGGTGCTGGATACATATGGGACACAGACATTGCCATGGACTTGGTGCCAGCAGGATCTTAGCCTGAGTTCATGGGATCTTGTGTTCCTCTTGTCTTGTTCCCTCCTTCCTGGTATGCCTGTTACACTCATGAAGCAGCAGAAAAGGGAGTTTGGTGTTTCTGAGCAGTGAAGACAAGCTCAGACCTTCATAAATTTCTTCCCTCTTCTGGCCTTTTAGTAGTGCTGGCTGAGCTCTGTCCCTGGCAGCAGACAGCCAACATAAGCAGAATCATCCAGACCAATCGTGGGGGTTTTGGTTCACAAAGCAGAAATCATGGACTGGAGCTAAAGGGCAACATGTTAAAATTCAGAGCAGGTCAATCTGAAACTCCTCCATTATCAGTCCTATGAAATAATCCTCAACTAATGCAGAAAGAGAGGTGGAGGAACTGAGGTGTATCCTTGGTTCCACAGCAGTAGGAAAGAGAGGAAAGAAATCTAAATGATTCTGTAATGATCTAAAGGAGAAACCTCTAAATTATTTCTTGTTTTATAGTAAAGTTCCTTAACAAGTATTGACTACTAGCTAAGAGGAAAATATTGAGCATGTTGCTTGAAGCAATATTTCTGATTTCTTAAGCATATCTTCATAGCTGCCTTTGCCCATTCCCTTCAAACACATTGTACAGGGTTGGGAGAGGCCAGGAAGAATGAGACATGAACAGTAAGTTGGCTTGTGCCCACTGAGTTGTTTTATATTTTTTCTCTGTGTAACAATATTCATTGCTTTTGGTTTTTTTTAACCCAGTTTAAGTTGCTGGCCAATAGAAAAATAAAGCTTAAGACTCTGTACTGACTGTGTGCAGCAAAATTGAAGGGCTACCATGAGCCAGGTGAGTTCTCTGGCTTGCTCAGATCCTGCTGCTGAGGAGCCGACTCCTCAAGAAGAAGATGAATGGAGGGAGGGAGGGAAGCTGTGGCAGAGTCTGCTTCGCATCCCTGCCCGTGCCAGCCTGGTTGTGGTGTGCTACTGTGGGGTGCTGCAGGCTGCTCCCCCTGAGAGCTGAGGGTGCAGAACCTCAGGGGTTGCTTGAGGTCACAGGGGTTACTTGAGGTCATTGGAGTACCTGGGAAGGGTTACCTGAGGTCATTTGGGGTTACTTGAGGTCACTGGAGACCCTGGGAGGGGTTACTTGAGGTCATTGTAGTCCCTGGGAGGGGTTACTTGAGGTCACAGGGGTTGCTTAAGTCTCTTTTAATTGATTGCAGGATCAAATGAGGGCACAGGGGTTACTTGAGGTCAATTGAGGCTCTGATGATTGATCAAGGTGTCAAATGAGAACACAGGGGTTAATTATTATGAGCTGGGGCCAAATGAGAAGGGGCACTTTGGTGTAATGGGTCAAACACTGCCAGTGCAGTCCAGGGGAGCCCAAGGCCTCAGTGTCACCCAGTGGCCTGCAGTGTCACCCATCACTTGCTCTCTGTCCTGTCAGGGTTGTGATAGGTGTGCTTATTAGCTCTATTGATATTTATTATTAATTAGCATTATTAGTTTATTTTATTAGTGTTTATTACAATCTCCTGCAAGAATTAGCATCTATAGTATTGGTATTAGCTATTAACACAATTATCAAAAGTTGTACTGCTGGGATCTCTTAAATTCTATTTACAGTATTACCTTTTAGGATCCAGTAGTAGAATCACCTATTGCAACCTAAAACTATGATTATTTATTAGAATAAATAGTAGATTTATTAGTACTGGTAGTTATTAGTGTATTATTAGCTGTCACAGGGGTATAAATGTGTCCTGTTGGAACCTCCATGGGATTATGGAATACTTGTCCCACCTTCTGCATCCCATGCAGCCGCAGTCTGTGCACGCAGGTGTGGGCACCCAGCACTGCTCCAGGGTCTGTGGAGGTGTTAGGTCATAGGTTGGACTTGATGATCTCAAAGGTCTTTTCCAGCCTAGTTCATTCTAAGATTCTTTGTCACGTGGGCTACTCTTCTTTGTCACAGGCCGAGTGCCCAGGCAGGCAGCACAGGGCCTTTACCTTCCCTTCTCCGTGCTGCCCAGCTGCCGTCCGTGAGCATCGGTCAGGTCTGCTTCAGCAGACCAGCTGGGGTTGGAACTGGCTCAGGGCTCTGCTGTTCCCACTTACCGAAGGCGCTGGAAGTCTTCCATCCCCACCCTTCGGGATGCAGGGGTGGGAATGCCCTGTGACGCGTTCCGCGCCGGCGGTGTCCCCGCCCGCAGTGCGGAGCGCGGCCGCGCGGTGGCGATGGGAACGCGCGGTGTCCCAGCCCCGGGGAATCCCGCACGGGAAGGGAACGCCGCTCCTTCCAGCCCCAGAAACGGGCCTGGTTCTCAGGCTGCAGCACCGCAAGACAGGCTGACAGCGTGACCGGGCCTGCACCCGGCTCTGAGCAGGGATTTCTGCCAAAAACACCCGCAAGCGTGTTTGCCTGCGCAGGGCAGACAGGCCCGGCTGGCTCGGGAGTGGAGGGGTGAGCCGGTGCCCCGCTGCTGGACTGCTGTTCATTCCTGGGATGCATTGGGTAAGACAGGAATGTGACTGTGTACATTTATGAGACCTCCTCCCAAGCCCCGTTTGCAAGAGAAGTGAGTTGAAGGTGGAACACAAACCGAGAAGGAAGGGCTGTCCTGTTCCCCTCTCTGTCCTTAGGAGTGCAGTGTG
>NW_008239553.1:512269-528761 GCF_000691975.1 Corvus brachyrhynchos | reverse complement strand
AACCCCAGAGGGAAATTAGCACCCCTTCTGCCAGACTGTCATGGAGTGGTGTCTGAAGTCTGAGCGCAGAGTGTCTGAGCTTGAAGATACTGCTTAAAAGCGATTTCTCTTTCTCTTTGGAAGGGCTTCTGCAGTATTCATGATCAAGGTGCAATTGCCATCTTACAGCATCCCGCAGCCTCAGGTCTCATCCCTCTCTCTCGAGACAGGAGCACAGGCTTGTCTCCCTTTGAACATGGAGATTTCAGCTGTGCATAGCCCTTTGCAGCAGTTAGCACAGCCCGGGGTCTGCTCTCCTGGGGTGGCCATGTGGTCAGCACAATTTGCTTAGGAATAAAGGGGAAAACAGCTGTAGTGGAAGCAGTTTCTGCAAGGGTCCAGCTTTGGGCAGTCACTCTATTCCTGCAGTTTCAAACAAGACAAGAATTTTATGCTCCCCTGCAAGGCTGCTTCTAACCCCAAACCAGTACAGACATGCCCTTTCTTCTGCTGTTTAACTGGGGGGAATTTTCCCCCTAGGGAGGCTTTGGTGTCCCTTTCTTTTGCCTTCAGTGGCAGCTGTAATGTCCTTGTTTTCCTGATGGGCTGGGACTGAGCACTGCTGCAGCAGTGGAGAGAAAGTCGAGGCTCAGGCAGTGATACTCTCCTCCCTGGTGAGATAGGACAAATACCGCCTGCTTGGGAAATGGCAAGGGGAATGCTCTCCTTTCCTGCCAGTGGCACCGCCCAGCAGGCCACAGAGGCGACGGGGAGCAGATTCATGTGGTGCCTTCAAAGATGACAAATTCCTTGTGGGGAGGGAGCGTAATGCTCTCAAACGAGCTGTAATCCCATGAGCAGCAAGGATGCTGATGCCCCCCAAATGCATTCAGTGACTCATTCCAGCATCGCTCCAAGTTCCCCGTTCTGGGGTTCTGAAGTGCTCTTACGCCCTGCAAAGGAGGCTGCTCCTCCTGCGTTCCGGCTGCCTGCATTAACAGAAAGGAAGCTGCACGTGCCAAGCCCATCAGGATCAGCAGCTTTTCCTCTCCTGATTGCGGCTCCTCTCTGCAGAAAGGGAGCTGCTGAGCATAACGCTTTTCCAGGCTTCATTCTTCTGGGTAGTGAACTATCTTGCTGACAAGAGAAGAGCACTTTCTACCCACATGGAGTGTAGGGAGAGCCCCGTGCCCTGGCAGGGCCTGATCCTGCCACGGGCTGCTGTCTCCCCGCATTGGGACAGAAACAGCCAACCCTGCCCCCCTGCGGTCCCAGATGTGACTTTGACTGTCACATGTGTCCCTGGCAGCCATGGGGGGAGCATGAGGGCCACACTGAGCCCCTTGCACCCCTGGGGTCAGAGACAACCAAAGCAGGCACTACACCGGCGTGCAGACGTGTGGGGGGATGCTTTGCAACTTTGACCATATGTGTGTGTATGTACATCTGTAGATCTCCTGCCATGCTGGAGGATTTCCACTGCCTGCAGGAGCCTTTACAGGTGAGGTTTATATTTCTTACTTTGCTCAGAAAGGCTGGAACCTCTTTACCCCAGAAGTCTGACACCACAAAAATGTGCTTGATCCTTCCAGAGTCATGGTTCCCCTCTCCCTTCTCTCCAGTTCCTGGGCAAGCTTCCTGTTTAATGACCTTTTTACCCTCCCCCAAGCAGTCTTTAGTGACTAATTGCTTTCCCATGTTGTTTTACATGCTTTGATTCCTTGCTGCCCATTTTGGGATGCAGAATTGAGCAATGATGACCTGAAATGTGAGGCACCAGGCTCAGGTTTTGGGACTTCGCTGCTATCTTCACTCCTGGAGGATGTCAGCTGAGTTCCCCCCAGACTGAAATAACAGCTAATAGTACTACAAAATGACATCTGAAGGCATGTTCCTCCACAGCCAGCTCTTGTGGTTCTTCTCTTGTGTGTTATTCCTCTGTTATATACTGAGCATCATCAGGACCTATTTTATATTTACCTAAATTAAATCTTGTCCCATTTAAATGTGCCCAATTCTCTAAGATATCCCAAGCTAATTCACATATTGTGCTTGTGTTTTCCATCCCTCTTCCATCATCGCTCCACAAACATGATCAATATTATAATTTATTTCCTTTTCCTCCTTCCTCCTTCTCCCACCGCCCTTTTTCAGGTTTTTAATAGCAGCCAGTTAAAGGCTGACGTGCTCTTTCCTCTGCTGAATGCCTCGTGCTCTGTGGATGGGCTCATGAATGATTCAGTTGTTTAGGCTCTAGCTGGCAGTTGTGGCAGGATTACTCAAAAGAAACATTTGAGGTTTGTCTACAGTTCCAGATTGACAAATCCTGAACCCCAAAAGAGGGAGCCCTAAATCATGGAACAGCAAAGAAAGTTGCATATGTATTAAATACATTTTTCACGTGTATTTTACAGTTCACTTACCACAGGTAATGTCATGGGATCAGGCTATTAAAATCACAGTTCCAGCAAACGTGGGCTCTTGGCCTCTTTTATACCAAAAAACCAACTCTGCCTTCAGGGAGCAAACTGAATTTAAACAAATGTGGGTGAGAAGAGGCAGCATTTCACAAGCAGAGCGGTGGGTTGGCGGGGATGTGGTTAAGGCTCTGACTGGAATACAGGAGTTGTGTCCCCAGTTTGCCTGGAGGTTTGAGGAGACCTCTTGTACCAGGGTTTTTTGGCAGAGCTCATGACCCCTTTGGGGAAGTGAGCAGCTACTCAGATGTTACTGGTGCTGGATGGGAGTGGAGGAGCAGACAGCAGTGCAGGAAAAGTCCCTCCTGCACTTCCTGAGTGAGAGCTGAGCTCCTTCTCACCCTTGAGCCCTCCACCAGGGCCTGCTCAGCACAATGGACAAGTTAATTACTAACAGTGTTTCCTTTTCCTTGTCCTCTTTGATTGAAACTTCCTTTCAGTGCCGGTTGAAGCTGTGCCAAGCTCTGTGGAGCGTCAGTCGCAGCTGCACCTCTTCAGCTCCGCCTGTAATGAACGTAACAATAAAAATACTGCTCCAAAGGAGTTACGACCCCACAAAACTGCTGAACTCTGGTGGCACTTCTAAAACCAGCAATAGGAAATGCACATCACTGGTGTCAACTGCAGCTTCTGGTTTAGAATCAGTCATTTTTTCTGGTTTCTCATAGCCTGGAGCTTTGAGTAAACTTGATTCTGCTCTTGCAGGCAGAGGTTTCTGGAATGTGAATGCAAATAGCTTCTGCTCTCCATGCACTGCTACTCTTGTTTCACTGCTCTAGGATTCAGAGTCCTTCTCAGAGACAGGGTCCAAGGACGCTGCTTGTCTCCCTGAGGGGGACCAGGCACTGCCAGCCTGTGGGTTAGCTGTTATCAGGAACTAGGCTGGAGCAGAGAGGCAGTTTGGGGTTTGGGCAGAGGGAGACAGTTCCTGCTTCACCTGCTTACAGCCAGTTCAGGGGAACAAGTTCACCATTCTGGTCCAGTTTTTAATACCATTTTTCCCCAGGAAAGGGTCCTGGGGGAGGCAGCAAGCCACAGCCCCCTCAGGTGTTCCCACCTGCCCCACACACAGACCCTGCAGGTAGGGCAGCCTGGCTGACATCACCTTCTGGGCAGGGGTCAGAAACAATGGGCTGTAATTAAGGCAGTTATGGTTTGAATCAGGCACAGTTGAACTAATGGCTTTTTTTCCAGTCTATATCCTGGATAACCTAAAAGCCAAGCTCTGAGGTTACTTTTGGGTGTTGTAGGAGGCAAATGTTCACCCCTTGTTCCTCCAGCTAATTAATCCTGTTCCCAGTTCTGCTAGATGGGGCAGGAGATGCCTCTGCTTGCTCTTAATGAAGTTGGTTGGTGCCTGAGAGTTATTTGAAGGCTTGAAGCTGCTCCCCAGCATCTCTTTGCAGGGCTGGGTCTTCCCTTCTGCTCCTCTAGTCCAAGTGAGGGTCTCTGGCACCAACCATATGGTGGGAGATGGGGAACCACCATCCTTCCCAGCCACTGGGGTCTTGCCCCCTGGGCCAGCCTGCAGGATAAGGTCTGTGCTGAGAGAGGCTGGGAAGCCCAGCGGGCTTAATTTGGGGCTGCTGTTTGCAGCACTGACAAAGCTGAGGCATCACCTGCAAGTGAGGTCAACCTTAGGCCTGGTGCTCCCAGCTCGAGTTCTTTGTGGTGGCCCAGATCTTGGTAGGAATACTTCTTCCCGCTGGGAGCCTGGTGGCAGCCACCCTCTCCTGCAAGCCCCCTTGCACCAGTTGGAGTGGCAGCTCGGTGGTGGCCCTCTGGAAGGGGCTTCTGCTGAGGGCTGGGGATGAGCAGCAGAGCCAGGACCAGGCACGTGGCACCTGGCCCAGCACCCTGTTCCTGTGCTGCCCCTGTTTGTTGCTGAGGAGCACCGCAGCCACACTCTTCTGCCCTCGCAGGCAGCTTGCAAAAGCATCTCAGCTCTTTCTAGACATCCAGCCCCAGTCATCTGGTGGGATTAAATCCTGCCTGTATTACATCTGCCTAAAAGTTTCCTGGGGACCGGGGCTCAGCTGCTCCCCGGAGTAGCATCTCGCAGTGTCTCTGTAACTCAGGTACCAACATGACTTTAATACAACTTCTTAAAGTATGCATTTGTACCTAGTAAGCCCTTGAGTACAGCAGAGTCCCTTTTATATTGAAATTCTGGATTCTCAATAACATTTTATTATGAGGATTGCTATTTTTGGAGTTGCTGTTACTCTGTTATGAGCAAGGCACCTAACATCCTTCAATATGAAATCATTAAGGGCACAGCAGAGTTCATTACAGGGGCATTTCTCTGGATTAAGAACAAATCAATACCACACACTAATATCACAGCCTGCTACCTGACTTTGGTTGCAAATAGCACATCCAGAGGCAGATGCTCTTCTTTTGGCCTCTTGTGCTATTCTTCCAATATCTTATTTACTGTTTTCCCCCAAGCTGTTGTGATGGATTTATGAGCAGACAAAATCCAAAAGTTGTTTTTCCTTGAGCTACCTGAATATTGTAGCTTTTAAAATAAAGAAGAAAGAAATAACCAGCTTAAGTTTGTGATATTGCAGTAACCTCATATGCAATATGACTTCCCTGCTTCTGGAACTTGGCTGAGGGAGCTGGGGTTGTTTAGCCTGGAGGAAAGGAGGCTCAGGGGTGACCTTATTGCTCTCCACAGCTGCCTGAAAGGAGGCTGTAACCGGGTGGGGGTTGGTCTCTTCTCCCAGGCAACCAGTGACAGGACAAGAGGATACAGTCTTAAGCTGTGCCAGGGGAGGTTCAGGTTGGACGTAGAGAGGAATTTCTTCACAGAAGGTGATTACACATGGGAATGGGCTGCCCAGGGAGGTGGGGGAGTCACTGTCGCTGGAGGTGTTTAAGGAAAGACTGGATGTGGCACTCAGTGCCATGGTCTAGTTGGCATGGGGTGTTCAGTCACAGGTTGGGCTTGATCCTCTCACAGGTCTTTTCCAACTTAGCTGATTCTGCGAGCCCCCCTGGAACTGGATGTGTAGAAGGGAGTGAAGGCCTGAAGCTCTCTCTGGTTATGTTTAGTTGATCACATTCAGAGTTTATGATAAGTTTCAGGTATTTTGAGTTAGGAATGTGCCTGAGGGAGGTGGGATGGGAGGGAAAAAGGCTGATAATTTATAAGGAGTCTCCAATAGAAGGAAGAACTCTGCTGTCCAGGTATCCCCTGGAGAATTTCCTTCTTTTGTGGAAATGTGCCCTGGTTGAGATGTGGAAGCAGAGGAGTTTGTTAGCCTCCTGGGCATGCTGCCCTGGCTGGGGGCAGGGGGTGAGGGCAAACCCCACTGTTGTGGTGGGTCTGGGCCAGTTTGGCCCCAGCCCCCATGAAGGACCTTCAGTCAGGCAGTGCATGACCACGTTGATCCTGGGTGGAGGCTCCAGCTTTGTTCTGGACAACACAGATCCCAGTCCTGCTTGGGACCTGTCCCGAAGCAAGGTTGCCCATCATGGTTTGAGACAAAGGCAGGATAACAGCAGTTTAGCTGTGGGGATGCCAGGCTGGCAGGAACCACCAGCTGCCCTGGCTGTTGCTCAAAACACCAGGAATGGTGTCCCAAGATGTCTCTGGCTGTAGCTGAAATGGGAGTTTCTCCATGGTGCTGCTCCCAGCTCCTGCAGCACGCATTCATTTGGTTCAGTAGCAGCTCAGGTCACTGACTGAGCTGAGACCAATGGCATCTGTTTCTCTTTATTTATTAGAAGCAATTTTTCATCAGTGGAATTTAATTATTAGTCTTTTGCTTTTAAAAATGTTGCTTAATGGAAGAAATCAGCCATTTTTCTAGGCTGCATTTAATGCTGAGTGGATCCAAAGAGGGTTTTCTTTGAGCTGTTTTGACAATGATATTAAAAAAAAAAATCAAGTTGGTGAAGTGTGGAGCTGTAGGCCATCTCTGTAATGATCTGAAGCACTCAAGCCCTTATTAACTTAATGCTTTCATTTACTAGCTCATTCCTGGAGGAAGACCTCCTAGTCAAACTGCTACTGCTTTTTAAAAAGAACCTAAAGTTAGTAATTGCTTCAGCTGCACATCTCATTACAAGGAAAGGCCTACAGCCTAGAGCAGCACTCATCTGATTTTTGTTGTTAAATTTTTGGGGGGAATTTCAGCAAAACCTCTTGTTATACCTCCAGCCCAAGTGTTAGCCATGGCATTGCTGCCTATGAATTTATAAACTTAACTATAAAAGTTCTGAATTCCCACTCTCTTTGGAAATGGGAGGCTCGAGGGCTTGGCTGTACCTGTTAAGGTATTGGTGAGGAGCTGGACAGAGCCCATCAGCTGGTGGGTAGGGGCTGATCAGTGCTGGGAGGAGCACATCCCGTTGCATCAGGGCAGCCTGTAGCCCTGAGTAGAGGCCACTGCTCTGATTACTCTTTACCTCCTTGTTCCATAAAGTGGATGTTTCTCCCTTCTCCCTCCTATCACTGCCTGGGAAGGAGCACACTTTCACACACACTGCTGGAAGGAAGACTTCGTTAAAAAGGAAAAAAAGAAGGGGAGAGGCCCTTTAAGGCAGCTTTCAGTAAATAGCTGGGGATAATTGGGCTTTAGCTGTGTTCTTAAACCTTCTGGATTGCTGGGGGCAGTGATGCTGCTGATCTCTAAATTACTGCAAAAGCTCAGGGCAGTAGCTTTCCATCAGTACTTCCCACACTGGGTTCTGCTTAGTGTCAAAAAGTGATTTTTAAAATCGAGTTAAAAATACTCCATTAGGATTTGAGGGTGTATGATAGGGGTCGTTGATAAGAAGTATGCAAGAAGAAGACACCAGGGGTTGGGTGAGGTTAGGCTGCTCCTTGTTGCCCATCTCTGATGATTTCTGAAGAGTGGGATGAGTGCCATCCCAGAGGTACAGAAAGGGCAACTGGGGCATTGCACTGATTGCCCTAGGCTCACATTAACGAGCCTGTATGTTCTTGTCAAGGCCTGTCCTTAAACAGACACCGTGAGCTGAAGCCTTTTTCTGTTCTTGAAAGACACGAGCAATGGAGATGGGCAAAGGGAGTCTCTGCTGCTGCTGTGGACCAGCCTGGAGAATGCAAAGAGAGCATGGAATAGGATGGACCCAAAGTACTTCAGGAAAGATTCCTGTTGAGCTTCATGCACTTGGATCAGGTTTCTGGAGCGATGTTGGCAAGGAAAGTGACATTTAGGTAATCTCTGAAGAAATTCAAAGCTTGTAGATACAGCTGTGGTGAACCACTAGAAAATGTGGAAAGCAGCAGCTCACGAAAGGTCAGTATGTAAAAGTGGATGCTGAGCGCAGCTGTCCTACTCCTGGCACTGATTTATTTAAAGTTTTTTCAGAAGTAGTTCATTTCTTGGAGTTCTCCAAGTAGACTTGCTTTTAAAAGAAGGAGATCTGATTCCCAAAGAGAGAGCATTCAGTATTTATTCTTCCTAGCTCTACATCCAGCTTGTGGGATGGGGAGTGTGTTAATTCAAAATCATCAGTGCCTACAGAAAGGCTTGACCACAGCCTTTGCCACTTGCTTTGTTAACTGCCAGGGTTCTTGAGCCCCCTAAAGTCTGTGGGCTTTTAGCTTTTTGCCAGCTGTTCCATGCCTTTCTTTGATCATTAGTTGTTCATCTCCTAAAGAGCAGGAAATAATGAACCCGTTTTATTAAAACACTTGCATTGTATTTGGGAGGGATAAATGAAGGGCTTTCCTGCACGAATTTTCTGGCTTGGCTGTTACCAGACTCAGTGTTGAACACAGGAGCAGATGTATCCTGAAAGTAATTGTGGGGAAACTCATGTGGTGCTTGGGATCTCGGTGGCTTCACCCCAGCTACCTGTGACCTACAGCACAAGACAAGGTGTGGCTCACCACAATGGATGACTGACAGAGTCTGGAAGATGTGTCTTTGTGGAGAAGGAGAAATTAGATGAGGGGTGCAAACCCTAACATTTTCTGCATGACTTGGCTCTACATTCCCTATATATTTCTGGAAGGGAGTGTGAAGGAGAAAGCAATGAGGGTTTAAACAAGAACTACTCCCATGTAAATATTGTGCTGCTTCCAAACACCAGCCCGAAGAAAAGCCTTGCAGCTGCCCCTGAGTGGCAGGAGTCACTGCAGCCAAGGGTAACTTTTTACCTTTTATTTTCTTCTATGGCCTTATGTGGTAGAGGTTGAAGTCTGCAGCAAGATCTGAAAGTTCTTTGAGTGCCTAATGCTTGGGCACCTCAAACAGCTTTTCTTAGCAGAACTTAACAAAATGAATTAATCCTGGACACCTGAGTGGTGTAGGGCACCACAGGCTACCAGGTCATTTTAAGTCACACTGAAGTTAATGAAAAGACTCCCACAGACTTCAGTGGGTGACACATCAAACTGTCCAGCATGGCAGAGCCAAAGGCTTGGCCACATGCTCCCTGTCCTGGGTTTTCAAATTGTGCTGCCTCCACTGAACAATTAAAAATGCTTCCTCACTGGCTGGAGGAACTGAATAAAAATTGGAGCTGAAAGAAAAAAACACAATGTAAATCATGGTGCAAATGCACTGAAGGGGAAAGCAAATCTATGTTCATATTCTGGGCAGTCAGAGCCAGGTGGAAGCAACATTATCTTGGAGATGTCTCAACTGAGAAGTTGCAGTAATAAAATCTTTCTGGCTAATTGAGCTCAACTGGATGTACACGGGTCTGCTCTGAGAGGGGTCAAAGTAGAGATGCTATTTTCTTACTAGGATCCATACTGAAGTTAAAAACTATTTGGAATTAAACTGATTTTAGAGGCAAATAGGCTGTTTGGTTTTGGTTTTGTTAGGTTTTTTTGTCAGGGCAAGGATTGATTTTTCTTGTAGGACCATTTACAGTGGAAGAGGTAGCTCCTGTTCTGGATTCTCACAGATTATTATCAGTAAAATGTAGCTTTGTAGCCACAGGGCTAGTTAGACATCTTGATGGAAATACACAGCTGTGGGGGTTTGTGTGATGGTTTTAATCAGGATTTTGAGAGTTTTCATATTTCTTTATATAGACAAGAAACATATACAAGAAGTCAGACTTTAGTATCTAATTCTAGACTGCATTTAGGGAAAAGTCATGGGAAGAACAAAAGCCCAGCACACATCTCTGAGTAAATCACCCTGGGGTGAGACCCTCACAAGAGGCGGTTTTTCAGAGCAAAATTCCTTTTGAAATATAAAACCTGAGGCTCTTTACAGATTGGCACAAAAGCACTTCACTTCCTTCCTGCAGATGGACTCAGAATTATGATCAAGAGGGTTTTTTTGTTTAAAATTGTCATTTCAAGAAACATAAAGTTTTCCAAGCGCACACAGCTTCGTGCTGATGCTCCAGGTAGCAGCAGGATGCTGAGCTCCATAAGCAGGTTCCTCTGTACTTTCATGACCTCAGCTCCCACCGTGTGTCACAGGCACCACTTCGTTATTTCGGTATGATAGTGATGTGTGAAGGGAGGCTGTGGCCTGGGTGACAGAGGGTCTTCTGTCACACTTGTGACTGTGACTGCTTGCTTTTCCAATGTCAGGTGTGCTGGCTTTGGCTGGGCTAGAGCTGATTCTCTTCACAGGGGCTGTTTTGGATTTGTGCTGAACACAGGGTTGATAATACAGAGATGTTTTTGTTATTGCTGAGCAGGGCTCACACAGAGCCAAGGCCTTTTCTGCTTTTGGTACTGCCATGCTGGTGAGGAGGCTGGGGGTGCACGGGAGGTTGGGAGGAGACAGTCAGGACAGGTGACCCCAATGGACCAAAGGGATATTCCAGTCCAAATTGTATCACTATATAAAGTGAGGGGGAAGGAGGAACGGGAAAATATTTGGAGTGATGCCACTTGTCTTCCCAAGAAGGCAAGTCTTCCGCCGTGATGGGGCCCTGCTCTCATGGAGATGGCTGAGCACCTGCCTGCCCATGGGAAGCAGTGAATGAATTCCTTGTTTTGCTTTGCTTGCGTGTTCTGCTTTTGCTTTCCCTATTAAACTGCCTTTATCTCCACCCACGAGTTTCCAGCTTTTACCCTTCTGATTCTCTCCCCAGAGAGAATCGTTCCTGCTGGTGGGAAATGAGGGAGGCTGTGTGGGGCTTGGTTGCTGGCTGGGGTTAAACCACAACGTGGGTTAGTGGGAGCCCTGCAACAGTTTTTCAAGACAGACTTGAAAAATTTCCAAAATGTTTTATATGTAAAGTGAGTAAGTGACTGCAGAGGAGTGGTGGGATTTTTGTATTTTTCAAAAACCTTCCAACTGAAGAATTCTTCATGTAATTAAGGACTGCATATTCAGTACCATTTCTCTTATTTTTTTTTCCACTGCTGCCTATCTGTTGATTTTGTTAAGGGCTTCTTTTTCTGGTTGAAGGAAAATGGAGGCTTTTTTATTTCTTCTGTGTATACACGTCTTTTACATTGTCTTGAAAAAGTGTGGTTATTGTGAGCATATTTAATGGCTCTTCCCAAAGACATTTGGCAGGTTAGAAAGCAGATCCAATACTCTTATGTTATTAACTGTTGCAGAAGGTAGCACAGGGGAAGTGACAGCAAAAAGGGAATTACTTTACTAGTTACCAATGAGCAGGGGTGAAAGATGGGATTTATAGAAATCCATTGAAAATTTCAGACTCTCTCTACAACAGGATTTAAGCTTTGTTCTGCCCCTAACCCTCCCAAGGACAAAACTCTTGAGACAACCTTTCACATAATCACAATAAACTGTTTGCTTTGCCACGTTACAGAAATGGCTTTTTTTGGTTAATGCTGCATTTGCAAACTCCTGAGGAAAAGCTGTGATGCACACACGGTGTCAAGGGCTGCATGAGCTAATATTAATGCCAGCTGTGACTTAGTCTTGCTACTCAGGTGTTTTTGCAGCTCCTTGGGTAACAGCTGTTTGATGGAGTGATACCAGACTGCTACTGGCTCCCACTGCACCCTGTTTTTGAGAATAGCAACGAGAGCAACCAAGGTGGGTTTTTCTTTTTCCTTCGCATTTTTGAATGAGGCCTGCTGTGGTTTTTGCAAATTGCATTTCCATTATTAAGTATCTAACAGCCATAACATTTCATATCAGACAACTTGGCACCCACTTTGAAAAGAAACATGTTATTCGAAAGCAGAAAACGAGATTAGAAATTTGCTTTTGCAGATAGAAAGCAAGTCCTGTCAGCTCATCTAATCCAGTTCCTTGGCAGTGATGCAGGCCAGCTTTCTTCACGGCATTCTGCCTCTGCCAGACGTTCCTGTCTGGGCTGCTGCGCTCCCAGCGCGGCTCACGGAGCGAGCGCGGGGCCTGCCGATGGATCTGTGAACAGGCTGGCACACAGGGCTGTGTCACACCCCACTCTGACAGGGAAAAGCATCCTACACGAGTTCACTTGGGAAAGCTCATCCTCTGGTTCAGTGTCACTTTTACAAAATAGCCTGAAAGAGAAGTGAAGGGCTTTTTTTGGTTTGTTTTTCTAAAGTGCATTCAGCTTGCTAATACAGCAGGCATGCAGAATGCAAGCTACCCAACCAGCTATGAAAGAAATGGTAGAATTAACTGCTTAATTCTCTTTGCATTAGGGTAAAGCATAGGTTTTAAGATGAAGAATTCTTCAGTGAAGAATTGCTGAATATGAGGAACATCTACTACTGCCTTGTAAATTGAAAAGCAAGTTCCTAGTGTAAAGATTGGTGGGGTGATAGCCAAAGCCAAGCAGCAGTCCTGCCTCTTGTTTAGTGAGACAATCTAGTTTTAAGCTTTGTGGTTGAAGTTTGACCCAGTAAGCACATTAAATAATTACTATTTCTGTAAACTCAGGGTTTGTTCAAACCAGATTCTTCGTACTACAGAAAAGAATCCACAGAGATATTTCTTACCCTGCAGCTCATACACTAGTTTAACTGCACCAAGGAGCAACAGACTGTATCCTGAGGAATTACCAGCTTTTCCAGCCCATTCTCTACTGAGCTGCTGTAATGATCAACTAATGCATTTGCACAGAATCCTAAACTCACACAGGTGTAGGAATGGGCCTCCTTCACTTTCAGGTAAGATGAGTGTGTCTGCCTGTGCACATACCATGCACAACAAGGCATTTTCTGGATGGCAGAGAACAGAGTGAAAATGTGACCCAACTTACAAGCTGATTGTGCAAGGGGAAGGTGAGAGCCCTGGGCAGGGTCGGTGCCTGTCTGGGTGTAGGTGACCTTCCCCAGCCCTGCAGCTCCAGCTGCCCTCTCTGTTTCAGCCTCTCTCTGCTGGGCCGGGCAGCACCGCAGCACACGTGCAGTGCAACGTGAAGTCACTGAATGATGAACGGTGGAAAGCGTCTGTAGCAGCCACAGAGGGGTGCAGGTGCTTGGCAGCATCTGCACTTTGATCCTGTTCACACCAGCACGCCTCAATTCTCACATCCAGTGCTCTCCGCGGAGACACTCAGACATGTTTTGCTTAAATGAAGGCACTGCACCATCTGAATCACTGTTTTTATGATACAGCAGCCCCAGTGTTTGGTAAGGATTGGGGTAGAGACCACAAGTTGACTTTAACTGCAGTGGAAAGTGTTCTCTACGGGCTGCAGCTGCTTTCTGGAGTAATGCCTCACAAACGTACCCACTTCCATGTCACTGGAACCACAATTCAGTCCTGTGTTTCTAACCCTTGCCTGCCTAGTGCAGGACACTGAACTGGGTACTCAGCAGTACCCCTAACCTCAGGGTTAAGCAGCAAGATCCGAGCATACACTTAACTTTATCCAGAAACTGTAGGAAGGCTACAAGGGAAAAGCTTCCTTTATTTCAACATTTTAATGAAATGTAATAGTTTTTCTACATGAACAAACATTTGTTTTTACTGGCAGAAGCATCTAGAAGTTCACAACTCCAAACACAGATTTAAGAAGAAGCATCCAAACTTGTAATCTCTAAATCTTGGTTAAGTGGACTTCACCATTCCTTTGTTTCCTTGAAAGAGGTTAGTGGCTTCGGGCTGTATTTTATCCAGAAGATAAACATCTCTTGATGGTTGCACTACAGTTGGCTTCCATCCTTTACTGCCTGAAGTCCAGTTTCAAGTTTAAATTAGAGATACGTTCCACATGGCTTGCAGCACAGTGCTTTTTCCATCTCATTTCTCCAGGGGTGCATAATTCAAAAGCTTCTCGATCAGATCCACATGGGCGAGGAGCATTCTGCGGCAGCAGTATCTCTTCAAGCCAAGGGCATCCAGGGCATCTCTATTAACGAACAACAATTAAAAAACGTAACGGATGAAGTGAATCACTTGTAGGCGTTTCCTAAGCAACACAATGATTACTTTGAGCTCAGTCATAGAGGAAAAGTTGTTTGCAGTTCAAAGACAGAAACTCAGCATGTGCTGTTAATGCCCTTTTCCACTTAGTGCTGTTGACAGGGTGTTTGCCCGTTCTTGGGCTGGCCAGAGCACAGGACGTGCTGCTGCAAAGGGTCCCCGCCTGCCACAGCTTTCAGAGGGCACTGTTTTAACATGTTTCTGTAAACTGAGGATGATTCTTGCCTATTTCACAAGATAAATTTAAGATCTGAGCCACGCTAAAAAGGTGAGATATACAGAAACTAAAATAACTGAGAACGCAACCTCCCCCACACAGGGATGCTAATTCTGAGGACGGCTAAAATCCTTCCCAGTTCCCATCAGAGAAGGCACTCAGTTATACAACCTGCCCCCGCCCCCCCCCCAACACAAGTAAGTACGTGCAGACTGGTCAGAAATCAGCGTTTTACAGTCTTTTCACTGAATTCCTTCCAAGTGACTGCTCCAGATTCTTATGTTTGGGTAGAGGGATGTTGAGTCATCCTAGCCTGAACCAGTGCATGTCTTCCATGGCTATGGCTATCAGACCTCTTAAAGATAATGATACTACCAAGATCTTTAACTCCAACCTATTAGCCATGAAGCCAGTCTGATACTCCTTCAGAATGTGACATTCATGAGACATGACTGATCTCAGGTCTTTAGATTGATATAATGCAGTGCAACAATAAAGCGTTCACTTAAAACAAACTTAATTTCCTAGACCTTGTAATTCTCTTGCAGGAAGAAGCCAATGGATACTTTTCTAAAATACAAAGGACTGAAAGGAAGCTTCTGTCTAAGCTGGACCATGGTAAAAGGTCGTTTGGCTTCAAGCAGTACAGTCTAACTGCAGGAACCAACTTTCAGCAGCTTCTCTGATGTCACTCAGTCCTTGCAACTGTTGATAGTCCAGCAGGGCTGCTCATTCTAGGACAGCACCTGCAAAACTTGTTTTAGAGAAGTGTAACAACACTGTGGGGTTTTTTAAAGAACGTTTATAAATAACATCACATGATGCCTAAATTTTCCAAAACACTTGAGAACAAAAGCATCTGATGTCTGTTGATAGGTAAATTTTAAGAGCTATCTGGAGAGTTCTGAACTCTCAAATGCAGTTATCAGAGATGCAAAATACTAACGTTAATCACCATTTCCAGTCATACTATATACTTTAAGACAACTTTAGTTGTATTTGCCTTTTCCTCCAGCTTCCAAGGACTTGTGGAAAAAGAGCACTTTTAAGGGACAAACAGAAGGGTGCGGGTGTCTTTTTAACTGGTAATTCTTTAGACAAGTTTTTCCATTTTGTCCATCCATTTCTTAAGCCACCATTAACAGTGATTCCAGTACTGCAGTGTAAGAGTTTAGCTGTTTGATATCCGTAAACTCGACTTCTTACGATACCATATTTGCATTAGTTTGAACAAGAACCCCAGAATCAAGCCAGTAACCACAACAATTGTTTTCAAGTGAGCATTTGTCAATGACAACACAAAACTCCTATACAAAAGCAGAGGAATAATGACAATGGGGAAAATATTAAAATTTAATGCCTAGAATATAAGTCAGAAGCACTATCAAAACAGTCCTGGTGAACTGTAGTATGAGTGAAAAATAATTAGCAACCCATTGTATTGTAATGCTTTTAACTCCATATATGAAAGAAATGGACTTAGCTGTAAGAACTATTAGGATCCCCAACCACTTGAATGCAAACCAAATTGTTTTCTTTCTACTTAACCGTTTCAACATCGCTTACATTTCTAACTTCTTTTTCACTCCTTTGAACTGCAAACAGCCATGAATTTTTTTTATTTCATACTTAAATTGATGAAAATGTAAGCATTTCTCAGGTTTCCTTCTCAAAACTTTTGAGGTAGTGTCACCATAGTTAGACTCTCCTCGGACTATTAAAAGAAACTCTGGCCATGCAAAGGATGTACAGACTTCTTAACACAGAATTGTTAGGACTATCAGTGGGGTATCTAAAACAGTTAAAACTTCTCCTTTCTCCAGCAAACCAGTATTTACAAATAAGGTTAGCGATCCTGGGTTAAAATGCTTTAAGAAAAACCGCTAAACACTTCTTACACTTGTAACTTTTTTTCCTTCTCTCCCTTTAAAAAACTCATCGTGTTGGTGTCAAAGTTGGGCGTACAGAAGGGGAAGGGAAGAAACCAGCAGTAGAGAGTTACATATTCGGGGAATGTTTTGGGTACAAGGGCTGTGACTTGGCAACTTCCATACTGCTGCCCTGAAAGATTCAGTGGGGAAACAAGTACTTTGTGGCCTATTACAATTTCTAACCTTTGGTTAAATAGCCTCAGGATGTACCTGTGGTTTTTAGCCCCTCTACGGCTCTTTCGTGACGCCACGACCCTGCACTTGTGCCTCTGGCCCTACCTTAGCAGGGAGGTTGGACGACATGATCTCCAGAGCTCCCTTCCAACCCCAACAGGTCTGGGATCTTATGCACTGTGTAATCTCACCTAAGGCGAGTCGAAGAACACAGAAATAAAACCCACCCTTCCGTGTACTCCGCCTGCAGAAGGCCAAGGTAGGCTTCCCACTTGTTCCCCACTATTTTGCCGCACGTGAAGCACCTGACCGGGATGATCATTTCTGCGCTGTGGCTGCAACGACACAAACACCGCGTCAAACCCATGCGAAGCGACCGGGCACCACGCTCAGCCACAGCGCGCTCAGGGCTGT
>NW_008239553.1:502048-510883 GCF_000691975.1 Corvus brachyrhynchos | reverse complement strand
GCCGGTCCTGCGGGGCGCCCGCGCCGGGGAGGTCTGGTGGCAGAGGATAATGCATCTTGAAACTGCTTTACTCGTATTTCGTTAATCTAAGGATTGGGGAAGCATTAGGCACGGGCTGTGTGTGCTTAGCAGAGGGAAGCGTGCTGTGATGGGTACAAACTTTGGGGACAGGTACCGCTGTTCTGGAGACTTTGGGATGAAGCGTTACTCAGTCAGTCCTTATTGCTCTCTCGTTTCAGCGTTAGCGTTATGCTAATTGTCCTTGGGAGAGCAGAAATTCTCCCAAAGTGTTGTTACTTTCCTGCTAAAGTATCTGTGAGTTGATACAGTGCACAGCGCAGAGCCATTACTGTCAGGCATATAAATAATTGTGTCTTAATGCACAGCTTATGTTAATACGTCTTTCGTGACTATTTTTTGAACGACTGGATTATTGACCCTCTGCACAGAAATGCCAGACCTAACATGAACCGTTAAAGAGCAAATAGTTTTCTTTTAATAAATAAGGGCTTGAGGTTGAAAGCATTTTTACAATTCTATTGCTAGTGAAAAGACAGTAATTTTTGCAGTCTCAAGGATAATTATGCACAGTTGTGAATGGAGCGAATTGAGTTGGCATGGAGGGTAGATGAACCTCCTGCGATCTCTAGATTATGATTATTACTGTTATTGTAAGCCAGTGGGAGCCAAACTGTGTCTTTCCTTTTTATGCTTTGATTTCTTTCTCTTTTTTGGGGGCTGGAGGGGGTGGGGAGTTGAGAATTTGAAGATTGTGCTTTGATGCATTTTCAGCACCAGGGCTCCAAAGTAATTTTCTTACTGAACTGTGTGGTAAAAGGCATTTGTGTTTGGAGATGGAAATTTGCAATTGAGAGTGAGAAAGAGGGGCTGGAGCTTGGCTTCATAGCCAAGCCACGTCATTAGATATAGGTTAGCATTTTATAGCTGCCTTGTAGAAATATGCTTGCTTATTTCTTAAAAACAAAACTGAACTTTAACTTTTGGATCTAGTTCACATATCTGACTTTGCTTAGCATCTCTTTTCAAAGAAAAACATACTCTGCTTGTTCGCACACCATTACCTTAACTTTTTCATGTCTTTTCTAGGTAACCTGCTTTGGCTGGGTGATGGACTTAAACTAATAGGTCTTTCATGGCTATAGCTGCTTTGATCCTAGAAATTGTAAAGATTTTTATGATCTATGACCTAGAGAGACTGCTACATACCGAAAACATTCTCTGCTTAACTTGATATATTCTCTGCTTAATCTGACCATTTGCCAAACTGCAGAAGTCTGTTTAGATGAGCTGTGGGGGAATGTGCACACATGTGACTACTTGGGAATTAGTCAGTGTTTTATGGGCTGTAGCTCACACTGATTAGGGGGACTGCAGCTTGAGCCATTTGTGGTATTGCCAGCTTTCCACTCTTGTTCAGGTGAGCTGGTACTGATGACACTCAGCTGTTAGTGTTTAGTGAAATTTGGTCTCTTCAACCATCCTTTTGAAGAGGGTGGAAAGAGTTCAAGAATTGGGTCTTTTTAAGTATCTGTTGAAGAAGAATTGCAAGAATTGAAGTCCTGTCTCCTAGAACTAATCCTAGACGTGTAGCTCTTTCTCACAGTAAGTTCTTACCACATTTCTGATCTCCTGCCACCTTCAGCAAGCAGCAGTCCCAAAAATGCTGATTCCTTGGGCCTTCAGGTCAGCCTGCTGGTCAGAAAACCCATTGGAGCCCTCATCAGCATTAAGCAGAAGAGACTGCCCTAGAACTAATCGAGTTGAAGAAAGCTTGAAAACTGTGGGCTGCTTTCTTCATGTGCAGCTGGAGCATCTTCTGTCACGTGTGGATTTGTTGTGAGGCATTGCAGATAATACACCTGCCTTCTTCCTGTGATCTGAACAACTTCTGAAAGCTGGCAGTGTTCAGTCCCACTGTCACTGTTGGGATGAGGCTTCTTCTTGGCATTTTTTGGTGGATTTAGCCCTATAAAAAGCAGCTAGGCGTGACTGCTCCATGGCATTGTTAGTGATGTGTATGGAAATCCTTGGCGGGTGACTAAGGAGTAGACCCCGCTTCCTGTTCTCCCATCCACAAAATGCAAGAGAAAATATTGCTGCTTGTTTAAAAAACAAACAGAAATGAAGTCAGTTAAGTGACCTGACTGACTGAACTATTCCTAAAATACTTCTGTAGCTAGAGTGGCCATATGACCTCCTGCAGCTCATGCTGGCAGATTGTGTCTTTTGTGACCTTGTCTTTGTAATTAGGGCTGGAGGAAAGACTCATGAGATCTCTGCACTTGCACTGGTAGCGTGAGAAACTGGTAGCTGAGAGGTTTTTTTTACTTTGTGGGTTGCAGTAGGTCAGGTTTAGGTGTGCACCCTCACGAGTCTGGAAAATTTTGACCTTTCATCGCTTTTCACCTCCTGCCATTGTTCCCCTTCTTCTGACTTTGCTTATTCTGTGTATGTGTAGATAATGACCAGAAGTGGAGGCACAGGTGTTTCAAGATCTGACTTGCCAGTTGTATTCAAGGGTAGTGAATTGTTATTTAAATTGAGAACTTTCTAGGAGAACTTTCAGTGAAGGATTGTTTTAGTACTATTGATCATGATGCAGACTTTTATAAAGCTGTGGGTAGCCCTGTTGGCCCTGCTTGGAGTTAAAAGCTCTCTGCCTTGTTGCTGCCCGTAGTCACTTAGAGAAAGAATACTAACAATTTTCTCTCCATCTCCGCCTAACACTCAGATCCTGTGCATGATTGCCAGAGTGCCATACTCAGTGTTTTACTCCTCAGATCCCAACAAGGCCAGAGAAGGAAGAATTCTAACAGGAAGAGACTCACATGAATTATGAAATGAGTGGTTAAATAGGACATTAGTCAGGGACTGAAATGTGACATGGAAAGTTTAATGTATATAGATAATTTACATAGCAGTAGAGAGTCAGAGCAAGAGGGAAAGATACAAAGACAAACATGTACGATGAAGCTTGGCTGTTATTTTTTCAGGCACATTTTCCACTCCCAAGTTTGCTAAATCTTGCAGATTTACTCTTGGGCTTTCTCTAGTCCTGGTTAACTACTCAGAAGTGTGTCACTCATCCTGTTCCACAGAAGGTGAAGGAAAGTGGCTCCCTCTGGAGCTAGCTAGTGTGTCTTTGGAAGTCCTCCTTTCCCTTCTAAAGCATGAAGGTTTAAGGAGCAAAGAGTGAGACGGAATATAGATTTGTTTTCTCCTTGATTTTTTTTTTTTTTTTTTTTGGTTTTGTTTTAGTGAGTGACTTTCTTCCCCCAGCCCCACAATGCAATTGGATGTAGTGATGTGATTGTGGGGAGGTGGAGAAGGCCTCCTGTCAAGGAGAGGCAGGGATGATGGAAGCAGGAAAGACTTGTCTGCTGTGTAGAGCTCTGTGTTGTTAGTTGCCCCACACACTGTTTAAGAGCTGCTCAGGCCCCTGGATTTAGCGAAACAAATACTGAAGCTGCTAAGCAAGGAGAAATGAGGAGAAATCTCTCTAAGCTCGGGATGTGACTGCAGCTCTACTGTAATACCACACAAGCCTGATGCTGCTGATTTCATTAAAAGCAACATTTGGGGCCTCAAAGCAGGTTTTAATACTTGCTATATGTTTTTTTTTTAAATATGCTGACCTTATCTAGTAAGCCTGTAATATTTGTTGCAATGAAGAACAGCTGCTGCATAAATACATATATAATATCAGTTGCCAATTCTGTAAGCTGTGCTGAGACTGTGACTTGTTTGAAGTGGGGTTGCTATTAAAAGGCAGGTGGCAAGATGTTTATTTTGCACCTTGTTAATTGCTTGTTTTTCCTGCTGTAATTGGCTTCCTAGTGGGGGCAGAATGCACTTGGTTTTGCACACAAAGCTTCATTAGTGACAACTAGTGGAAAGGATTCAGAGGGTGGGATTTAGATGAAATATATATACATGTAGAGTAACAGATGTCCCTGCTAAATAGGGTATGTGAGGAAGTCCCATAGATGCATCCAAAAATGCAAATGTTTTGCCATAAAACTATTTAAGATGTTCCAGTGTTAGGTATAAAGATCACTGCCTCTTACTTGAGAAGGGGGCAGAGCTGTTGTTACTTATGTTATTTTTGTGGGGCAGAGATTTTGTTCTGCTTCACTGGACAGGAGTTAGGATGCTGGGATGGTGTTCTGTGCTCGGGACTCTGACTGCATCCAGGTATTCATAAAGATATCTTTGATGCTCTCTGTGGCATATTTAGGGGTTGCTCCTGCCAGCAAACTGGGAGGAGATGGTGAGCACTGGTGGTCTTCTGTAACTTTCTAAGATTTATGGAGCCGTCCCTGCCTCTTATGAATGTTAGAGCTGTTCCACTGGGCCCTTGGAGGGAGAGCATTGCTATGGAGAAGCATAGCTGGACCATCCACGATCCCAGCTGTGCTTACAAGTGAGAGCTGAGGTGATGTTCCGGCTAGGGATGGATGCTCCACAAAGGCAGTCCTTCTTTCAGTAATGAATTTTTTTTAATGTGGTGTAAGAGAGTGGTCTGAGAGTCATCAGGATGGTCATCTGACATCATTGTGCCTGAGGCCATGAATAGATTTTTGTGCTGTTCAGTTTAATATGCTCTTGTTCCTGTAGAGGTTGCTGTAAGTGAAAGGTGGGTGTACTTGAGTGTGTGTATGTATGTACATGTATATAAAATTAATAATGAAAGGGTGATATGGCTCTTCATGGAAATGAAGCCCTCCTGCCCCCTCCTTTAAAAAAAAAAAAAAAAAGCACTGTGATGGGATTGAAAAATATACCTATTCCCTATTTTTCTGCTTCCTCATACATTATGCCAGTATTTAACTAGTGTAAGACTGGATTTACCTGTCATGTTTCTTCTCAGTAAGGTGACTTCAAGGCAAAAGTATTGCAAGTCTTGGATTGACATATTTTATAAGAAAAAGTCTTTATTACATGAATATATCACAGCCTAATTGACTGTTTCATGTTGAATGGGGAGAGTAATATCCTGAGGCAGCATTTTAATCAGAAAGATCACAAGGCTGCCCATCAGCTCTGCTCTTCCATGTATGTGTCCTCAGATGACAAAATAATCCCCTTTCTTGGGATAATGCTTCTAATTTCTGCAGAATCTTTTTTTCCCCAGAGTGAAGAATTGACTTTGTAGTTGAGGTGAGGCCAGGACTTGTCAATTGTTAATGCTTGAAGGGAGGAGCCTCAAGGTGGTGGTGTTCCATGGTGAGAGGACTGTGTATTCTCACGGAGCTCATGGATGTGCTTTTGTCTCTGATATGCCTCCTGCCTTTGGCTAGGAGCCCTTTTCTCTGGGTGTATACACAGGTTTATACATCAGGGTTTACCTCTAAAGAGACTGTAGGAAGCCATGCCTCTTGTAGTACTTTACCATGGCATAATATGAGCTTCTGAACTCCAGTGAAAAGGAATGGGGGGGAGATGTTCTAACTTCTTTTTAAGTCTTGTCTCTGAGGTTCTCATAAGTGGTGATGGATGTATTTGGAGCACAGGATTAAAGAGCAGGCTCTGCTGAAAGCTGTGCTTTGGGCCTTTGGAGGATGCTTATGTCTGTATTAAAACTTGATGCTTGGACTTTTTTTTCCATTTGTCTTCTGGCCAGTCTTGCACCTTGCAAGCCTTCATGGGTGTGGGAATAGAAAGTGGTTGTTATAGGCAGGAGCAAAGATCCATCTTGCTGAGTACCTTATCTCTTGACAGCGGCCAGCAGTGGCTGCTTAAGGCAGCAGGTAAACTTAAAGCAAGTGTGGAGAAGTAATGAAGTGGGATGCTTGCATTTTGTGTTTCATGTAAGTCTGTGTCTGTAATCTAGTTCCAGAACTGGGCAAGTAGGGAAGAAAATGTATTTTTTCTGATTGAAACAACTTCTTCAGCTTGGGCATGTCAGCATGTTGTGTCCAGATTAAGGTGTGCTAGATGAATGCTGGAGGTCTTAAACCATTTTCAAAGCTGCCTCTGCTATGCACTGTATTCTGGTGAAAGACAACTATTTCTGGAAAAGTCCCTGTCGGTGTGCAGAGCCTGAGACCTCCCAGGGTACAGGCCTTCCAGCATGGATGTGGGGAAGATGATGGAGTTGCTGCATTGGGTATGATGTTATCACTCAGCAGAGTGGGCTGCTGTGCACCTATCACAATGACATCCACAGGGAATCCTCCATTGCTTTGTTTATTGAGCTGCTGTTTTTAAAATTAAAAACAGCCAAATGTTTCATAAAATATTAAAAGGTGCTGCTTTAGTGCCTCTCATCAGATTAAGTATGTCACTTTCTATGTCCTTAGGGTGATGAAGCCCATCAGCTTGGTCGTTCTGTCACCTTAAGCATGCATTAAGGTGACATGCTTCATCTCACAAGGGGTGCTGAAGCTATCGCACTGCAGAACTGGGAACCGTAGGGGTCCTGCACTTCAGCTGTGGATTCTCAAATGAAATTTTGCAGAAGTAATACAGTTTGCTTTGTACGAGTGAATTCCTTTTTGTTAGGGAAATGCTTTTTTGAGCAAAAATATTGAGGTGATACAGTGGTAGACACATGCACAGTGACTGCGCTGCAGGAAAGAAAGAAATTGCGGCATGTTTTATATGAAAGACCAAATACTGTGGCGTTTGAATGGGTAAAGGAGAGAGGCCTGTACATTCCTCAAACACTTTTTATGAATATGGATTTTGAAGTTGTTTTGCTTGCAGGTGAATTTCTTTTTTATTCAAGAGCCAGTTCTAACATTTTAATCATAACAGTGTGGCGCTGGTGTAGCAGAGCATTGGGAAGCTGGGGGGTGTGGTAGCCCCTGGTCTGAGTGAGGGTCTCCAGCTTGCTGCAGAGAAGCCCTGAGGGCTGCACAGTGGTGGAACACAGCGTGGTGGAGCTGGGACCGAGCTGTGGGGGGCTTGCTTTCACTGAGTTTTCCATCATCTCTCACCTCTACCCAGCAGTTCATCGCTCTCTGGCATTTGTATAGTGTTTGGGAATGCTGCACCATACCAGGTTAAATAGTCTAGAAGGTCTAATAAATTCAGGATACAAGACCAATTTGACTTCTGATTTTCCTGGATTTGGGTTGTGTTGCCTCTTTAAGCTCAGTCAGTCATGGCACATGTGGTGTGGTTACTCTGGCGTTCCCGCTGTGCACAGCAAAGTCACACCCGTGTGCACATCAGGGAGCACTTACTCAGGAGTCTGCTCTGAAGGGCAGCGGCTCCTTTGTCTGATCTGATACTGCTGCTGCTGCTTCGCTTGGTCGTGGTGTGAGGGAATAATAAAGTACAGCCTTCAATCATACGACCTGATCAGAGGGGGTTGTCTGTGGTGATTGATAAGTCCTGCTGGAACAATAGGCTGCTTGAGCTGTGCCCAGGGACTGCTGGGTTTGGTTGGGGTTTTGCATTAATTTTTGGCCTAAGTAAAAAGAGCTGTGAGATCAAGGTTGCAGTTTTGTTTGCAGCTTGCCTTCAAACCTAAAAATCCTGCCTGATCTAAAAGGATACTTTACTGTATATCTCTGCTCTCCCAAAAACTATCTGGAGAGCACTTTGGCCCTCTCCTTTAGGATATGCTGAGTATTTTAGGCACTCCCAGATTATTTTGTTTCCTTAAGTTTGCTCTCTTCAAAATGGGCATAAACAAAGAAATCTTTTCATATTTCACCCGTGTATCCACCTGACCTGATGAGTGACATGCTGAGAGCATGGACTTGGGTTCTTTACCCTGGGATGTCCCCCCAGTCATGGCTTTTTCCTAAAAGCCCCTGTATGATCTTGTCAAGCTGCTTTGCTTCTTTTCTTGATTTATCACATTTGCCATTCTCAGTAGAGAAGCTAAAAAGCTTAATATTAAGAAAATGCCTGTATCCTGTGAAAGATAGCTTTTTCTGTTGGTACTGAGAAGCCTTGGAAGATGGATGTGTGTATAAATTCTGTTTAGCTCTGTAATAACTGAGTTGTGCAGCCGTTTATCTGCAATATGGGTGAACTTAGCCATGGGCAGTGTTACACAAAGGATGCCACCTGTCTTCAGTGGGGCCACAGGTGTGTTTGGGTCTATTTGCGTTTCTGCAAAGGAGAGGTGTTTTTCTGCTTCTCTGTTGAGTAACATCCACAGTGTGAGGGGTCAGTTTAAAGCAGAAGTGATTGATCTTCTTAAAACACTTGCTGAACAAATACGTTTTTCCTTCTGTTCTGCAAAACAAAATGGTATGTGGGTGAAAGAATGGCTTTCACCCCAGCACATGTGCAGCCACTTTATGGATCAAAGAACAGTCTTTGGAGCACAGAAGAGCTATTGCTGTGTAGAGAAGTGCCAGCATGGTGCCCTATTTTCAGCATTCTTAACTTCAGTCGTGGTGGTAGTGGGCTGGAGCTGTGCTGCAGCGGCTTTGCTTGTACTGCTACTGTTGTTTGCGCATTCTGCCTTTGTCACGGAATCAGGACATCTGGAGGAAAGGGATTCTGGGATGACTAGGACTTCTTTGTCACACACAAGAGAATTTCGTACTTGGAGAATGGATAATAGAATGCCTTTATAGCAGAAAGCGAGAACTGCCCAGAACATCCTGATCCCCTGCTAGAGGTGAGGACACAGAGAGTTACACTCAGAAGTAGAAGAGGAGCTTTCTTCATCTAGCTGCAGTGTTAGGCTTTCTGAAATTTGTCTGTGATCTCTTACTGTTCTATTGAGGTTTTGTGTTTCTTTGCTTTCTCTGTCAGTAAATGACCATTTCATTTTGGCAGTGCCCTACTGTTCAAATTATAGTTGGGGCCAGTTTATTGTGGATCTGTTTAGCATCAGTTTTATTG
>NW_008239553.1:493069-501389 GCF_000691975.1 Corvus brachyrhynchos | reverse complement strand
TTCCTGCTCTGCTGTGGGATTGTCATTGCAGTGCCTTTTGGGTATCCTCTTTTTGCTGTCACTGGCCTGACTCCTAGGGCTTGAAAAGCTGTTTGAGGATTCCTCTGGGAGCCTAAGGGCCTTATTGGAAGGAAGTCAAATTCTCCTAAGTTTCCGAGAAAGCTGTCATAAGCCTTGTGGCTGCTGGGTTATCGCCAAGGCCTTAATTCATGGGACACACGATAAGCCATTGCTGGACAATATTGGTTTCAGGTTCTTTTGTATTGTATTATGAAAGGAGAACCAGTTCTGGGCCATTGTTTTAGCCAGTGTAAGAACACACAAGATTTTCTGTAAGAAAGTATTTACAGTTTATTAAGCCTTGTGGCTGCTGGGTTATCGCCAAGGCCTTAATTCATGGGACACACGATAAGCCATTGCTGGACAATATTGGTTTCAGGTTCTTTTGTATTGTATTATGAAAGGAGAACCAGTTCTGGGCCATTGTTTTAGCCAGTGTAAGAACACACAAGATTTTCTGTAAGAAAGTATTTACAGTTTATTAAGCCTTGTCTTCTGGCTTTTTTCTTTCCCTTGCTAGAGTTCTTTCTCTGTGCACCCAGTTCACCTTTGCAGGTTTCAGTCCTAGCCAGGAATCATCCAAAGTCAGACTTGACTGCTTTTGCACCTTGTGGCTTTTGGCAATGGAAGCCTCACTGACCATACATGGGAGTCATTCTGAAGGGGAGTGCTGCTGTGGGTGAGCCAGCTGTCCTTTACTGCTGTCCAAGGTGTTTGTTACAGTGAGAAAAATGGCTTTGATGACCCCTCCTGATGGTATTTCCTTATAGGTATGTAGCTTGTTCTTTTGGCAGGCTTTTGATTAAGTTAGAGTTGCTCTGGCCCTTCATATTCGCTCCACATTTTCAAGGCATTTGGTACTTAGTTGTCCCCTTATCTGCCTCTGCAGTGAAAGGGGTGGAAGTCAGAGCTAGCTTATTTGCCTCATAGAGTTTCCTTTTGCTGCTGACTCATGGCTGTGTCCTGCTCATGGTGGACAGTATTTGGTACAACCAAATTTTGAATAGCTAATGATGAAGTTTTAATTTCACATGGGCAAGCAGTACTCCACCCAAAGAGCTTTCATTCTGTCCTGGTGGAGTTTTCTGGTTTTAGTTTAGTCCCACTGCCCTACACTCTACCCATGGGGTAAGAAATGGGTGGATTAAAAAGTTATCTGGAAGAGTATTGAAATGTCATGAATGTGCCTTCAAAGTAATTTCAAATACTTAAATTCAAAATGAAATGTGTCAGTGTGTTGAAACTGTTTGATACATCTTTCTGTTTGGGACTGAGCTGGGATGGAATCCAAACCAAGCCATGAAAGATCCCTGGAGGGAAAAGTGCAATGCAAATTGGAGGTAGAAAAGTCAGTCTGAGCTTTGGTTTGGCTTTACTCTTTGTAGTCTCTGAATGTGTGCCAGCTATGGATGAACAGCAGTAGGACAAATATTTAGGTGCTGCTGTACAGCCTATGGAAGTTTTATTCACTGGCACACTTTACCAGATCTGAAAAATTGTGTTTCTGTCAGAACCCACACCACTTAATTTCAGCACAGTGTTCTGCCAGCCCTGAAACGTGTCTATATTTGCTTCTAGAGAGCTTGCTCAGATGCAGGGCTTGGTTCCATCTATTTCTCTGTTTTCTTGGCTTGCCTTCTGCAGATAAGATAATAGTAATAATAAAAAGCCCCAGAAAAATGCTCTCCAAAGTGCTGCTATTGCAGCTGATACTCTGATGGTTTTAGCAGTCATTTAAGTTGTTTGGAGTTTTCTTTCCTTTTTTTTTTTTTAATTTTTATTTGGAGCTTCTTGTTTTGATTTGCCATATGTGAGGATTTACATATGATGGTGCTGCCGTAGAGCTAAGCATTTGGTGAGCTGCATGGATGTTGTGGCAAACAGGACCTGTTTCTGAGCCACAGTTTGGAAGAGCTGGTGTGCAAGGGACTCACTGAAAGCTGTAAGTATTGTGGAGAAAAAAGGTTTTTTGAAATCAAATATGCCAAGCTTGCCTGAGTGTTGAGTCTTAAGGGTCAGAGTGGACACAACAAATTTGAGGGACTGGGAAACGAAGAAGTTAGTGAGGTTGCAAAAAGCCAGGCAGGTGTTTTGTACTGTGAATGCAAGTGCATGCCTCTGTGCAGGTGATGAGAGCAGAGTGTGCCTGTTGGTATTTCTAGATTTACTGTGGAACAGTTTGAATTGCCACAGATGCACAGAAAGCTGTTGCTCACTAGTTTGGCCTTGATTTGTCAGCAAGGATTGATGAATTGGGATGACTCTGTTAGGCTCTATGCAGCACCCAGCCTAAAACTTGTCCAAGTGGTGTGGACTGGACAGGGTGTAACAAGGAGAAAATGATGTCAACAGGGTGGGAAAATCCTCCTGTGACTTTATAGGGCAGACTGCTGTGGAAGTCTAAGAGAATGGGGAGATGATAGCCATGAAGGGGGTCAAAACAGGCTTTTACTTTGATGTAGCAGCACACAGATGATGAGTATGGAAGGTTGAAAATTCTGGCTGTAGATGCCTTGGTTCATCTTCTGAAGGCAAAGGTCTCTGTTGAACGGTTTCCTTTTCAGACAGGGTGTGTGCAATGACTGTGTGAGATGTATGAATGTGTTATGACTGTATGAGGTACATGTGCAAAGTTGCCTTTCACAGTGTCCTGCTGCTGCAGGGTGGATCCAACTGGCTCTCCTTCTCTGCTCATGCCAATGAAAATAAATTGCCCCATCGTAAGTTGTGAGGAAAGCAGTGTTCTGTCATCCTGTGTATAAGGCCACCAGCCAGTAGTGTCAGAAACAAAGCCAGCCTTTCCTGTGGTGTTGGACGCTGCTTCTAGGCAGGTCAGAGAGCCAGCTGGGCAGGGAGGTAGCAAAGCTGTCACTTCTGCAGTCTTCTTATTCATGGCTGCTGAAAGGAACTCTTCTCTGAACAGTGGGCAGTGTGTGCTTTTCCTGACCCTTTCCTCTCCCTCCATCCCCTGATTATGTAAGACAGCCCTGTGGCTCCTGCCAGAGAAGGTGCTGTTGACTTTTGCAGTTCATTGAAGAGAAGAGGCGTTGCACATACGATATTTTGATCCAGACACTTTTCATGCCCCTCCCATTTAATTTCATTTCTGTTTTCTCTCTTTAAAAACTTCACAGAGAAAACGACGATACTATAATGACACAGGAGGAGGAAGGGAAAAGAAGGAGCCTTCTCTCTTAATTTTATTGTTGCTTATGTATGTCACTGATGAAGTCGAGTGTGTGAGCGGCAGTGTCTCTCTGCACAGTGGTGTGGAACAAGTGCCTCAGATCTGAGTTATAGGGGGATAGCTGAGAGCGGGGTCATGGGCAGGGCTGAAGAGAGGCAAATACTGAAAGCTGGAGCTGGGAGCAACTGAGAGAAGGGGGCTACAGCTGGCCTAGTTCTGTCCACTGCCTGTTTGGTCTTATTTTATTTTTGCCAATTCAATAGCAGAGGGCAGGAGCAGATACTGAGGGTGATTTAAGGGGGCTAGCTGCCTTCTGCTTGCAAGAGGACCTCAAGCCTTCCAAGCTTGTTTGTGCTCTCATTTCATGCTAGTCATGCTGTTCTCAGTGATCAGCCTTGCCTGCCCCTGTTTTCTCAGGTTTATACAGCTGCTCTATCTCGAGTTTTCCTGCATTGCTGGAGATGTTTCCCTCACTTCTTCTGTGTGTTTAGGGCCAGGAATGTTGGAACATAAAATCTCCCTTTGCTGTTTTCTTTGTCATCGGTATGCCATGATCAGCTTGTGTTCTGAGAACACCTATGGTTATCAGTAATATTCACGAGTAGGTCAAACCTCTGCTAAAACAGGGCTTATTTTATGAGATGTGTGGTGCGAGGCAGAAAGTGAGGTGCCAGCAATTCAGTGTAAGGAGCTATGGCTTGAGTCCAGGTTGTGCTGCCATGTTGCATCTGCTTGGCTGGTCCGTGTCCTGTTTGATGCCTTTGTTGTTTCCCCTGAGCATCTGAGTTGATTGAGCACGAGTGAGTCACTGCAGTGTTTCTGGGTTACTAGTGCTGTTGCATTTCTGAGCTTTCTGCCAGGGAATGAAACTGTTCTGAAGTCTCTTATGTAGAATGATCACAGTAAGATCACCCACTCATGCACTTGACCTGTTACTTTTTCCTTGGTATGATGTTGCTATTTCCAAAAAGCACTGTTTTCTTAGAAAAATTACAATCCAATTATTTAAAAAAAAATAAGTTGTCTTTGCTGGAAATTGGCATTTGGGTGAAGGTTGCATTTATTTCTGTGCATGTGGTATGGGTTGTCAGCAAAGTTTATTGTGCTGTTTTCCAGAAGGAGCCACAAAGCAGCTTAAAACATGGATTTCTGTGTTTCTCTGGAGAGTGCATTTACTTTTATCCAAATTGAGCATTGCTACTCAGATTTAACAATAGTGCAGGCAAAGTAAGGGAGCATAATATTAATCCTATCTAGTTGACCCTGTGTAGTTCAGCTGTTCCTAATACACACCACTGAATTGATGGGTCTAAAATAAAAGGTGCAGAGATGCTAATGTGTAGATGATGACTTCCATCCCTCTCCATTTACATTAGAGGAAGCTGACTGTGGTGATCTGCCTAACTTGGGTATTTCATGAGTGCCTAAAACTGGATGGAATCGAATGTAGTGTTGGAGAGCAGTGCATGGGAGGCCCATTGTGCATGTCACCATCTGCAGCTCTGCTGCTACTTGGGTTAAAGAAAACTCTGCTTATACTTCTGTAGAGCTACTAAAAGCTGGTTTTGAGTCAGATCTGTTTCTCTTATCTTTTTTCTAGTACAGTGTTTTTGTAGTCCTATGCTGCTAGTGATGTGAAGAAGGATGCCTTTTGTTTTGCATGTATATCTTGACTAGTTGTTGTTGGGCCATTAAATCTCCTTTAAGTCAGGAAGCATAGCTGCTGCTGGAAATGTTAGCAGCTCAACAAGCAGCATTTAGCTGACACTTGACCTTCAGTGTGGCATGGCACTTGCCTCTATCTCAGACTGCAGGTAATGATTACCGAAACTCAGCCAGAGACCTCAAATAAGGCAGAGTCTTGACCACAGAGACTTTCTTAAGAAAGGCCAGAGGATGTCGGTAACATCTACAGCTTAAAGACAATGTATAGTGTGAAACCTTGCTAATTCCTTCTTTCCCTGCACTTTCTTGCTGTTTGTCACTTGTTCAGAATCAGGTCTTCCTCCTAGACTTTCTTATCTATTCCCACACCCAGTCTGAGAACTGGAGATGAGCAGAGAAGCATCGCGTCAGCCCAAGGTTGTACAAAATAAACCAACTGAGGAGATGCTTTCCTTAACCCTCCCACTCACTACATGTGCTTGTGATGTACCAGTCAACCACTGGGTGTCTCTGGGCCACACACAGCTCCAGGCAACATCTAGTCCCTAGAAAGCTGGCACTGGTTCCTCTTGTTTTGGTTTGTGGCTGCAGTTTTGTTCTTGTTTTGAAGGGCATCGTGTTCCTTTCTAGGCTGCCCACTCAGAATGTGGCTTCCCCACTCCTGATCATGGAGTGGGGTGCACTCTGTGGTAAGGCAGCATTCTGGATTGGCAGTAATTGCTGTTCAAAGGACAGCAAATTCTCCAGCCTGATTTTGTTCTGTTGCTGTTTCTGAACACCATACCTCTTATTGCACTGGGCTGTGTGGAGGTCTAGAGGAGGAGAATGTTGCACAGCTGCTTTGCTACCTTTCCCTTCTTCCCTTAGTTGTGACAAGCTTACTCTTGCATGCACACCCAAGTAGATAATTAATCTGTCTCTCAACAGGGCTCTGCTCGCTATAGTATTTTCTTCAGTTCCATGGAAAAAGTTAGTTTTTCATGATGATGCTGAATGGGTGAAAGGCAGCCTATTCTTTACTTCAAAAATGCAGTGATAGAAGGTAAAGCTTTCATTAAACATGCCTGGCTGAATTTATATACTTAAGTATCTGAACTGTAGCTAATATATTTTGAAAGACAAGGAAAGAAACACAGCTTTTTAATAGCCAGCATTTTGTGTTTGAATGGTTAATCAGTAGTACAGAAAAATAATTTAATTAATTCTTTCATAGACTTAGTCCAGAAAAAAAATCCAAAATATTAATGCCTGTTGCAGTAGGATAGTTCTCCTTTCCATCTTACAGCCATTTAGGGTTGATGTCTCTGTGGTTTTCGGGTGATGGTATCCATGTTGCAGCTTTTTTTGGTGGTGAAACAGCTGACCTGTACCAGGAGCTCTTTCCTGCTGTCTTGGTTTTGAGTTGGTACCTGGTTATGCTGAGTGGTGCTTTGTCATTAAATAGATAAACTCACCAGCAGTGGGATGATGCATTGTTTGGTTCCAGCACTTCCCTATGTGCCCTTTGCATAGAGGGTAGGGTAGGATTTTGCTGGTCTCAGGCTGGGATTCGAGCCTACCCGAGGTGGGTATTGGTAAGTTTTGGGGGCGCTTTGCTGTGGAATGTCTGGTAGAACAAGCGCTGGAGCTGGGACTAACTGATCTTACAGATTTGTAGCAGTGATTGAAGTAAGATGAGCAAAGGTGGGTATGTTGTGTTCAAGACTGAATAATATCGGTAACTTTTTTTTTCTGAATTGGTTTGATGGCAGCACTCAAATACTGCAGTGGATAGAAAGAACACGCTGCACATAAGCTGCTGGTAATAACTTGCTATAGCATTCAGAGCAGCATGCTTTACATTTGCATGGGAGCTGAAAGTTCTCACTGTACAGACATAAAATAATTCTGGTCGGCTGCTTGTGTACAGGGCTTAGCTTTGCAACAACATAAACTAGAGCTCTGTCCATAAATTAAGCACTTAGCTGCCAAAGATTCATTACCAGCTTGGTTACAAGCTGCTGTGTAGAGACAGCCATAGTGTTTGGCTTGGATAAACACCCTGCTTCTGGATATGTGAGAGGGGTGGTTCTGTGCTTGCCCAGATCATTTGGATGTAGGATAGTGGTTCACAGTCTGTGGCAGAAGACCAGGAGCTGGCAATCATGACAGTGCTGTAGGTTTCCATACTATGGAGTCAAAAGAGGATGTCTGACCAAGTAGGATGGGGTACCCAGGACTTTTGGAACAGTCAGGGTTGAAAACCATAAATCCAGTAATTGTATTGCAATTAAAAAAATTATGTTTATAAATCTGCCCCTTGTCTTGCCTTGGATACTGTCAACGCTCAACCACATGCAGGCAGAAATATGAGTTACAAGACCTGACATTGGTTTCTGTTTATTCCTCCTCCATTTTCAGTCTATAGAAATTATTTCAGTTCCATGGAGGCAGAAACTTGTGTTTTATTGGCACCAATCCATGTGGCTGTGTAGCTGTATTTGGGAAGGAAGGGTCATGCTGCTGTATTTTCCTGTCACCAGTGTGTCTCAAATAAAGGACTGATTTGCTGTTGGAAGGTGCTACATAAACTTTTTTTGTTTAAGTAGTTGAAAATGCCATATCATGGCAAAGAATGTTTATCACAAAAACAAAACATTCCTTGTATCACCTGCCGTGTAACCCTAACCATAACCCATGGTAAGAAAAGGAGCTGAATGGAACAGATCCACATGGATGTAATGTGGATAAATTGCCATTGCTGAGGCACTGAAAGAAAGGGGGAACTGGGCAGAAATATTCAAGGAACAGAAAATAAATATCCTGTACCGTTTATGTTCCTGTAATCTGGATCCCTATTCACCAAAGTACTGACAAATCCCTGTTCAGCTAAGCATTCAGAGGTGCATTTCCAAAGGTTTTCAAGTTTGTGATGGCACCGAGAGCAGCACTTCAAAGGGCTTTCAAAATGTATTTGTTCTAGATACCCTTTACCTAAAAGGTGCGTGGAGAATTTCCTTCTAAGTCCTTGCTAGTCCCTTTCCTTGGCTCTGAGATCTGTCTTGCATCTGTCTGCCTTAGCCAAGGAAGAGCAGTATGTGCCAAAGAATTTCTCTGAACTGAGGCCTTTATGATATCACAGATCAAAAAAAAGGAGTGGTGGGGAGCAGTGACCAGAACAGGGCTGTTAGTAGGGCCAAGCACACAGGTAAGTGAGGATGCCAAGCCCAGTGCTCCTGGGGACAGGACTGCCCACATGGGCAGCAGCTCAGGAGCTTGCACTGGGCTGGTGGGGCCACTTCACTTTGTGCAGATATTCTGTGTGACTACTGCAGAGATTTGAAGGTGTCACAGCGATTAACTAAGTGGGAACTTGAATGACAAAACGATCCTGTTACGCTGCTTAGGCTTGGCAGGAGGAGAGGTGTC
>NW_008239553.1:470337-492977 GCF_000691975.1 Corvus brachyrhynchos | reverse complement strand
GGAGGGGGGGGGGGGTGCTGCTGCCGCTGCTGCAGCAGCGCGTTTTGGAGCTGTGGGAGTTTGTGACAGAGCGGAGCAGGTGTGAACACTCCAGATCATGACTAAGTGACATCTCGGCTGATGAAGAGTGCTGTTTTGTTCCTTTCCTTTCAATGTTTTCTTCCAAATATAATTTGCCTCCATTATGTATTTTTTCTCTATTTGCGGTTACCAATGGCTTGCAGTTTTGTCAGCCTATTCCTGTTGCAGGCATGGAAAGGAAGGAAACAGTCTTTGCTCTTTTGGTTATCAGAGACCCTGTAAGCATTGAGGCACTGCACAAGGAAAGAAAGCTCCTCGTCTGGGGAATATGTCCTCTGAATGGAGGAAGATTGGCAGGGACCATCTCTTGCATACCTGGAGTTTGGAATGGAATCCAGGTCTCCTGAGTGCTTAATCCAGCTTCCCAGGTTCTGATGGGCACATAGTCTTGTGTGGCAGGCTTTGCTGGCCTGCTGGGTTTTCATTTTTTTATGTGTTACATATTTTAGCTGCTGCTCTCTGGAAATAACTGTTATGTTGTGGCAATTTCAGCTGGGGAATTTTTCAGCTTGGGTGTGCAAGTAAATGCAATGAAAATCCTTAAGACCTGAGGTTCCTAGTAGATGCTGGGATTCCCTTCCTGATGCTTGTGGATTGACACAAAGTCTGGAGGAGGTAGGCTTACAATTGTCTTTCTTAGGTTTCCAAAAGTGCCCCAGGCTGCAGATTTGACTGTTTTTCAAAATTGTATTTCAGTACTGAATTCCCATATAGAGTGGCCATTAATGCAGCTGACATCTGTTTTCCTTATGCCAGGGAAAAGCAGAAAAGAGTAGGGTGAGGAGGGCCAAGGATTTTTCTTGCCCTTTTGGTCTGAAACCATTTCTTTTGTAAAGTAACCAACTCATTTCTTAATCTGTGTAGGTTTACTGACTGTTTTTCAAGGCACTGGGTCAGGGTATTTGGAACAGCTGGCACAAGTCATTAAGAATAGAAGCTGCTTCATTACACCTGCAACTGGGATTTCCCACTGCCTCTCAAAGGTATGTTTGTATAAAGAAATAGGAGATAAGTTTGAGTTCTGGATGAACAGAACTGTACTTATTAGATTAGGCTTTTTAGTTATTCTTATTTTCCTCATTTGAAGATACATGCATAAAACCAGCCGGTTGCTTTTTTCAATGTACTGAGTTTGTGTGGCAAGGTTTTGGTACTGGTGGGAGGCTACAGGGGTGACTTCTGTGAGATGCTGCCAGAAGGTTCCTCCATGTCTGACAGGGCCAGTGCCAGCCGGCTCCAAGATGGACCAGCCAGAACCAGCTGTCCCAAACTGGCCAAAGGGATATTCCAGACCATGTGATGTCTGCTCAGCAATAAGAGCTAAGAAAAAGGAGAAGCAGGGTGGCATTTGTTACTATGACAATTGTCGTCTCGAAAAACCTCTACACATAGTGAAGCCCTGCTTCCTGGGAAGTGGCTGGGCATTTCCTACTGATGGGAACTAGGGAATAAATCCTTTATTTCCCTTGCTTCCACACACAGTCTTTGCTTTTGCTTTATAAAACCGTCTTTATTACCCATAATTTTAAAAAATCTTATTTTCTTCTCCCTGAGTCCTGTTGAGGAGCAGAGTGATAGGGCAGCTTGGTGGGCACCTGGCATCAACCCACCACACTGAGACTTTTAGACTTTAAAATACAGATATTTTTAGTCAAGTGTGCAATTTAAGAAGCACTTTCTGTGCTGGATCTATCTGTTGTACTAAGTCGGTCCTGTAAACAGTGAGGGCTCTTGGAAAGCTGACCTTTAAACATGGAAATAAGAACCTGATTTTCAGTTAATAACACGCAGTGCTATACATGTGAGCACAGACCTGCTCCCCGCATGTATATATACTATATGCTACTAACCTTAAACTTTGGGTAGGAAAGTGGATATTAATGTTCATTTTTTTTGTCTAGTCAGAGTGCACGCAGAACACACTAATATTTGCCTTAAAGCCTTTTTTGGCAGAATTTCCTGTAAAAAAACCCAAGCAATGTATCTGGCTGGAGGACAGGGCATTGTATATTACCATAAAATAAATTAGTAAATTAGCCAAAATGTTTCCTAGTTCTGCAAATAAAGCAGTGGACTGGTGGCCAAAGATTTATCTTTATTCAGCCTGACTTCCACTTAGTGTGCCTGCTTATTTCTAACCTGATTGTGTCCCCTTAATGTGTTGCAAAAACTTCTATGTACTTCTAGTACTTCTAAGTACTTCTGTGTCATAAAAATAAAAATAATTCAGATGCCACTGAGGTGAAACAGTTAAAATATACTACTTGGTATAACTTCTTTCAGTTACTTTTAAACAAGCCTTTTGGAAGCAATACCAAACCTTTTGTGTGTTGGGGGTTTTGGGCAGATACCTACATTCTGGAAACTGAGACAAGATTTCTTTGGGTTCAGGTTGGCTCACGTTGCTTTCTGCAGAGCATTTTGCACCTTCCAAGTATGTAGTAGTGGCCCTTTGTAACAAATGCAGTATGAATTCGACTGTGGGCTGCTGTCTGTGCACTGATGTTGGACAGTGAAGTTGCATTAGGAGTATGTGTTTGTAGTTAATTCTTCTGGTTATCCCACCTAACTGCACTTAAAGTTGAATAATGGAGTAGCTTCAGAGTGTGTATTTGATTCATTTTTGGATAAAACTATACGGGAAGCTCTGTTCCAGGAGCACATATGGCGCTAGTCTAGTCCAAGTGCCGCATCCCAAACTGCGAATGATGTGGATCATGGGGTCCTTTGGAAGAGCTTCTTTGCTTTACAGGTTCGTTCCTAGACAACTTACATCTATTTCTGGTTGATGGGAATAACTTGTGTGAGGTTGGTGGTGCTCATGTGGGGCCAGAGGAGAATGCAAGTGCGGTGAACAAGCAGTGTATGGAGCAAAAGTGCATTCTGCTTACATACATACCTAAAACAAGGAAGGTTGAGGCTGTAAAAGCTGGGTACAGTCTTGGTTGCAGTGGCCATGAGATTAAGCTCAGGCTTCTGAGTGGAAGAAACAAGACAAAAAGCAGAATCAGAATCCTGGACTTGAAATGAAGTGCCACTAGACATTTCTGGAGCTTAACAGGGTTTTGTTTATATACACTGAGCAACCAGAGAACATTAGAGTGAAAACTAAATTTTCAAAACCTTTTAATGTGCTTGTATTTGTGTCTAATTCATAGTTTTCTTGGGAGCACTGCTCTTTTACTACTTTCTGCCAGAAAAACCTGTTATGGCTTGGGACAAAAAATGTGCTTTATTGGGGTCAGATGCATGTGAAAGAGGGTGCTGGCTCTGGCTGTTGCTAGGCTACACTTGTCTACTCACATAGTAAAAGAAATCTTTATATATTGTGAGTCTCAAAATATTTCACTTGATGCATGATGTCAGTCAATGCAGTTGTGTAATGAGTAGATCCTGTGGTTAATTTTTCATGTGATTGGCAGTTGTTGAACTCACTTCCAAGTGAGTCTAACGACTGGTAATTGAAGGTAATGGAAATACTTTCTAGAAAAGGTATTTTAAATTAATTAATAGATGTTTCTGAATCTGTGTTTTAAAGGATGACCCTGTTCTCACAAACCAAGACAGTTTGTTGATATTCAAGGATATTCATTTCCTTGAGGAATGCATCCTGATGAGCAAAAATGTTGGGCAAAGGGTGCAAGAAACCTGTGTGGATGAAAAAAAAGAACTGTCATTACTCAAGCGCAAGCAGGAAATACACAGGAGATGGAAGCAGGGTCAGGTCACTTGGAATGAATGTAGGGAGGTTGTCAGAGTAAGTAGAAATGAGACAATAAAGGCCAAGATCCATCTCGAATTAAATCTGGCCAAGCATTCCTTGTTGTCAAAGAAAACAAGAAGGGCTTCTTCAAATACATCGATAACAAGAAAAACTAAGGATAATGTGGATCTGTTACTAAATGGAGGAGGGACCCTGGTTACAAAGGACACAGAGAAGGCAGAGTAACCAAACACCTTCTTTGCCTGAGTCTTCACTGACAAGATCAGCCCTCAAGAATCTCTGACTCAGAGACCAGAATTAAGGGAACACTGGAAGGAAGACTTTCCTTTGGTCAAGGAGGATTGGGTTAGAGAACACCTAGCCAAACTTGACATTCACAAGTCCATGGGTCCTGATGGGATGCATCCCTGAGTGATGAGACAACTGGAGAGTGCCATAGCCAGGCTGCTCATGATCATCCTTGAAAAGTCGTGGAGATCAGGAAAGGTGTCTGAGGACTGCAAGAAAGCAATGTCATGCCCAATCTTTAAAAAGGGTAAGGAGGACCCATGGAGCTACTGGCCAGTCAGCCTTATCTTAATCCCTGGAAAGATGATGGAGTGCCTCATTCTGGAGGCCATCACTGTCCACATGGATGGCAAGAACGTGGTCAGGAGCAGACAGCATGGATTCACTTAAGCTAAATCATGCTTGTCCAACCTGATTGTCTTCTACAATGAAACAACCATTTGGATGAGGGGAGAGCAGTGGATACTGGCTGCCTTGACTTCAGCAAGGCTTTCAGCACTGTCTATGAGGATGTTGTGAGAGACAAACTCAGGAAGCGTGGGCTGGATGAGTGGACAGTGAGGTGGATTGAGAACTGGCTGAACGGCAGATCCTAGAGGGCTGTAATCAGTGGCACAGGGTCTAGTTGGAGGCCTGTCACCCAAGGTGTCCCCCAAGGGTCAATATTTGGTCCAGTATTGTTTAACTTAATTCACCAATGACTTGATGAAGGGGTACAAGAGTCTCCTCAGCAGACACGAAGCTGGGATGGTGCAGCCCTTCAGAAGGACACCGACAGGGACCTTCTGAAATTCAACCAAGGCAAGCGCAGGGTCCTGCTCCTGGGGAGGAACAGCCCCCTGCACCAGGACAGACTGGGCCTGAGCTCTCGGAAAGCAGCTCTGCGGAGAAGGACCGGGGGGGTCCTGGTGGACAATGAGCTGTCTGTGACCGGTAGTGCCCTTGTGGCCAAGAAGGCCAGTGGTGTCCTGGGGTGCATTAGGAACAGCACTGCCAGCAGGTTGAGGGAGGTGATCCTGCCCCTCTACTCAGCCCTGGTGAGGCCTCAGCTGGAGTGCTGTGTCCAGTTCTGGGCTCCTCAGGACAACAGGGACATGGAACTCCTGGAATGGATCCAGAGGAAGGCAGCAAAGATGACTGGGAGAGTGCACCATCTCTCTTAGGAAAGGCTGAGGGAGCTGGGGCTGTTCGTCCTTAACAACAGGTGAGTGAGAGGAGACCTCATCAATGTTAGTAAGTATCTGAAGGGAGGGTCTCAAGAGGATGGAGCCAGGCCCTTCTCAGTGGTGCCAACCAACAGGTCATAACAGCAACAGGCAGAAACTGATGCACAGGAATTTTCAGCTGAACATGAGGAAGAACTTTACTGTGTGAGTGACTGCACTGAAACAGGTTGCCCGAAGAGGTTGTAGAGTCTCCCTCACTAGAGAACTGTCTGGATACAATCCTGTGCAATGTACTCTAGGACAAAGCTGCTTGAGCAGGGACATTGGACTAAATTACTCACTGTGGTACCTTCCAACCTTTACCCATTCTTTGATTGTGATTCTATGCAAATATCTTCATTCACACTCTGAAAGTGAATAATGCATTCTTTTCTGTGAATTTGCATTTCTTACAAACTCCAGAAACTTAGGAATAGCAGCAATTGTGACTAAAGCAGATCTATTAAAAGAAATATAAATTGGATGTCTCATTCAAAACTTTTAAAATATGTTATATAGAATGTGTCATTGCCTGTCCTAGCTTCAGTATGAATCGGCATCGGGATGCCATTTTTCAGTGTGTATATGTATTCCTGCTATTTGTGTCTCTATTCAGGAACTCAGAGTAAGGTGAGGGCCAGCTTGCATTCTTTCACCCCTGACAAGAAAATGGAACAATGCATAGAATGCAAAAAGAGTTACAGTCTTGTCTCTTTTTCTGAATGTTCTTTCATCACATGTTATTGTCCTTGAACATCTATTCTGTGTGATCACTGGAAGACAACTTAGGATATTGAGGGGTAACTGAGCAGTCCTGCTTCCCTAATTCAAATGAGCTGCTCTGTTCTCAGTGCAAGCCTCTCGCTTACACTGTGTGGGGATAACTTGAATGTCTTCCAGATATTGTCCTTGTGTCTGTCCTGGGAAAAGTACAAGTAATTTCTCTGAGCAGTCTTGTAGCACTTTTATTTTTTGTTTCAGCCCTGTGTTGATGGGATTATGAAAGTTATTGCATGTTTAAGCTGGAAGCCACATAAAGGAATACCTATGGGTTATGCCACTTACAGAACAGTATGGTTTGCCTCCTCTGGGACTTCTGGGCTTTTGTTCTGTTTGTAGGCTTGATGTCTGTCTGGAATCACTTGTGATGCTGGGAGGGCAATAATATAGGAGGCATAAAACCATTAAGTAACACGGTTTTCTGAATCATGTAGTCCCAACCTGCCACTGCCATGGGCAGGGACACTTCCCAGTAGACCAGGGTGTTCAGAGCTCCATCCAGCCTGGCTTTGAACATTGCTGGGGTTGGGGCATTTATGGCTCCTCTGGGCAACCTGTTCAGTCCCTCACCACCCTCACAGTAAAGATTTTTTTCCTGATATCTAAGCTAAATTTCCCTTTTCAGTTTGTATCCATTACTCTGTGTCCTGTCACTACAGCTCCTGACAGAGAGTCCTTCTCTGGCTTCCCTGTAAGCCCCTTTCAGATACTGGAATGTTGATGTGAGGTCTCTACACAACCTTCTCTTCTCTAGGCTGAACAGCCCCAACTTAGCCCCTTACAAGGGGCCTTGTCTTACAAGGGGGTGTTGTAAATTCTCCGTAGGCTGCACATCTATTCCTTTCCTGCTGCTTCTAAATCAGGTGGTGGTTTCTTGCTCTCACTAATATCATTTGGCTTTGAAATTCACCTGCTGCAGGACTAAAGCTGTGAGTCTGTGGAAACTATGGTGTGGAAACTAATGCATCTAGACAAAATAGGAAATAAAACTGTCTAAGGAGCTGTGTATCACTGCTCTTGAGCATCAAGCTTCTGCTTTTGCTTGTGGACTTAGCTGAACCCAGAGGTGACATCTAGAAGATATTTCTCAAAGCCTTTCATCTGAGCATTGCAGTGCTGCTGTGTTTGCCAATGAAGGCTCCTGGGGAGGTAATGAAGGACTGTTAGAAGCATTAAGTGCTCGGTGGGAAAATAGCAATACCTCGTGTGCTGACGAACATGTAACCTAGAAGATCAAGTCTTTGCTTCCCCTGCATTTTAAAGGAGGGCAGTGAGCAAGGAATCCCTGAGAAGTTCAGCATCATGAAGGAAAAAATGCCAGTCATTTCCCAATCACTTTTGAGGATGTTTGTTTTGAGTTTTTGATTTAAAAAGATAGCAAGAGCATTTTAAGGATGCGATTTCTAAACTGTAAATATTCTTGGTAAGTAAGAATTTTTGTCTTAAATTCAGTTTTGTCTAATTGCTGCCTTCTGGTATGGACAGAGGGAGAGTAAAGTGACAGCTGTAGGAATTTTGCTAGAAGTGACATTTCAAGTGAATTTTGACTATGAGGACAGCTAAGAGCTTATCCTCATGCATTGCTTGAGAGGTAATGGGACTGTCACAACATTCATATCAACTGCCGTTTGTTTTAATTGTTCAATGTGCATGATCACTGGAGCTCATAATTAGAAAATAAGTTACTTTTAGGAATATGCCTTATAAAGCAGAACTCAATATTAGTATCATTATGAATACCACTGTGTCTATGACTCCAACAAATATGAGCATCTAGCCATTGTTTGCTTTTTTCCTTTGCAATCATCGTATTATTCCCCTTGTGGCCCTTAAATGTTGGCCTGATTTTTGACTTCTGTAGATAATTGTCTAATACAATTCTTTTGGAAGGGAAGCTAACCTCAAAGTTAATTTTGCTCTCTGAAGTGTTCAGCTTCTTCGGCAGATCTATATTTAAAGGCTTGGGTTCTTGCTGTCATGACTAAACCATGGGGGAGTATTGTACACACAGAAGTGAACACATTCACTTGCTCACTCACTCTGATTGACCTCCTGTGGAAAGATGAATTTCGAGATGCAGTGTTCTCGTGGCTTTTGTCCATCTGCTTTTGTTTAACATGTCACAGTACTGATTTGAGCTTTGGTTAATGTTTGTGTAGGCCAGACCCTTTGGTAGTGTGATCTGTGCATGTGACTGTGTCAGCTCACTGGTGTAGTGTGTGTGTATTTTGACTGCTGGAGATTCTCTTGGTACGTGCACTCAGATCTACTGTCTGTCTTGCAATTACTGTGTTGGCTCTTTTGATGAGAACCAAAGGTGTCCCATGGGAGAATTGTTGGCAGAGGGCAGCTTTGGACGCCTGCAGCAAGGCTGTTTGTAGCCTAATTCTCCTCATTTCCATTTGATGGCATAGTACCAGGCTTCTTGTAAGACTTTGATGGTCAATTAATTTGTTCTTTTCTGTTCTTGAATTGGAAGCTAATTGAGTAATTGTGAAGGGTGCCAGATTAAACTGTTTTTACTTGGAGTGCCAGTGAAAATGCCTTTCCCTCACCTATTTTCTTTGGAAACTACACTTGAAAAAATGAGCTTCCACGATCATGCTTTTTGCTGGGTTGTCAGGCATATGCAGACAATTACCACATGTTGGTGATGTTTGACTCTGTCAGCTAATTTTAATCAAATTTGTCAGAAGGTGGGGGTCCCATCTTTTCGCCCAAGTAACCTCCTGGCATCCTTTAGCTTTGTGGAAGAGCTAACTTTACTGCAGTGGTGGCAGCACAGAAGATCTAATAGGTGCCAGTGTCTTTGTATGTTTTGGATATGAGAGACTCAAAGTTTGACTCTCCTTCTGAACATGTTTTGTGAGTGTATGATATTACCGTTTTCCTCCTCCTCTTCTTCCTTTTTCCAAAAGACAGTCTTGGCTCTAAGGAAGAGGTCTGGGGCTGCAGTTACTTGAAACTCTAAAGCAACATTTTTGTCAGCATTTTAACTATGTTTTCTTGCTGCAGTGGTAAAGATGAGTAATTTTTGATTGTGGTCTGGCATAAAAGGGGGGAAAGCATTTTCTTATTCAAAACTCACAGCAGGATCAGTCTGTGTGCCTTAAACAAGGAAGCTTGTAAGCTCTTTTGGTGAGTGATGATGACTTGCACTGCCTTTAATAAAGTTCTCCCTCTTGCCTTGTGATAAACAATGTTCTCTGATTTTCATGGATGTCAACCACCACTTTCCTTTTTTTCAGACCACTGGCCTGTATGGCCATGGGACAGCAGACAACGTGTAGTCCAATGCTGAGGCCAGACCAGTGAGGCCAGTCAAACAGTTCAGGAATTGCAGGATTCACATTTGCTAGTGTAGACTGGTCTGCTCCCTTGCAAGCTTCGTAGGACACACATGAGTACAGACTTTGTTATCCTTTGCTTTGGTGAAATGTGTGATTATGGTTTGGATTTGGTGTTTTGGGATGAGAAGAGGCTAATAAACTGCAGGGCACGTTACTGTGGGATTGGGATACAGTCCTGCAAAGGGAAATGCAGCCTTGCTAGGAGGCAGTGGGGTGTTGTAGTCTGCCCTCCCCCATGTTCCCCCTTGCATCACAGAGGGGAATGTTCATGGAGGGAGGGAAGGAAGATTGGTCAGGCTTCCATAATCTGATAGGTTTTCAAGAAAAATCTTGTACTCCACTAAAATATGCCAGAGATTTTTTTTCTTTGCTGTATGTGACATCCCATTTCTTGACCTCCCTCCCACCACCGCCCTTACGTACATTAACCTTCTTGCTGGGAAGTCCAGGCTGTTGGTTGGGTTTGTTTTGTTTTGTTTTTCCCCCATTTAATGTAAAATTTTTTCCTTATCTGATGTTTTATTGCTATTACTTTAGGAGATGCTTAAAAAATATCTTGTTCATGTAATGTACCTGCTTTTGTTTAGGATTAAATGAACAAGCTGAAGTAAAGAGGATACATGTTGCCTTCCTGCTTTCTGAAGAGTACTGATATATTTAGAGACCTTGTCACTCCACCATCAATACATGAATTCTGTATCAGTTGTGCAAAGACAGCCATTGAAATCTTTTTGCACTAGTATGTTTCTTCGATTTCTGGGCTCCTTTTCTTTTTGCAAATGAGGAAATAAGATCCTTTGTACAATTTTGTAAAGGAACATGTAGTAGGGGAACCTGAGAACTTTGAAGAGGCAGATGTTAGCTTTGGGGATAGCTGTGTGTTGCTGCTGACTTACGGACTTGCAGTTCCTCTTCAGATTTTCCATGGGGCAGATGCACTTCCTCACTCCTGGTAATTGCTGACTCTTTCTTTAGGCCCTTTTCTGTGGACTTCTGCTCTGGGGAAGATGCTGATTTCAACAAAACAGGAACACACAAGCAGCCTCATGAAGGGAGTGTTTCTGGGAGAGCAGGAGTGAGGTGCAGGAAGGGAAGGAAGGAAGGGTCTCTGCTTTGGACAGTGGTGGCTTGCACGGTGCCTGGAACCTGCCACAGCTATGTCTTGAGTAGAATGTGCCTCTTAGGAGGAGGTGGTAGCAGATGTCTAGTGCTAGCTGTGGTATCTTTCCCATAGAACTGACTGCAGGGACTTCCCGAGTGAAGGTGCCTCTTGCTTCTCGTAGCTTTGAGATTGTATTTCCTTGGCACCCACAGAAAAAGGTAGTTCTTGATTTTTTTCGTTTTAAAGGAGGTTGAGAAGCAGAAGCTACTGTGGAGGTATTGCAATATGACTTTGAGAAAGAAGGTGCCGGGGGAGTTTGTAGTATTTCTTCTCCTCCCCTCTTCTCCTGTCTGTGTTTTAGAGGTGATGTTTCCTGGGTTGCCTGCTGGGTAACTGGTATGGGATGGAGCAAGAGTAGAATAGAGCAAGTTCTGTGGACATACTGACAGCTGGTGTCATATAATAGTGAGCAGCAGTGATTCAGGAGCAACCCTTCTGTCTTAACCATGCATTTCTCCTGAATTCTTGAGTGTTGCAATGCTGATGCCACTGGTTCCTGATTCATGTGACGTTCTACCAAGCAACACAAGAGATGACAAATGAAGCAATAGGAATTTCCTTGACCAGTGTTTGTTAGTGACTAACATGCCCTTGCAAACTCATTAACTTGCTTTTAGGTCTTGCTCTGTAGCTGCATTGACTGAGTTTGTGGCCATGCAAACTTGCACACAAGGAGCACAGCCCAGTGCAAGGAGTAGGACTGTGGTTGCTGTAACTGGGGAGAGCCTGGTCCTGTCTTGTCTTACCTGATGGTGGGTTTAGCTTTGGGCAGTCATGACTGTGCTGAGGTCAAAGAGCAGCAGCTGACTGGCTGTTTTCTATAGAACTGCTGTCCTGTTAGTTTTCTGGTTGTCCCCAAGGCAGACAGGATGTTGGGTGTGCACTCCGCTTGTTCTTTGGAGGCAGCTGGCCCAGTGTCAGTTGTTAATGACCGTGGTAAAAGTATAGAGGAAGAAGAATCTGGTGGTCGATGTATGAAAAGTTGCCCCAAGGAAGGCAGATGTGAATTCCAAAGTGGAGCGTATGTGCTCCAATACCTGACTTACCACTAATACAACAGGCACAATAATGAAACTGTAAGGGTATTTCGGTGGAGTAGTTAGAATATGAAGCAAGAGCTGATGAAATCTAATAAATAAAGCATCTTGATCCATTAAAGCCTTTGCCTTCACTGAAAATATTAATATTCTTAAGTTCTTTATTGGATTAGGGTAATATCCTCTAAATAACCTGGCTGATAGAACAAAGGAAGGGAATTTTAGGAAAGTATAAGCAATCAGCAGTAATAGGAATTTTTTTTTTCAATTTGCTTCTGAGGTTAAAATAACAGGAACCAGATGTAAAATAGCAGATATGTTTAGGACTTGAATTCATTTTGTCAATTACCATGTTATGCCACTGAGAGAACGGGGGGCAGAAAGAGCAGTGTGCTTTGCCAAATGGGCAGGAATTTTAAATTCTCTTCTGTTTCTCACTTTTGAGAAGCTGAATCAAAAGTACCTGTTGCTTGCACAAGTACCTCTGGCTCATCAACTTGAAGATACTTTCCCAAAGGAAGAGTAGTGTTCATAGTAATTCTCATTAGATAATGTGCATTGCTTGTTATCTACAAGTAATTGAAGGTCTATAAATGTTCTATAAAGCATAACTTTAGAAAACCCCTTATTTTCAACAGAAACATTAAACAAAAGCTGTATTAGGCTACTATCATTTTAGTGATACTGTAATTAATTTGCTATTTCCTGCCTCTTATTTAGAAGTTGGATGCTCAGCCAAAATACGTTTGGAAGATGAACAAAAGGGTTTGATTTGCCAAGAGGCACAACCTCCTTTGGGGCAAAGAGTGAACCATCACTTTCTGGTCTTTCTCTTGAAAGACACTTCCTTCTCATTGCTGTAGGTCTCACTCAAACTACTTTCCTGCCTCCTTCTGTTTTGCAAGAGGCTGAGTTGCAAATTATGACACTTAATAAATTATAGCAGGCTGGAAAGGAGGGATGCTGATGGAATTGTGCCTGTCAGTAGGATGTTGTGAAAGTGCATCTTTTAGGGCTGTTTACCTAAATTTTTAAGGGGTATCCCAAGAAAAGGATGATAAATGTACCTTACACAAAGACATCTTTTCCCGTTAAAGACCTATGATGCCTGTCATCATTTGTATACCACAGCAAACTAGAGGTCAGAAAGGTACTGACAGCATAACTTTGGTGTGTTGTTTTAAATCAGCTCCGTTTCTTGGCACCCTCTGAGTTCTGATTAGACCAAGTCCTCCATGAAATGCAGGTGGAGTGGAGAAAGACATGGACTTGTTTGCAAGTGTTGGGCTGACTACACCATAGTGTCTTTGTAGAGCAGCTAACTCTCCAGTTGACTGAGAACTTTGTTTCCTGGCTTCCTTGGGTTTCCACAAGCCCAACTAGAAAAATTACAAAGCTGGGTCTTGCCGAAGAACAAAACGCTGCTGAGTGAAATGATTTAAGTACGTGTGTTACAGTTGGGCAATACTGAGGTGTGAGGGAAGAGGGGAGCAAGGGTCGGTTCCTAAAGAGAAGTGCTTGCTTCAGTCTTGATGATGATGATGAGCGTGAGAGCTGAATCCCTTTCCTAAGGGAAAGAAAGGGTGTCTTTCTGAGTCCTGTTAGCTGGAAGGTGCGGAGAAACCCCCTGCACTGGGTAAGTTTGTGTTCTGTCCCTGCACAGAGCCCTTCCAATCCTCTGTGTGTATGTGTGTTTGTGTGAGACGACTCTCAGGGGACCTTAATGTTGCGGTTACCATGGGAGCCAATTCAAAGTGGATTGTCATGCCATCAGAACTAAAAGATATGTGTAAATCTGTGGTAGCATTTTGCAGAGGTTTGGGATTTTGAATATTTCTTGCAAGAAAAGTATTTCTCTTATTTACATTGGAATATTACTTCTTTGCATGTTAAGCATTTCTGAAATCAACCTGACTGTGATAGACAGGACAGATAGATAGACAAGCTGGCATGAGTACAGTAGAAGAATTTTAACTTGGGATAGATGTTTCCCCTGGGAATTGTTCTGTTTGGTTGTAGTGTTTCTGAGTTACTTCTACCCTATTCCTATAGTGCACTCTTCAAAATCTAAGAAGAATATTTTCTCCTTGCATATCTTCATCCTTTCCACTGCCCTGTTTGTGTTGGCTGACGCTTTCACCTTCCACAATTATCAAGAAAAATCCTCAGCTGAGACTTGGAGGTGCTCATTCTAGAGAAGACCACTGTGATAAGCACAACATGTTATGCATCTTGGACTTTTTTTTCATCCATGGAAATCAAATGGTTATTCATGCTGGACCCCTATGGTTTAAAACGTCTGCTTGTCACCAGAACTTGCTCAGTGACTTTGGACTTAACAGCTTGGGGGCTGAGCTCTGGACCTCCAGGATCTCTAGGTTCCTGTGCTGACAGTGGTTCTAGCACTCACAGCATCTCAGGCCACCAGCACAGCAGAGATGGCAGATGTGCTTCATTGGAAACTTTTTTGTGTGAAGTTATATCAAATCTCTAAATTTTAATTGCTAATTTATTTTAGAAAGAACAGTTTGTCTCTGACCTACATATGGGACTCAAATGTGACTTTCTGGCTTTTAGAAGGCTTTTTATTGTTGAAAATCTGAAATAGTATTAAGACTACAGGGATGCTGTTGTCTCTTTACTTGTAACTTTTTGTTTCTGCTGGTAGTGTGCACTCTTAATTCTTCATGGAGAAGAAAGCTGCATCAACAGGTGGAGAGTTAGTAACTGTTTCATCACTTGCTGTTTGTAGGTCCACGGGGGAATGAGAGGAGAGCTCTTTTTGAGCAGAACAGATTAGGGTTTTTTTTTAATGCCCTCTCTGTAGGATTATTTTTTAATTGTTCTTGAGGAGGGTTTTTTCTTTTTTCAATACAGAAAAAACCTGGTATGTGCAAAGAATTTTTAATATTAAGGACTGTAGATTTTGATGACTTCTCAAAAAGTAATAACAAAACCCTCAGCCACCTCTGGAGACCGTTCTTGTCCTATGCAAAAGTTCTGCATTGAAAAAATCTAATTCTTTGTTCCAATGTTATTGGAATAGTTTAATTTGGTTTCACTCATTTCTTAGGAGGAACTGTTTTCTGTGCATCAGGTGCACAAGCTATTAAGAAAACTTTACTGTATCATTCCCTAGACATAATGGCATTTTCATACTAACATTACTATCCAGGAAATTTCATCCAGATTTTATCAAATAGGCAGACCTGTTTCAGGAACTGGATGTACTGATAAAGATGTGTACACCAGAGGAAGCCAAATTACAGTAAGAAGTAGAGCATTGCTAAGGAAGTGGAAAAGAGCCGTTGTAGTTCAAGAAGAATATAAGCTTTTGTTGCAGGTGACATGAAAATGAGGGAGTCTGCAAAACAGAGAGGAAACAAAGGCTGATATCCTCTATTGGATAATGAACTGATAGTTCCTCTCATGCAGGAATCTCAAAATACTTCACAAGCATCAGTGAATGATTTGGTTGTACGATCATGGTGTAATTCAGCACTTGTGTGTGTTGTAAAAACTGCCATGGACGTTTATGGTAGGACAGTGGTTGATGAACGGTTCATGCCCAGGGGAGTGGTAGTGTCACCATCCCTGGAGGCCTTTTAAAAACACATAGATGTGGCAGTGCTGGGATAATGGTTGGACTCAATGATCTTAAGTCTTTTCCATCCTAAACCATGCAGTGGTTTGGCGTTTAGTTCAGTAGAATATTGTTGCAAAAGGATGAAGCCATTCTTTGCAGAAGAGACTGTTTTAATGGAAGGGAGAGGAGGATATTGGTCCTAGTCTGTGAAATGAACTTTTATTGAGCTTGATGTGCCTGAGCACCTTTCATTCAGGGCACACGATTTCAGCTTCCAGCAGAAGCTGTTTGTACCTGTTCAAAAGCTGTTCCTCAAAACAATGCATACTGCTGTGCATATGATTCTCCCTCAGGGAAGAGAGAATAAACTGAGCATCAGATATTAGCTGCAGCACTTAGTGCACTGCTGGGAGGCACTGGGATATGACAGCGATATAGGCAGTGTCAGAAGCGCTGCAGCACAGAAGAGAAAGTGTCTGTGCCAGCAGATGTGTTTGATGTGCACCACAGTGTTTCTCTAGAGCACCGCCAAAGCATGTTTCATAAGCACCTAAGCCAAAAGCATTTTTGCTCCACAGCCTCCAACTACTCTATAAGTACAGTTAGAGCACCTTGTGGCTCCAGCAAATGCCAAAAAGTAGAGAGGTAGCTCTTTTTAAGATTGAGGCAAGCTATCTCTGCCAGGAAGACTCCCCTCAGTATAGCTGGCAAACCTCTGCCTTCCCTGTGCTGTTTGCTGCTCAGAGCAAGCTTGACTTCCTGAGCTAATACAATACAATTTCTCGATTGATTTTTACGGGCAGGATTTTTAAAGAACTTGCTTTGGGATTTAGGAACCTACTTGTCACTGACTTTCCTTGGAGCATAGGCATTGATTCACTGTGGCTATCTGGAGAGAGTCTGAATGCTGTTACAGCATCCTTCTGAAGGTGCTGGCAATGCTGTATAAGCGATTCATGAGGCCTTACAGGCAAGGGAGATAAATGGTTTGCTTTTTTATCAGCCGTGTATCTGTGGGGGTAAAAAAGGCTGCCTCCATAATGCCAAAAGAGCAGACTCTATAGCAAGGGTTTGCAGTGGGAAATGCTGCCAAACTGAAGGAGGATTGTTGATATTACAAGGGGTGCTGGTGTCAGAGTACCTGCCTTATATACCAGATTCTTGGTCACTATTTTTTATGTAAAATTCAAATGCTTAGTCTAAAGTAAACTGTAGTTACATAGGTCTTTGGAGAACATGAAAGATGTTACAAGACTATGGGTTTTCTGTCTTTTTTTTTTCTTTTTTTTTTTTTTTCCCTCCCCCATAACAAAGCTACTCTGTTCAATCTGGGCTTTTGATTTTCAAATTCATTTCTGAAAGGATTTCTCAACAGAGAATTTCTATTCCTAGCCATGAAAGGCTGAGCTTTAGAAGTACTGTTTTCATTTAAGAAATTTGATCTGTAAAAATGCTATGTCTTCATGGGCACTGTATGTTAGCACTTTGGGTACGTTCCTGTGCTGATTTCTTGTCAAAGATAGTCTTTTCCCTATGTCTTGTTCAAAGAGTCTTTTACTTATTTTTGAGGCCTGAAGCCAGTACTGTTGTAAAATATGATAATGTCTTCAAACTGACAATTACCGGGAGATATTTTTTCTTGGATAGATTTCTCTGCTGTTACCTTCCTGTCCTATGTGCAGGAACAAGGCAGCAGTATAATTCTTACCTGCTTTCTGTTTTGTTTAACCCCGTTTTATGGAAACCTTTCTTCAAGGATCACAGTCATGCATTTGAATTGGGACACCTGATCTCAGCTGTGCTGGAAGGGCAACATAAAAATGACAGAAGCGAGACAAAGTGTAATGTGAACAAGCTCCAGTAGCTTAGTTTTGAAAAGCTTTATTCAAGGTATCACATAAATATGACAGAAGATAGTTTTATGGCTTAAAAAATAAAGAGAGAATTATGCAGGTAATCTTTGCAACCTAGTGAAAGTATCATAGTATACAGAAATTGAAATGTTACAGCTTTCTATGATCTAAATTGGCATCTAATCTTAGTCAGTAGGTGAAACAACACTTGAGCGTTTTGTTTATAGTGATTGCTTTTTTTTATCACTTAAGAACACAGTGGTGTTTTGAAAACCTTCATAATGTGAATCTGGCAAATAAGGCAATTCAGGTAATAAGTAAAATCTTTGAAGATCAAAGAAACTCAGTGCTTTACACCATATTTATAATTGGCCCAGACCTCTATTTTAATGTTCTGGCTCTAAGTCTGAAAAGTGCTTTGGGTGGAGGAATTACTCAGACCAAAATCACTTTCTGTTTTGAGCCTAAAACTGTGTTTTGCTTGTTATCTGGGAATTTTTTTTTTTTTTTTTTCAAATCAAGAAGTTGCTTTTCTTGAAAAGGAGATGCTTGACTTAACAGGGACTGCGGTATTTGTGGAGCAATTTTTTTTCTCATCAGCATAAAACCTTCAACTGATGTTAATTCTGTGTAACTAAAGCTGTCTAAGAATCTATGTAGACATCTGACTAGTCATTTAGGGCTTTCTTCTGCAGGTGACAGGGGAAACAAAGGCGAGATTCATCCCAAAATGATTCAGCTCAAATATGGCTGTTGAGCAATACCCTTAGAGCAGGTAGCTGGGTGTGCAGCTGCAGTGGGAGCTGCAGGTTGTGCCCTGGCTGGGGAACATGGTGGGAGCCCCAGGCAAGGGGCCCTGACCTGGTGCTGACCCTTTGCATGACAAAGTGTGACCAGGTGACTGGGCTCAGCAGGATGACATCCTTACAGTCTATGGGCTCAATAGCCTGGCATGTAGCGAGTCAAAAGAGGGTCACTGGAACTGCCTGTTGTGAAGGGGCCTTGGTCCCAGCTGTGAAAGTCAGGGGTGGTAGGAGTGTGACTTGCCAGAGTGGCTCCTGGATGGTCAGACAGGGCAGTTTCCCTAACAGGCTATACTGGAGTTGCTGTTTCTTTCCTTTGGCTGTGCAGGGAACCCAGATGTCCTTCTGAGACTGACTGTATCCGACAGTTAAGTGGCTCAAGTTGTATAGAGATGTTTGTGCAATTTGAATCCCAAGCATCATCCTTAGAGCAAGACCTTTTTAGGTTCCAGCCGACATTGTTCCTGGTAGCTTGTCATTCATTTGGAAGGTCAGCCATGTGAGTGAGTGCTTATCTAGCAGTTCTACCAATTTTTGTCAATGGGGGTACATTCTCTCTTCAAGTTTTGTGTCCTGGAGCTGGCTAAAGCGTGCATGAGGGGCCCTGCTATAAAGACTCCAGCAAATTCAGTAGTGGTTTGTTAGCCTCTCATGTATAGGTTGGGTTTTTTTTCCCCTCCAATATTCTTCCATTTCTTCCTTTATTCTCATCCAACTATTTATTTTTAAATGAATATATTTTTAAAAATTAATTTAAAAATTCTAAAACTGGTAGATACATAAAAGCAAAAGTCAATCTCGTGCAGCTCAATGCTGAGCTGCAGACTTGCTATTTGATAAAGCCAGATTGTGTATGGTATTGCTTACCTGTCAGTGAAAGACAGCTACCTCCAAGGGGCTTCTGAAGGGAAGTACAGTCAGGATTTTAAATTCATATGCTGAGTGCCCCTAGGAGGATAGAGAAAGGAGAAGGTATTGCATGTTCCTGTATAACCAAAACGTCCACTGAAAAGTCGCGTAGAGTAAATCCTGCTTTCTTTTCTCCTCTTCCACTTTAGTGTTTCTGCTTGAAGATTCTGAAAATATTTCACTGACAAATTATAACTTTGAACAGAGATGAAAACTCACTTGTTTCGCTTTTTCTGTTTAAATTTCAAAAAGCATCATGGTATCATAGGCTACTAAGCTGACAAAAGAAAGGTCAGTAGGAGAGCTAGTTTTCTCTGGGCAAATTTCCTGACCCAAGACAAAGGCAGCAAAAAGCTGTCAGAATACATTTTTGTCACAGGAACAGAAGAGGAAGACTGGACACTTACCAGTTGGTCTTCACAAATGGGTTGCTCTGAAGAATAGAATCATTCCAGCTAAAGACTGGGATCCTGTACTAGGCCTGTAGTCATAGTGAGAAAAGATCGCTCTTGGGGCTGTCATATCATTCTTGCTGCTCTGGGTGCTGGAAGCGTAAAATGTCTTGATGGTGGACACAGAAACCTGATCTTTGCTCTGGAATGACCAACAAACGTGATCTCTTTTCTAAGAGAAAAGAGCGTCTTTCTCTTCTGAGTTTTTGATGGATGAATTGAATTTCTACAGAGCCATTCCACCCTTACCTGTGACTGTCCAGGCCAATCACTTGCTCATTCATGTAGCTACAGAGCTAATTCTGCTTCAGCTGTGGATAGGTTCTGCTGGACCTGTGCTTGATTACTAGCTCTGTTTACCACAAGGGAGCAGTTATTAATGGGCTCTCATTTTTAAGCCTGTTATAACTCCTTCACGTTGATTAATTTCATTGTGGAGCTCTTTACTCTTTTACCCTGTGTAAGATGTAATTCTGACTGTAGAAGCGCTTCCGTTGTTTCCATCCCAGCTGAAGGAGGAGGCAAAAGGGCTATTGATTTTTATATAAAGATGAGTTTAATGAGACCTGGGGGTTGGGCTTGATCCAAGGCTTACTGGAGTCGGTGGCCATCAGTCATTAGATTTCAGTGGATTTCAATTGCTGGAATCTGACTTACTGCCATGGTGTTCAGCTGCCTTTGTAGGAGGGGTTTTGTAGGTCTTCATAAATTGTTCAAAAGCAGCAAACTATCATAGCGGGGGAGGGCAAGCATGCTGACCAGATACCTAACAGCTTTTTCTTTTATTCTTGTGATCTGTTGTCTCTTATTTCTGTACATTTCAATGTTGAATGTGTGGTCGTGGGATGTGTGATAGCAATTTGTAATGAAGCACACAACCCCAGATAATACAGCAGAGCTCTAACAAGCAGCTTTCAGAGAGAAAAGATTAACTCTGAGCTGAGTTGTAATTTGGTGGATATTAATGCATAGATTTAAAAAAATGAATAGTGTAATCAGAGATAGAAAGGGCATTAAAAACATAGGCATGAGCTATGAGTGATGTAACTCGGAGGTTCAATTGTGCCAGATCTGACCTGCAGGCCAGTCATGTTCTGTTTGTCTTGCACACATGTGCACATATTGATGCTTTGCCTACAAGCTTCTGCCTTTTCCTTTGAGAAGGAAAGATTCTGTGACATGCATCAGAAGATGGCCCACTGCACTGCCCCGCCCAAGCCAGCTTGTGGCAGACATCCCCGAAAGATCAGACCATCTTCTCAGCCATAATTCTCTCCACAAGTGACGGTAGCAGCGAAGCTCAATTTCCCCCCCCTCTCCCTCTGCTTTTTTTCTACTGACTTTTGGTTGACTGGTACTCTAGGTCAACCAAATGCCATCCATTTCCCCTAATATGAAAGTGTGCATGCAGTGCCTCGCTCTTACCTATTCAGCCCCCAGGAGCTTGTTCTGTAGAGAAGCAGGCTTCCTCTGTGCTTTGTTCCCGCAGATGTAATTTCCCAGGCTTCTTCACTATACAGTGTTAAGTAATGTATTGTTGGCTGAAACAAGTTGGTGTGGTTGTCCATTAAAAATAAGAATAAATGTATTATCACCATAAGATGCCATTCATAGAAACGGGGAGAGGAGAAAGTTTTCAATGCACCTGACTTTCAAGGAACACAGCTATTGCCTTTACAAAAAGACAGATTTAATCTGTATGTCTAAAATGTAGTAAACCTAAAGAAAACAGCGAAATGGAGTATTGCTTCTTGGAGCTTACTCTTTTTTTGTCAAGATGCACGAAGGAAGATGGATTTTTTTTTTTTTTTTTTTTTTGTGGGGGAAGGATCATGGACTTGTTTATCTGCTGTGTTTACTGTTAGCAATGGAGCTGCACAAATAAAAGGAACAGAGTTCATATACCCTGTGGGTGCTAAATGGAAGTAGGATCTAGATAATAGCTATTGTAAAATCCATGCCTTACCTTGGCTTACAAAGCTGCTGGTCACCCTCTTAGATCTGTCATTCAATAAAGCGATGCTGAGCATCTATGTAAACTAATAGCTTTAAAACTTGTGACAGAACTACTTTGTCCTTGACTCTCTGTCTTATTGGTAGCCGTAACAGTCCTTCTGGGCTCTTCTCTCTGTTGTCATCAGGTGCCACGTGCAGTGCCATCAAAGGACAAGGCAGCTGGCAGGTTTCTCTGAGACTTTCCTGCCTTTCTGCAGAGGCTGTTGTTACTCTGCACCTCTGTTTGACTCAGCCTTCGGTGTCACACAGCTGCCCAGAAATGCACTGGCTGTTGTGCTCGTTATGGACCTGTTGAATCTCTTCAGGCAGCCTGATGGCTTGCACACATTGACTTGTGTTTGGATGAAACAACAGTGGGAAGAGACCTCCTTCTCTGGTGAGAGTAAACTTACTGAGGTGGGAATTTGAAAACCTTAGCCCTGGCCATTTTGATTTTGTCATGCAGAATTCCAGCATGGCACTACGTGCCCAATAGCTTTGTCTTACCCTTTGTTGTTCCCAGTTTACAGGTGCAGTAACTCGGAGGTCAGACTGGAGGAGGGGAGTGAGGCAGTGGTCTACCATGGTCTTTCACATGCAGCTTGTGAAAGTGAGATGAACAAGACAGCTCTAAACTTTTTGACCACCCCAGAGGATAGAGCATTTATGTCTCCTAGTCATTTTGAGGCTTGCTTTAGACTCATGCATTTTTGTGTAGAGGCTGTATGTACCCTACCTTCTCCCCTCCGAAGAAAAAGGAGGTAAAAAGATTGTAGAACTAAAGAACAGAGAAAAAGGGGAGGATGAATACTGGCTCAGTACTTCTTTCCTTTGAGTAGAAGATCCCGACTAGGAGAAGGAGAGGGCACCTGTGGGCACAGAGGTTTTGTACACATGCTTGAGGATGTGTGCAGTGGGTTAACGTGCTGAAGATCAGCACACAGAATATGTAGAAATAGTTCTGTGTTCGTTATTTGTACGAGGCATGACACTCCACAGAACTGTGCGAGTGCTTGCAAGACTCTTATTTTCTTGTGAGTGTAAAGGGCAGCAAACCTGGACACGCATGTGATTTGCTCTGGCTGCTGAGCTTTTGTTGAGAACTCAAGGTGCAACTGTGAGCAAGAGTGGGAGGAGGCTGTAAGTGCTGTTGTGGTGTTGAACTGGGGAGCGGAGGACAGAAAGGAGGTCTGTTCATAGCTTTGACGTTCTCAGAGGGTGAACAGCTGCATGTAACCTGCAGTGAGACCTGCTTTTCCATGCCAGTCCTGCTGCTGAGCAGTGCTGAAAGCCTTCAGGGAGAGAGATGCTCCTGCAGAACAGTGTCACAGGTAACTGAGGGCTTGGTGAATGCCGCTAAAATCACGTCACTTCCAGCCTTGTGTGATGTTTTATGGTAAAGGTACTGGAGAGTA
>NW_008239553.1:412872-470271 GCF_000691975.1 Corvus brachyrhynchos | reverse complement strand
CTCAACCCCTCAATACAAAAAGGGAGGCAGAGCTCCTTGGTAGTGCTCAGTTCTGCGTGTGTACAGTGATGCTTCATCCCGTGGTGGCCTCAAATTGCATTGATTACGGAGTGAAAGAGGTGGTATTGGGGTAGAAGCACCTGACTGTCTAGCAGCTAGTTTTTTTTTCAGGGTGTGTGCTGGGTGTCTTACTGAGAAAGTCTCTCCATAGTATTCCACTGCTGAGTAAAGCTTTTCTGGTGCCTGCTGGGAGCAGGGATAACTGTGTATGTTTTACTGTGTGTTGGGTCCAGAAGTGCTGTGTGGGTGGTGGAAAAATGGCAGAGATGCACATGTGCTTTTCTAGAACTTGCATTATTACTAACTGTGTACTTAATACTGATCTCCCAATTTATATCACATTATGGATTTATTTATTAAATGTACTTGCGGCAAGAGGCCTCTGACCCCTCATGCTTTTTATATCTTTTTACAAAGTTAGTAGAAGTAGAGATAAACTGATATCTGGAGGCACATGGGAGGTGATGGCATAGTAGAGCTGAAGCCCTTTCTTAATGGACTTGTGCTCTTTCTGCAATCAGAATTGGCACACATGACAGTGCTGCTGCTGTGCTTTCTTTTGGCCTAGTTTTCTAGGTGCCTTTGCCCATACAAATTTCTGAAAATTGATTCTTCCAGGACCTCCACAAGCTGTGCTGTGAGCTGCCGCAGAGCATTTTGCTCATTTGTTCTAGGTGACTTTCCCAGGGTCAAGGTGAGTCGATGGCTGAGCCCTGAGTAGAACTGAGAATATCAGATTCCTGCCTGTTTGACCTGTGGAAGCTGCTTTGATAGATTGCTTTTTCAGGTAGTGGAACACTTGGTATTTTGGGTACATTTAGAAAACTTCCACCTGTGGCTTTTGGTAGTATGTAGCATTGTTTTTTCTGTAGTATGAGAAAGATAGGTGGGAGTAGGATGTATGATTGCACTGGGTGAGGTTTTTCAGGGGTTAATTTCCTTCTTCCAATTATTATTTACCATATGAATAGCCCTTCTTCCTACGAACAATATTATGCTTTCAAAGACTTATAGTCTAGACATACATTAAGCTACACAGTGCTAGAAAATCTTCTTCCTTCCTTCCTCTCCAACAATCACCGCATACATCTCTTTCCTTGCCAGTGAAGGCTCAGCATGGAACAGTGGTATCAAGGCTATTACTACAATCTGAAAAGTATGAATTGAGAAGATGAACTAGATATCTATGCAGCGTATTTTCTAGGTTATTCTTAACTTGAGAACGAGATGCATGCTTTATTAGTTTTCTGTATTTTGTGCCCTCATATTAACCAGATGAGAATATTAATGGAATCATATAAACATAATGGAAATAATTAAAAAAAAATTTCATAAGGAGGATTGCAAAATATCAGATGCAATTTCATAGTTAAATATGGGGTGGAAATTAAAAGTTTGGAAAGCATACTGCAGCAAGCACAGTGTCAGGCTATGACCTTAACAAGGTACTGTCAAAATTAAAGGTGGTATATTGAAAGTCTGCCCCCAAGGACTCATATCTTTTGGAGAGTTTGAACTCATTAGTGCTTAAAGGCTACCTTTCTGGTATTTGAAAACATTTTTAGAGCTATTCTGTTGTTTTCTTTTATATTTTTCTCTCTTCAAGCAATTAAAGCAAGTTTGGCTGCATAACATTCTCTGTGTTCCCACCATCTACTGTGTCCCCACCTCTTCTCTCCCGTTACTATTTCCTAGCTTTTCTGCACTTCAAAATGATACTGCTTTTCCAGTAATGGTGTAACTCTTAGAACTACATGAAAAAATCCCATTAAAAAACCTCAAAAAACAGAAAACCTCTCTAAAACACCACAGGAATTGATTTCATTTGTGTACAGAAAGAAGAGTGATTAAATGTGTGTGTTTAAAGGGAGAGTTAAGTGTCTTTTACTGATTTGGAGCTTAATTGGAGTACTGTGATAGATACTGAGTTTTTCTGACGTCTTTGAGTATGTAATAAGGGAGAAAAGGTTGCTTTTTATATTAAGGACAGACATACTTGAAGAAAATGAAGATGCTGGTTGCAGTTCCTGTTTCTGGGATTTCCCCTGTAATTGTACATTTAAAGCAGTTGCATGCACAACCCATGTAAAGTCACATGATTTAACATGCTACTTGGTGCAGTTTGTTCCCTTTTTCCTCTGCATGCATTTTATTAACAAACAAGTGAATTGATCTTATGCCAAATGCCAGTGGTTGGCAATCCCTCTAAAATCAAATTGTCTTTGTGCAACTCATTGGGAACATTTGCTATTAGTGAGGCAGAGCTCTCGGGGGAGTAATATTAGCATTCCCAATAAGCAGTAGAGAAATATGGAAGTGTATGTTATAAACATCAGGGATTATATTGTTTTCTCTTCTGTGTCTAGGACTAACGTGGCTTTATTCCAGTTGACATATTTAAGAGATTTTTTTGACCCAAGATGATAATGAGGGGTCAGTTGTTTAAGTGGTGTAAACACCCAGAGCTCCAGAGAAGACAGACTCTCCTGGTTTAGCCAAGCAGATAACTGCAATTTTTTTGTTAAGTGTTTATATTGCCCTGTTGGCTCAAATGGTGTACTTCAATTTTTTGTTTTTGTATGTGAGGATCTGGCACCACAAATTCAATTTAAATTCTAATGGGAGCATGACCAGAGCTGCATAAATGACATCTGTCTCCACATTAGAGTGGTCATCTATGGCAAAGATTTCAACATGGATTCTTACCTTGAAATGAACATCCTGATGACTGGCCATGAGTTAATGGTGATGTTTTTTTCCCTGTTTCCTCTGGCTGCCAAGTATAGAGTTGTTTATGCCAAATAGCTCAATTTCTCTGGGAGCAATTGTGAACCTTGCTCCAAACTGCCCAGTTGCTAATGTACTCTCCTAAATTGTGGCTCAAATCCCTGCTCTGTTGATATGGGAAGGATTTGACCTAGGTGTTATGACTCTTTTGGTTGTGGGAGAAGAATCAACTTGAGCCCACTCTCTGGGACACTTGAGAATCTAACCATGAGGCACAACTGGGATAGAGAGGGAGGGTCTGTTACCCAGGGGTTGTTTTTTTCTTAAGCCAACGCAGCCTGACAAATTCAACCTAAATGCATCTATAGCTTTGGGATAGTCAGGTGTTTTCTCACCACCTTATTTTGGTGAAAACATTGTTTGCCTGAAGCTTGGAGAGATTATGCAGGCTTTGTACTTCTATGTAGAGAGTTTCCAAGAGGACAAGCAGAAGGGGAATAACAAGAATTCTCATCCTTAGCTTCTGACAAGGATCCTCCAAGATAATTTTCTTTCTTCAGCAGAGAAAAGTCTGAGGTTAACTTTTCCAGGCGAATAAGGTGACTGGCAAATGTGCACAGGGATATGAAAGGTAATACAAATGTAAATGTATGAGTGTATCTGTTGTATTTTGTTACTGATGAGTATGTAGTAGAAAATACCAGGGGAGGATTTTTATTTCTTTGCAAATATTCTTTATTTCTTTTATATAAAAGTAAACCTTTGCAAAATTATATGAAATGCAGCTGCATCTAATGAACTAATGCAGACTCTACTTAAATAAGACTATAGTTTCATATTTTAAAAAAGTATTTATATATAAATATATATATATTCATACTATCTTTATATAGTAATATTTATACTTTCCGGAAGTATTTATACTGCCAGGAATCAATGCCTGATAACAAAGTTCTGTAGTTTGATCAGGCATACTGACCCATAGCTGAAGACTGAGCTGGGCAGAGTGCAGAGACTACCTGTCTGTGTCCTGATCTGATGAGCTAGCATGATAAATCATCTTCTTCTACTCCCTGTAAATCACAAGGTATTAATGAAGATTTATATGTGTACACATGGTATGTTGGGAGATAGACAGATTGTTGCTAGTCCTCTCCCCCTCCTGTTGTGGCATTTGAGGAAGGGCAGGCCCTAGGGAGCAAATTTTGAATCTGGCTATTGTTTCCTGTTGAGAATAGGAGCAGATGTTGGTGTCTTGGCTACACGCAGTGAATCGCAGTGAATTCCTTCACTATGCTGAGGGATCTAACTGAACGAGGAGAGCTGATGGGAGGATGGAAGTGTTTGCAGCTCCATGGGAAATGAGAGACTTCCCCTGCTGCCATGTTGGTGTAAATTGGCAGATTCCCAATGAAATTAGTAACCCCCTAATTAATACACTGGGATCTGGATCTGTGCACAGGGTGTGCTGCGTCTCTCAGAGGTTATGTAGTTCCTCCTTGCAGAAACAGAGTTTTTAATTGCTTTAATTGATCTGGACAGTAGATATGATTCTACCAGCATGTCTGCTGCTAATGAAATCTGTGGTATGGAATCGTTATTTATAAGTAGTCTATTTTTAACAGTGCTGCTGTAACAATTTAAATGCTCTGAGCTCTATGTACCCTAATGGGCTTTTTGTGTATGTTTATTATATGGGAACAGTTGGGTATTTGAGAACACAATTGGTTACCAGGGTTTCTCTAGGTGGTAGAACTGTAAGACTGTTCCCCTGACTCTACTGAAGTTTGTTATGAAACCAGACCCTGTTGTATCCTATTCATAAGAAATGTGAAAAGAGTATGCCATTCTCCTGGCTCACTAGCCATCTCAGCCATTACTTCTCTACAAGTTGATCTGACGTTGTGGTTGGAGAGATACGCGAAGCAGGCAGTTGCTTGTTGCTCACTCATCTCTTTGTAGGTTATCTGTCAGGTTTGTCAAGAGCAAAGAAGTTCGAAACATTATTTCCTGCAGAATGATGAATTTTCTTCTGTGATAGTTGTCCTTTGCACAGGGCTATTACCTTACTTTTGTTCTCTTTCTGTGAGCAATGTGTTGAAATTGCAAGGTTGGAAAGCCAAGTTTGTAGATTCTCTTTTTGTCCTGATGCCAGTGCAGGGCACTGTCTCCTTGTGTCAGTTTGCAGATGTGGAGATAGCAACTCCATGAGAATTACTGCTATGTAACAAAGTTTGACTAAAAATTATAGCTGTCTAGTATGAACTTGTAGTGCGTGATTTATGGGGCATGGGGGCAGTGGCAATGTCGTCTGACCTTTTCCACTGGGAACTGTGTAACCCTGTGTCCTTACTACCCTGGGAGCTGGTCCTCCTGCTGCTTGCCTGGTGGATGCAGATGCCATCACAGGACCTCTTTCCTGTGCAGAGTGTACAACAGCCATGAGGCCTGATTAGGCATGTGGAGTATCCTGATCCACTTGGGATGCATGTGTTATGTGTTGTCTTGAATTCAGCAAGCTCTCACATGCTTCTCCCTGCTGGTGTTTTGTTGTATGCTCGCAGCAAGCACCCAGGAATGTAATGGTTGAAATTATTTTGGCCTTTGACAGGATTTTGGCTGTTTCATTACTACAGGATTTCTTTTGCTGAGTTTTGTGCTAACTCACATCAGCACAGAGGTCCTGACTGAAAGGCTGTCGTTGCTGTGTGAGGGCCTGTACAGGCTAGGCTAAATTACCAATGGTTATTGTTACACACAAGTTTTGGAATGGGAACAGCAGAAGCTCAGAAGCAGTAAACTACCTCCTACGGTTTTTTTTTTTTCAATTAAAAATCCCCAACAAAACAACTAACCCCTTCCCCCACCCCTCTGGAAACTTCTCTAAGCAAACAGAGAAACACAACATGTACAGTGCGGTTGATTTTTTTCTGCCTTGCTCCAAGACTTATCTGATCATCATGTCCTCAAAGATATTTAAAAACTGCTGGCTGTTATTTAAGGATGCTATTAAAGTCCTTGCTTTGGAGAGTTTGGATAAATGTAGAATTTAATTTAATTAACCTTCATCAGTCTTTCTTTCTGCATGAAAAGGTGACCTTTATAAAATGCCATTTACATACCCAAGAGCCTGCTGCTTGCATTTTTCTATGTCTATATATCTATATATAAAGGCATATTAAAACATATTTACATATGTTTTAGGTATTTAAGGACCATTTATTATGAACATTGGTGTTATATATACAGACATATATTGAAAAACTGTACCCAGTGGTAGGCTCTGGTTGTTCTAAGTATTATGTAGTTAAAATGGGTGTAGAGCTGATGGATTCATCTAGGAGTCAGGTTGTATATGTCTGAGTTGTAGCAGAGTGGACGTGAAGGCTATGGAGTAGCCCCAGGATGGGTATATAGTAACAGAAATTCTCTGATCCAAAAAAGCATGTAAACTCAGCAGGCTGTAAAATATCGGGAAGACCATGGCTCAGAGTGGGAAGATGACTGTGCAGGTCACATTGCTTCACTGCATTTTGTCTGAATCCCTGTAGCAGGGATGCTGTCCCCTAGACTGACCTGTATTTTCTTGTTCTTACATTCATCACTCCTTCACGTGAGCAATTTTTCCTGTTTTCTCATGCCAGGGAGTCTAGAAGAGAGACTTCTTAAAAGCTGTCCTCAACTAAGACAAGTGTGAATAAACACAGTTTTTGGGGACTATGAAGCCTAGTATGCTTGTTAAGTTCCTCAAATTGAATTTGCCTTTATTATGCTCTTGGGGTTGGATTTCAAATGTATTTAAGTTTCTAAAGATGTGAACAGATGCTTAGTAAAATTTTCAAAGCTTTTAACTTGCTTAGGTGCTTTTGAAAATCCCTTTAAATGTCTGCGTGCCTTTAATCTCCTCAGTAAATGTGCAAATCCTTAGAGCCTGTTGTTCAGTGTTCAGGACTTGAACAAGGGCTGGAGTCTCTGCCTTCTGTCCATGTTTCTGTAGGTGTATTTATTGCAGCTAGGAGACTTGCGTGCTCACTGTAACTGTGTAAATCTGACCCTCAATAGTGCAGGTGTAGGATGTTCTCTGAATAACTGTTTTAGACACAGAGGGCTTATGGATTTTGCAATCGACATCTGTCCTGTTGCAAAGAGGGTGTTCTGCTCTCACTCTTGGAGAAAGTCCCTTCTTTAAACAAAGTCTGTATAAAAAAGAGGTTCCTTGACTGTTAAAATATGCTTGCTGTGATTTATAGCACCATACAGCTTGCACACAATCACAACCTCACTTTCTCCTGCCAATGGAAGATGCATGATAGTAACCAGACATGTATATTAGAGGGAGAGAATTACCCTAGTGTTGGTATCTCTGTTTCTTGCCTGCTGAGTAACTTAACAGTGGAGATCAATGGCAGAGCTAGTGCAAAAGTAGTGCACTAATTTATCCTTGAAATCTAGCAGGCACACTGAGATTACTCAGAAATGTTCCTCTGTGGTTTAGAGCTGGAATTAGTCCTATTGTGATCATAGCTCAGTGGTAGAGGGAAAGAACTCTTAAGTTTCAGGCAGAACAAAAAAGTTGATGGATTTAATTCCTTCAGTGTGTTTAGTTTGAATAACTTACGTTTGAGCTACTCATTTTAGGACCCATCTCCATTTTAGAACCTGATTTTGAAACCCATTATCTCCAGTAAGCTTTGGAAGAGATTGCCAGAGAAAATATGCAAGAAATACTGCATGCCAAGCAGTGAGTATAATGAGGTTTGGTGTGATAGCTGGGAACTGGTCCATTGCTTTAAGGAAGCCGCCATCTCATGTTAGAAGCTGTCTCCAGTGTTTCTTATTGCCAAATAAGGTTTTTTTTGTAAATGAGCACAAGAATGATATCACTTAGGATCATGGAGGAAATTTTAGCAAACTTACTGATCTAGCAAATATGGTAAAGGATTTCAACTTCTAGAATGCAATATGAATTTTATTTTTTAAGTGAAAATGCTAAGGACTTCAGTGACAAATGGAAGCAGAGTATGAATAAATCTTCTTGAGAAAGCTGATCTGCCAATTAAGCTTTGAGAACCAGTTGTTATTTTTTCCCAGTGATTTTTTTTGCATTTTGCAGAGCTCTGCTTATGTAATAAAAAAAAATCACTATTAACCCAATGCAATAAAACCTTGCAAATGTTGAAATGATTGCTGGGAAATAATTGTCTCTGAAATTTGTACCACATGCTACTTTGTTCCTGACATTTGCTCCATCATGTCTTATGAGTACTCCTTACAGAAAATGAAATTGCCCTGACCAGTTAGCAGTAAAAAGTAATGTATTCCTTGTCTGGGGTATGCACTAGATGATTAAAGGAGGGACCTCTGGAGGCTGAATTTAGTGATGCTCTAGCCTTTTTTACTTCTGATGCTCTCTGTATATCTCTGAGACATTATCTCATTTCTTCATTTCTGTTATTGCACAGTGTCTTTATCTGTAGTATCCGACACTGAGACTTTTTGAGAGTTGGTGACAGTTTATTTTGACAGCTTTGGAGAAAAAAGATGAAAGTATCTGAACCACCTGGAACTTTCCACTGACCTCTGCTGCTTCTGAGCTTTGCATTAGGCCCTGGAAGGACCTGTGTGGGACCACTGCACTTGTCCCTGAATTGTTGTGCAAGGCAGGATTAAATCCTGGCACTGAAAGGAGTCTGTGCCACTTAGGTTCGTGTTGTCTCTGCAAGGTCTTGGAAGCTGTGCTGCCCTTAATTGTGAAGGCAGGTGACTCTTGTACATTGTGGTGAGGAGCCAGGCTGGAAAAATGTCTTGTCTGATTGCAAGGGGCTGTAAATGGGGGGAGTGAAGGGGTGGGAGAGAGGCTATGGGAATATTGAGGCAGCTCAGTCAGAGCTGTTGATTTTGAGTGGGTATTTATACTTTAGGGTGGTGTGGTTTTTTCAGTAAAGTCTTCAACTGATTTTTGCATAATTATCAGGTAGCTTGTAGCTATTTCTTTTCCTGAGACTTAGATAAGCAGATTGCTCTGCATACGCAAAGGTATTACTTTATCTGGGACTTTACTCTTGTATAGAGGAGAGCTGTTCAGATTCTTCTGCTCAATGCTTCCTGTTTGTCTGTAGCCTTTCTGGTGAAAAAGGGTGATTTTTGTTTTGTTTTATTTGGTTTTTAAAATTTTTTTCCCTTTCTCCCTTCCTCACCTTGGTGGAATTCACTTCCCTTCTACCTTGAATTATTCTGTAGAGATGCCTTGGCTTCATATCCTGGTGCCAGGAGCATGACTGCGATACTGCAGTCTGTCACTAGTACCTCATCTCTACGACATCGGCACCTTGCTGGAGAGGCTGGTCTTGCTGATTGAGAGCTGCTGTTCTGGTTCATCTGCCTGCCAGTGCAGTGTCCCTCCATCCAGGATCTTTTTCTCGGCTGCCTGCAGCAATAACTCGAGATCTGCCTGCCATCTGGATGGCACTTCCCACAATATAACCTGGTGTTCGGTTTTATGTTGGTTTATTGTGTAATGCTGTAAATACTTACGGCTGTGTATAACTTTTGCCTAACTGCTGCAGCTGTAGCAGTGAGAATGGGGGTTTGTGAGGCTAAGGAGGCTTTGCGCTCTGCTGCTGATTTGCTCTGTAAACTAAGGTGTAGGATGCTTGCTCTCATTGAATGTAATTTTTTTTCTTTTGGCCTGATTAGAAAATTCTTAAATCAGTGTCATTTTTTTTTAAGTTTCTAAATATGTTTTGAAAAAGGGGCTCTTTGATAGCATTCCTCTTATGCTATCTCTCATGTTGATGAGAAGTCTTTAGATGCAGCTGCATAATATGTTCATGGTATGCTCAGAAATTCCACATGTGCCCTGCAACACCAGAGAGAGATTTGTGTGTGTTAATCCAGCTGCAGATCGGGGCTCTAGCTAAGATGGGAGTGCTTCATCTCAGCAGGGGTGACAGATTTACTGTTGGCAATGTGATCAGTCACACTGATGGCAGAGGCTCTCCAGAGCTGGCAGAGGGCATGGGTCACTGCATGTTTTACTGCAAGAGACACATAAAAGCCAAAATGCTTGTATTGTCATAAAAGCTGTCTGTTGAACTTTCTTGTTTTTCTCTTGTGCTAGGTTACATCCCAGCACACTTGGGAAACATGTGGTTCTCATTAAATGTTTCTCAATACCTCAACAACAATCCCTAACTGGTGGAGGTCTGTGGTAACAAACAGAGGTTGCCAAATTGCTCGTGGCGGACAAAGCCAAAGTACTAGCAGGCTGGGAGCCAGCTCACCTATCACAGTCCTCTGCATTGCCAGCCTTGGAGATGTGGAGATATCATTTGCTCCCCCTTATTTTGAGATGTTGCTTTCTCATGTCTTGGTGTCCAGCATGGGAATGGTGTCAGATGTTAGCAGCAACAGGGAAATCACGAGGATGCAGGAGGTCCATTCGTGCATGGTTATGCAACCATGGGATGAGTGCATGATTTTTAGAAGAGAACTGTGTCTGATCCTTCAAGGGCACTTGGTTGTCCTTCATCTTAATGTGAAACATATGGCTGTAGTTTGAAACTGAGGACAACAATTCAAGCCAGAGACACAGAACCCTGATGGTGACTGATCTCTTTTGATGGCAAATAAAAAACTTCAGCAGCCCCTTTAAATCTTTCGTTGTATGCTTTCTTCAAGTAGCTTTGTCATTGGTTGCTGTAGCTGAATTGATTTTACTGGTGATTTGAATACATTTGAATAGACTGAAATGACACCCATTCTGTGCTTTAATTTTAGTTTCACTTTAATTAATTTTCCCCGTGGCCCTCTCCCCTCCCCCACCTTTACTATTTTGAATGCTGCTCATGCACATGGGGGCTGGGAGGAAGATGGATTTATCATATTGTGTCCTGTATGTAACATTAACTAAATTTTAAACAGAGACATTACTAGGTGGCTGTTTCTCATCAGTTGAGAGCTTTGACTTACAAAAAGTATTTTAACACTAAAAGATGCAGCTGGGCACTAATTTAAAGACAAGACAGGTCCTGTGACATTTTGGTTTATAGAACAAGTAGGTTTCTGACTTTCCCTCCTTGTTTGTAGCTGTAGAACAGGAAAGAGAAACAAACTATCCTAACTTTTCAACTCTGTTTTTCAAGTGAAGTATTGACATTTGGGGAAAATGCAAATAGGAGCATTCACACTTTGGTACTTAATGAAAGCAGTATTTGACACTGTGCTATATTTGTAAAGCTTGAGTTAACCTCAAAAGTCAAAGCTGCATTATGTGTGCAACTTTAAAAAGAACCTTCTGTCACTGAAATTTGAGGTGGACGTTGTTCTCTGGAGTACTTGAAAGGTTACTTGAATGTCCTAAATAGAATATGGAAGAATTAGGTTGTAATACGATTCCTTTAAAAAAAATCCTCATAAACTTAAAACTACGTTTGCATTCTAAAATAAGATTTAAGTAGAGATACTTCATATTGCTTTGAGGAAATAAACTTAACTGCTTTTTACTGGTCTTATGGTGAAGACCTTGTTTGTTTGTGTTTCAGTACAAGCTTGGAGGGGAAGGAATAACAAATGCTGCTGTCATGGCTTCAGTCCAACGAGATATATGAAATCAACATTAAAAGCCAGTACATCAGTGGCTGTCTCTGGCACACTGTTCTCTGAGGAAACGGGTTTCTTCCCACACAGGGAAGATGAATTAGCTGTGTGAGGAAATGGGTTTCTAGGATATTTTTCTGCAGTCAGCAAAGTTAAGTGAGATGATAGCATTCAACTTGTTTTGCTGTATTTAAGGTCTTGAGGTACCTAGAGCTTGAAATACTCAACACCCAAATAGGCTTGCAAGAAGCTGGTTTGTAATTTTTCAGGCTCTGTTAAGGTGTGTAGGGGGAAATCAGAGCCACACTAAGTAAAAGGTCTTCAGCAGGGACAAATACTTCCTTGTAATATAATTGGAGCACTTCATGTGCAATGACTGTAGCAGGATGTAATCTGCAAAAGTATCCTGTACTGCTCCTCCTTTGTAGGTCTCTTAAAAGATTGTTTGCTTGGATCACAAAATCCCGCCCCTAATGTTCCAATAGCGCGCTTTGGGATTTTCTATAATTCTGAGCAGTCTGAGATGTTGGACCTAATTACAGAAAAATCTCCATTGGAAATACCTTGTTTGCACCTTTGCATAACTGACGATGCTTAGTAAAAGTTATTTTTCCTTTTTTTCCTGCATATGTTGACTGGAGATTCTGAACCTACCTTTTGATAAGTTTATTACTGTCCAAGTTTCAGGTCAGGTAGAGTTAATTTCTTCTCAATAGCTGTTACAATGCTGTGTTTTGGATTTGGAATGAGAATGGTGTTGGTAACACACGGTTGGTTTTTTTTGCTAAGTCGTGTTTATCCTAAGTCAAGGACTTTTTTCCTTTGCATGAGTGAGGGGGTTTGCAAAAGAAGCTGGGAGGGAGCACAGCTGGGACAGGTGACCCGAACTGACCAAAGGGACATTCCACACCATAGAACGACGTGCCCAGTATATAAACTGGAGGAGCTGGGCGGAAGAGGAGCCCATCTGGGCTTGGGAAGGGAGGATGAGCGAGCAATCTCTCAGAGAACCCTTCTGTTGTGGGGTTTGCTGAGGGTTGAAGAAAAATGGGAACCAACTGCTACCACAACAGCATACAATCGGCAGCATCACACCAAGCCAGGCTCTGTGGTTCCTATCCTTATGGAGACTTGTGATCTGGAGAGCCAAGGAGTTATTAGCAGGACCCGCTCATCCTTTAATAGCCTCATATGGCCAGTGCAAAAATCTAGTGGAGAGCGAAGTCTGACAGACTTACTGTGGCCTGAATGAAGTCACGCTTCTGTGTGGGACGTAGAATCATGGACTGGTTAGGAATGGAATGTTAGTCTTGGAAAATAGTCTATGATGCACCTCATGGGGGAGTAAGGCTAGAGCTGCATGGATATTGTCACAGAATCAGCCTAGCCACTTTGCAAGCTGGCTCAAAGTCTCCTTAGCTTTTGTAGGCATTAGAGGATAGATGTTATCCTTGGCATGTGCTCCTATAATTTTGTGTATTTAACAGAAAAATGTCGCTCGGTGGCTATGCTGTATAATGTGTGCCTCATGCTGTCAGCAGGCCTTGCAGATATATTTATAATGCAAGGGCAATCAGAGGAACAACCCACACAATTGAAATGTTTTCAAGAGATAAAGGCTATTAAACTTCTTGAAAAGACCAGTTGGGTCTCTAGAGGGTGAAAAGCCAGTTTTGACCTTACAGAAACTTTACTTGCTGATTTTATGAAGGAAGTGTTTGCAGAAGAAAAAGATAAATCTATAATGGAATTATTTTCTGCTCTACAAAATGTGCCCAGTAACAAGATCCACAGAAGTTGTGTGCTCCTTAAAAAGAAAGTGGGAACCAGAGGGTAAAGCACGCTTTCTTCTCTTCCCCAATGGCTGGATTTTGTGGAATCCAGCTCTTCACATCCATACTATTTAACATTCCCTTGCCTGGCAGTGGGACTGTCCTGCAATATGTGAGGGTGATTACATCTGTGATTGAGGGGGAGGGCAGATACTGTACTGAACAGACTATAACATTTGCTGTCTCAGTTAGAATGTTATAAATGTGCTACTCTAACTTTCTCTTGTGGTAGTACAAACTATACCAGTTTCCAGCATTCTTATTCTGGGATAATTATACCAATGGCTATGAACTGGAAAGCTTTTTCAGTAAAATGTTATTTTGCAGTAGTTGGACTGATTCCATCAGTATGAAATGACTACCTTGTTTAAACATTGCTTATTTTTTATCTGAAGGAAAGTACTGTACTTTATTTGCCTTTCTAAGATAGTATCTTTATTTAAACATATTGATACTTTTCTGAAAGCGCTATTTCTCATATCCATTGCAATCCTTTTGTTTCATTCCTGTGATGGCTCTTACTGAAGAGAAAATACTCTTACGTGCCTTTACTGGCACAGTGGTTAGGTGGGTGCCCCTAATAGGGCAATGGAAGTGTTTATTCAGGAAATACCCTTGTTATTTGATAAATTGGCCAAAACAATGCTTGCTTTTGTATTAATTCCCTAACAGATGCTGCTAACCAATGTAAACATAATTCTATTTAGCAAGTGAGAGATGAGAGGAGTTTGATGAATTTGTTTGATGTTCTCTCTCTGCTCTGACTTCTGAACTGGAATTGTTGACATGAGGGTAGAACTGAGGCATGTGAAGTGTCTTCAGTTCTTGACTCGGGGTGTGTGTGTGAGGATTTACTCTGACAAAGCCTCTGAAAAGGGAAATACTCTGAAGCAGTGCATTATGGTTTTTACATTGTCTTTAGATGATTACTTAGAGGTTACAGAAGTTGTCCCCAAGTTTGATCATCTGCTAACTTCATTCCCATTTCAGAACTGGCTGGCATGTTCTCCGTATAAGTTTGCGTCTAATTACGTACAGCTAGAGTTGCTGAGAGGCTCCTGGGTATGGAGATGAACAATGTACCACACTGCCTGGCTAGTCCAGAATACAAAGTGGGGGTGGCTTTTGAGTACTGCAGCAAAGGCATTACTGGTAAAGCAGATTCCTTAAATTTGAATTCTCTTGTGGGCAGGAGCAAAGGGATCAGAGCTGTAATTAGAGTCACTTCCTCTCCCTTGCAGCATGCTGCCTTGAGCCAGAGCTCTGTAGCAGAGGATTTATGCCTTTAGTGTCTGTTGCTCTCACAGAGGGGGTTAGGATGTGTGGCACAAACCATTGCACAAGTCTTATGAAGTTGTTTTTGAGCTATGAGAGCACAGGATAAGAAGAGCTGTCCTGAGTTGCGAGACCAGCTTCCTGCTGTGTTCCATCAGCATGATAAAAAAGTGGCAGTGGGCTTCAGTCTCCTGTTCTTTCACTTCTTGCTTCTACTCAAAAAGATATCAGCAATGGACTCCCTTCAGGTAGCTTCTGTGAGGGGATAAAAGCAGGGCTTTCTCAGCTTGTTTTGCTGTGTACTTTTCCCACTTGCCCACCCCATCTCCCTGCTTGGTTGGTGTTTTCTTCTCCACTGAACCTTTAGACTGTTAGTTTATTTTATCTTGCAGACACAACTGAAGGAGTTCCCAAGAGGAAAGGGTCTGAAGGAATTTTTCTCACTATTCCTCTTCTTATATGTGCCTCAGTTTCCATGTATTGGTATATATTCAAATCCAGTAATTCCAGAGGCAAACAGCCAGGGAAATGAGTCTGAGGTGTTTTTGTGAGGCTATTGCTTGGAGTACCCAAGAGAGCTGTTATCACAGGTATGAATAGGACATACCTTGCTTGTTGCATTAACATTTTTTGCTGTAACTGTTCATGTGTATGCATTCAAGTAATGAAATCCAGGAAAACATCATCCCTTCTCCTTAGGTCAGGGATCATGAGAGAAAAATCTCTGCAGCTCAAGTCCTTCTTGACCTCACATGGTGAGAAATGACTGGACACACTGCTCTTGAAAGGAAAGATGTTACTGGAGTCATACTAATGAATTGAGATGTATGAGTTCAGTTCCTTCTTCTGCCATAAATTTCTGTGATCATGAGCAAGGTTCCTAGTCTCCTGAAAACCTATAAATGAGGTAAACAGTTTTTTTTTCTCCCAGCCTCATCTGTTTAAATTGTGATGTGTTTGAGGCAGGAACAATACACATTGTGCAAATGCACAGGAGGTGAAAGCTATCCCATTCTGTCTCCTGCCTTGTGCCATCTCTTTTGTGGTAAGTACAGCAGTGTGGATGTGGGAGAGACTGGAAGAAGCAGCTGGGTGGAATGACATTTTTGAGGGTTGTGAAGATGTATTTATATAGAGGGGCATAATAGAATGTCTTCAAATATTTAGATTTTGAGAGATTTTAGAAAGTGTAGGAAAACATTTTTTTTCCCGCATGAATTCAAGCTATGCCTTTATTCACGTGCTTTTTAAAAGTAGAGAAATTATAAACATTATAATGGCAGAAGGGAGAACTGAGTGGTTCATAGAGGAGGCAGGGAGGATGTCAGGCTTTACTTTGGGGATAATAATGAGAGGAGAGTGTTTTTTGTGTCTTGCTTTTACTGAAAGCACTCCATGTGAATTGGTGTTAGCAAAGGCTTTACACTGTGTGCGTCACTGCTTTGTAAATGCTGGCAAGTAACACTTACAGACTGCTGGACTCTGTACGGTGCTGATCTATAGATGATTTTTCTTTTCCTGTAAAGGACGCCTCCAATGCTAGCTGTATTTGAAGGCATAGAAAACAGGTTTGAAAAGCTACACACAGCAGCTGTCATAATTTACTGTAATATCCTGCTGTTTATGATAACTAATGAGTGCGTCAGTTCCTTGGATATGTTGAGCCAGATCATTAATCAGTATCAACTGACCTTGCTTCATGGAACTGGGGGGACTTCCATACGAGTTGATACGCATCGCCTACATTGGGAGATTAATGTCCGGAAAAGAGATGGTGTAAAACTGATGGCTGGGTTTGTGTTCATTGGAGACAAAATCCTGTACCTGGCTTAGTATTGGGAATATTACACTATTGGCATATCATGGAAAGCATGGACCAGTTACAAGAAAAAACTTGTATTTTTAAGTTTGGGTGTTGTTTCTTAAGCCTCTCTCCTGCTCTGTAGAACATGAACAACTTGTATCATTTAATGCTTCACAGGCTGTCTGTAATGAGGAATTATTTCCAGACAGGTCCAGAATTTGCTTGACTTCCTGTGGCTGACTTTCGGCTTTTGTTCCCATCCAGCTGTGAGGTATCATCCTTCTGCCTTATCCTCCCATGAACTGCCTGATGTTAAAGGAGATCAGAAGTGAGAAGATGTTATCTTCATAGCAGGAGTTTACTTATATCTTAAGTGATACAACGTTTTGATACAACCACAGCATATTTCTTCAGTGTAGTCTCACTGTAAATAGCAACAGCAGCATTTCTTACAGTTGCAAATTAATTCTATGTTTTCACTAGAGTAGTGCATTCTAGTGTGGTAATGGATGGGCATCAGCCAAGCATTGAGTTTGCAAAAGAGAGCAGCACTAGCTGTACAAAGGGAATAACAACATGCATGTATGACCTATAAACTAGAGAGTAGTTTTAGACTGTGCCAGGCTGAAGGTGAGTCAAAAGAGAAAAGGCAGATGGCAGAAGCTGCTGGGGAGAGGCAAAGATAAGACATCATCATTGTTATTGACTTGTGGGCCTGGTGTGATTCTAACAAGAAATGTGCTGGTTAGCAATAATGCTGTAAGAGTACTAGTGGCCAGTGAACAGCTGTTATCCCTGCAAGTTTAATCTCTACCTGTAGCATTTAATCTACTTTGCCAATTTTTGTGTGATAGTAGCAAACTCCAAGACAGAAGGACAACCAAAGCAAAGTGCTTTAAATTTGTGGTTTTTTGGGGGTGGATACTTTCGGTCTTCTATGAACATCTGAAGCTCCAAGTTGGGCTCTCTGTCTCATCATAGACTTGTGTGGAGCTTTGCTTTTTATATATATATATATATATATATATATATGTATTTTTTTCCTGTTTCCCCCCATTTTTGTGAAGTATAGGCATGTAATTATACTTGTATGTTGTACTGGCCAGTCTGCCTCAAAAAACCCCAGAAATTTCCTGAGGTGAACGTAGTAAATAGGTATTGTGAGAGATGGATTTGAAGGGCAGCTCTTGGTTGCAAGATGGACCAGTAAGTTGAAGTGTTGTCTCTGCAATGTGTGAGAACTGAGGGGCAGAGAAGTGAAGACTCGAGTCCTGTTGGTAACTGCTTTGCTTGTGTAATAGGGATCAGGACAGGAGGTAAAGGACTGCATCTACTGTCAAGTTTATTTAACTGATATGGTGCAATGTGGCACTGCTGTAACTGATTCAGCACAAAACTTTTGAAAACCTTTAAATAATTTAAAGTTGTTTATTCTGAACCCAGGGAGGGTCTCCTGGCAGAGTGTAAAATATTCCAATATATTTGCAGTAGTTTATGCCAACCTACATTTCTACAGTGGAACTTAAAGCAAACACAGAAAGCAATGCTGATTTTTGATGAGATGCATTTGGTTTTCCTGAGGCCTAGTGGTGGTAAGGATCCCATTAAATCTGTTTCTTGAATCCTTCTCCAGAGGGAAGATATCTGGGGTACTGGTGATACGTAGAGTTGTTTAGTACCTTTGGCATAGAAACCTGGTACCTAGGTACTGGCTTAGATGCTTTCTAAACGGTGCAGGTAAGTGTGGGTTATAAACTGTAATTGATCCTGTCTGAAGATGATAATTTGACTCCTGTGTAGATCACAAATTTTCAGTGAATTCTGTGCAGTTATTCTATAATAAGTCTCTCACCTTGTCACTGATACTGGTGTGTTTGAGAGTGTTACTCTTTGGACAATGTGAATGCTGCTGTCCTGGCTCAGATAGACCTGCGCTGTGCCGTACTTCCCCCACTGAGTGGGTCACATCCAGTGCTCACACTGTTGCCAGACCCCAGTGCTCTGAAATTGCTGCACAGCAGCTCTTCATTTACCAGGAGTACCTCCATGGCTGCAGCGGCTGTGGCCCGGCCAGAAGTGTTATTTGTAATGGCTTGCTGACGGGCCCAAAGTGATGCTGTGCTGCTGTGCCAGCACGGGGGCCTGGGGCCGCAGCCAGCTACTCTGTGGCCAGATGGAAGAGCAGAGCAGAGGGAGTGCTGCAATCCGAGATGGAAAACTCACTTGGATTGTGTGTTTTGGATCATTGGTTTAGGAGAGCAAAAGATCAAAACTTGCCTTGAAGCTACAAATGTGTTGGTTTAACTCATAAAGGTAAAGTTACCACAAAGGACAAGGATAGGAGAGGTGTGTCTTCTCCCTGGAAGTACCATGGTAAAATTTGTATGATGTAATTTACTGTCTTGGAGATTTTCTGGGAGCAGAATGTGTCTCTTGGTGTATCCACAGCAATAAAATTAAGGTAACAGTCGTTTTAAGTCACTAGCTTAAAAGAATAAGTGGAAAAGCTTTAAAAATCCCTCACCAAACAAGTGAATACTTTGCAGATATTACAATACTAGAAAACTCAGAGTGCCATGTCCTCAAGTGCTTTACTCATTGCTTGAGGTAGGAAATTAAGTGATGTGTAAACTGTTGTTACCACCAAAATTTCATTTGCCTTCATTGGCTGATTTTCCTGTCTGCCTTGCTCCTGCACAGGTGCTTCTAAATGTTTGCTCAGGGCATGTCTGTGGGAGGGATGACATTTACCTGTTGCTCCCTGTGGAGCTGGGTGCTCCCTGGGAGCATGGTGGCTCTTGGTTCAGCTCCCAGCTCTGCAGCAGACTCCTTGGGAAGGTCACTTCTGTCTTCCTGCATGATGTCAAGTGTGGATGATCTCAGGATGGCTTGAATGTTGCTATGAGTCACTGTCATGCCATGAACACCTCTGAAGGAGTGTAGTGTGACCCCGGACCTAGCTAGTAAACTTATCAGTCAGCTCAGGCAGTGCTGCACTACCCTTGCTCGGAGGGAGCTTGGAGAGTGGGGAGGATCTTGCTGTTGCTGGTTTTGCCATCCTCGTGGTGTCTCAGGTCCATACCCATCACAGCAGGGGAAGAATAGTCCTGATACTTATAAGGATGACAGAGGGACAAATGTGTGCAATATTGGGATGCTGTAAGAGATGTATCAGCTCTTTGGGAATTGGAATATTTCCTTTAGAAAATACCTTTGATCTCTGTTTAAAGGCTTACAGTTGGCTATGTTCACTGGGAATGTATTTCAGGAGCTAAGTACCCATCATATTTTAAAATGCCCTGTGTTTCCCAAAGCCCTGGAACAGTTTTAAGAATCACTGGATAAGTATTGGAATCAGTGCATTTAAACAGTGCTGTGTCTGTATTTGTTTGTGTGTATAATCATAATCATATGAAATTAAATGTATTCTCTGAAAAGAAACATCTTCGGTGGTGAATTTGAAATAATGACAAATCAGGTAGAGATTTAAACTTTCCCTAACCATTTAACAGCATCTAAATTAAGAAATATTTGCCAGTGCAGGTTTGGCTAGGGCTTTAAAGGAAAATGAAAATGCTTGAACCACAGGAAATCAATGGCCTAATCGTCTGGAAAAAGAGTTCATTGCAGTGCCAGGATAACCTGTGAGAGCAATAGCCTATTCTGCAGGTGTAGGGAGAATATTTGTCACTGAAGTCCTACAGCAGAAGCAGTTCCATGACAGGTAACTTGTGAGGCTGTGAGACTGATTGGGAGTTGAGAATGTCATATATAGCTTGTGTCAGGGAGGGATTCAAGAAAGACTAAATGAGGGATGGTGAAATACTCTATTTTGGTAGAAGCAGTCACATTTCCTTACTTTCTTTCATTATAGATAATACTATTTTAGAAACAATTTACATTACAATAAACATTTTAAATGCAGTTTTAAAACTTGTTTTCTTCTCTTGGTAAGTCATCAGGTCTGTGCCAGTTTAGGTAGTGAATAAATGCTGTTTCTGCAGATTTTAATCAGGTTTCAGTTGTTGAGGTGTAGACACCCAGGTAGTGGGTGTGCAGCTGCAGTGGGAGCTGCAGGTTGTGCCCTGGGTGGGGGACCCACAGGCAAGGAGCTGTGACCTGGTGCTGACCCTTTGCACAGCTGCCCACTGTGGAGGGGCTTTGGTTCCAGCAGTGAAAGTTTGGAGTGGTGTGAGTGTGACTCACAGTGGCTCCTGGATGGTCAGACAGGAAAGTTCCCTTAACAACAGTTTTCTTCCAAGTACAGTAAAAGTTAAGCAAATAAACAAAAAAATCACATAAAAACAAAAGAAGAAACAAAAAAATCCCCCTCTACCCGAACTTTAATAAAAAGCAAATCCACAGTTCATTCATCTAAAATGGGAAAAAATGAAACTTGAATAAATGTATCATTTATTGCATATCTTCTTAGTTAAATGAATGGTGATGTATCTTCCTTAACAAATTTGCATGCTGAACTTCAGTGCATGGGATATTTTAATCTGAACATCTGTATGTTTTATAGTTACTAATCAGGGAGAATCAGCCCTTTTTTAGGCATAACCGCTAAAACCAGAAACCAAGTTTAAAGCTGGAGACCTTAATCATGGTTTCATGTTTTGAACTTCTAATAATTTTGAGTTAATTATGAATTTTGAAAGTATTAAATTATTAGTGCTGGTCATAATGGTATCTTAATTATGAATGAACAGTCAGCATCAGGCAGCCTTTCCTTTTTGACAGATACAGAAAGGTGTCATGGGAGCTGTTCCTGTGCTCTTTGGTGAGATGTAGCATGTCCTGCAGAGATCTTCTTGGGATCTTGTAATGCTAAAGACAAAGACAGACCTTGAGAGTTAGATGACAATGAAGGAAAACAGTGATTGATGCAGAGAAACCTTCAGGAGTTGACTGTGTTTCAGCCTCCTTTTTTTACCTGCTTTGAGGAGTAACTGCCTAAGACTGCACTGGGACACTCTCATCCTTCCCAAGGGATGGGTTGTTTGTGTTGCTGATTCCATCTAAAAATGCCCAGGGTATGGAAGAATGTAAAGCCTCATCTTTTTGCTCTGTATTTAGCAATAAAAGTCATAAAAGTGAAAGCTCCTCTGCATGAGAAGAACAGACTTTCTTACCAGTTGGGATGAGACTTGGGAACAGTCAAAGCAGGATCATGGATCTTGCAGCTATTGATGCCTGAGTTGGCCACCTGAAAACAGAGACTATACAAGAATAAGGGAATAAAGGTAGGTATTTATTTGAAGGACCTTCCAAAGGCACACCCTGGGCAGGCCAAGGGCTACTGCCGAAATGGACCCTGGGTCACGAGTTCTGCACACGTTTATAAGTTTGGTTCATTTGCATATCAGGGTTAATTCTCCAATTAAAATTTCAGTTAATGATGTAATTTCCCCAAGTTTACCCCCCTTCTTAAGATGTTAGTTTACACATTTGGGCCTAGGACAATCTGGGTGTCATTGGAGAGCAGGCCTGGAGAGGCTTTGTTATGTCTAACCAGCATGAGAGAGCAGTAGTTAACAGGCCACAAGGAACTTCAGAGTTACACACTAGGCAGTGCAGGATTTGAAAAATATGAACGTTAAAACCTAAGGCATCACTATCAGTGCTAAGTGCTGAGCACAGATGCCTTTGCAAGCAGAAACACAGGATGCAAGTATTTAACAAAACCTTTTTCAAGCTCACAGGAGGGATGCAGAGTGCAAGTGGATGTTTGGAGCCAAGTGCCTAAGTGACAATCTGCTGTTTGCACTAACTCTAATAGAAGTTACACGTGCTCATCAGTTTAACAGCTGATATGTAAATGGGCTGCAGTTCCATATCCTGGACTTTGTCAAGAATAACTCCAAAATGTAAAATCAATCCAGCGGTTTCCAGAGACACAAGTGAACTAATGTTGCAGGAGTATGGTTGTCAGGGTTAATGCTGATGTAAGGAGGATAAGAATAGCATAGAGTTCAGGAAATCCTAAAATAGGAGTGGGAAGGGAATTACTATTTATATATTCCCCCATGTTTTTTATACATATAATATATATAAGATACCAGCTGGAGATAGCTTATCTGGCAGATTCGCTGGGGTTTGAATACATGGTGATGGCTATGGGCATGGCAGGAGAGTAGTCTTTCCTGACAGTGTGAAGGTATCTTGCATCAAGCAATAGAAATTTAAGGAAGAGATTTCAAATGATTGCAAGTTGTCAAGTGGAGTTTTTTTAGAGGGGAGAGCATGTGGGCAAAAAATACAATGTTACCTTAATTAAAAAAATCATAAATAAAAAAGCAGGGGTGGGTAGGAGACTGGTGGGTGGTGGTACAGAGAAGAATCTTGCTGACATTTCTTTTTGGTATTTTTCTTCTTAAAAACAAGAGCAAGCAGTATTCATGTCTGCTTTAAAATATATTTTCCACAGCTTCTTGGCTTTAGTAGGACTTCAGAGAATAGTTTGGTCTTTTTTTGTTACAGGCACTGTGTGCTAATATAAGAGTTCAGTCAGTCAGTAAATTTCCTGAATTAGTTGCAGTAGCTGAAAGCAGAGCAGAGACTGAAAAAGGCCCCTTGCCACTGGTGAAAGTGACTGTGCCTAATCTGTGTGGTGCTGGCAATTTCTGTGCGTTCTCTTCGTGGCAGGGAAGTTGAGTTGCTCTGCACATGTATGTCCTGTGTGGTGTTGTGACACAAATTGGAGAATTTCTCTGCTGTCCCTGTTAAAATCTAACCCTGGGTATCTACATGACTGCTGGCAAAAAGAGGTCACATAGTAAGGCCTCATGGGAAGACACACAGCAAAGCCTTTTTAGGGTCAACATTGAATGCCATTGATGATGTCTCTGTTGATAATGGTGTTGTTTCTTAGGATTGCTGCCTGTAGCGGGTTCAGTTTGTAACCGGGCAGAAACACCAATTAGAGTGTAGTGGTTTGGTCCAAAATACTCATTGCTTACTTATTTACCTTCTGTGAGATAAGAATTAAGAGAAAGCAAAGCAGGCACAAAACTTAGAAGAATATAAAGAAGTTTATTAACAGACCTAAAAGAAAGAAAAAAAAAAATCAGACCACACCTTCAGTACACTTCTCCTCCTCCCACCTTTCTCCCTTCTCCCACTGACAATGTAAAAAGACAACCCTTGAGATTTTCAGTCAGTTTACCACGTCTATAATAACCTTGTTCAGTTCAGTTAGGGAGAGGAGTCTCTCTTGCTCATGCTATGGAGACATCGCCACAAGAAGTTCTCATGGCTTCAGGATCACAGCGAGACAGCCACCCAGGTTGGTTCTCTGCTTGGATGTGAGTCTCCCTTCCCCCAACTTACAGCTTTCCGCACAGCTGCTTTTGGGGGTCCAATCTTGAGCTACTGGGGTACCATTTAAGGTTGAGCTGTTCAGAAGCAAAGGTTCTCCTCACCCATCTCTGGAAGCATCTTCATCTCTAGGACTAGAGGCCCTCCCCCTTCCCTGGAAGCAAAAGGGTCCTCATCATCTTCATCTCTAGGACTATCTCTGGGAGCATCTCTAGGAACAGAGGTCTTCTCCTTCCGATTTTTGGAGCAAGAGTCCTCATCACTTCCATCTCTCCCTGTTCAAACTTCTCATCAAATTACAGCTGCTTCAGCATTTGCTTATTCCAGCACAGGTAGTTTTGCTCACAAGTACAGTTTGAACGCTCCACCCCCCCATGCTGTCATGAAATTACAGCAGGTACTCTGATATATCATAGTCTATCACTGCCATGGCTTTACAACAGAATTTCAGCTTTAAGCATCTCCAGGAGGGCGGGGGCCCGGCCCCGTGGGGCCGCACGGGCCGAGCCCAGGTACCTGTCCCAAGGCCGGAAGCAAGAGAGAGCTTTCCCAGGGTTTGTCCATTCTTAAATGTGGACCACAGAGTTGTGTCAAAATTTTTATGTGGCTTAAAAAATTGTCAGTATTCAAACTAGCCAGTTGATAGGTTCTGTCAGGTCATAGAGGAAGCTGTAAGCACCTCCTTGCAAGAAAATCACTTCTGGAGCTATGCTAACCCATGACACTGCCCAAATGGCTGCAGCTTGGAGTTTGGGTTTGTCCATTCTTAAATGTGGACCACAGAGTTGTGTCAAAATTTTTATGTGGCTTAAAAAATTGTCAGTATTCAAACTAGCCAGTTGATAGGTTCTGTCAGGTCATAGAGGAAGCTGTAAGCACCTCCTTGCAAGAAAATCACTTCTGGAGCTATGCTAACCCATGACACTGCCCAAATGGCTGCAGCTTGGAGTTTTTAGTTTGGGTGTTGCCTCAAAATAGGGAGGGTGAAGCTATTTTCTGGTTTAATGGGAAGAAAAAAATTGTTGATTGAACTCAGATGAATGAAAACTCAGGCACTAAGAGCACATTATGGTACCACATGTTTCTTGCCACACTTACCCTTTGCTTTCAAAAAATTCTGTGAGTCTCACCTCTGTTCCTGGCAAAATCATGGAGCAGATCCTCCTGGAAACTATGATGAGGCACATGGAAAATTAGGAGTTGATTGGTGACAGCCAACATGGCTTCACTAAGGGCAAATCATGCCTGACGAATCTGGTGGCCTCCTGTGGCAGTGTTAGAGAGGTGTTAGATGAGGGAAGAGCGACTGATGTCATCTACCTGGACTTGTGCAAAGCATTTGGTAGCGTCCCACACAGCATCCTTGTCTCTAAAATGGTAGACATGAATCTGATGCATGTACCGCTCAGTGGGTAAGGACCAGCTGGAGCGATGGGTCCGTGCAAACTTCGTGAAGTTCAAGGCCAAGCACAAGGTCCTGCATCTGGGCAGGGGCAATCCCAAGCACACATACAGGCTGAGCAATGGTGGGTTGAGAGCAGCTCTAAGGAGAAGGGCTTGGCAGGGTATTGGTGGATGAAAAAAAGGAATGTCACCCAGCAGTGTCTGCTTACACCCCAGAAAACCAAGAGTATCCTGGATTGCATCCAAAGCAGGGTGGCCAGTAGGTCAGGACAGTCATTCTTCCCCTCTGCTCTTCTCTAGAGAGAGTCCGCCTTGAGTGCTGTATCCAGCTCTGGGGCCACCAACACAGAAGGATGTGGACCTGTTGGAGTGGGTCCAGAGGAGGGCTGCAGAAATGACCAGAGGCCTGGAGCATCTCTCCTTTGAGGACAGGCTGAGGGTGTTGGAGTTGTTCAGCCTGGAAGATTTTATAGCAGCTTTCCAGTACTTAGAGGGTCAACAGAAAAGATGAAGTCTTTATCAGGGAGTGAGTGATAGAATGAGGTGCAGTGGTTTTAAACTGAAAGAGGGTAGATTTCAATTAGGTATTTGGAAGAATGATGATGATGAGACACTGGAACAGGTGCTCAGGAGAACTTAGGGCTGCCCCATCCCTGGAAGCGTTCAAGGCCAGGTTCGATGGGCTTTTGGGCAAGCTGGTCTAATGGAAGGTGTCTCTGTCCATGGCAGGGGGGTTGGAGAAGATGATCTTTAAGGTCCATTCTAACCGAACCATTGAGTGATGCTATGAAGTAGCATCACACTGGAAAGTACTCTGGAAATTTCCTCTGGAAAGTACTAGAGCACTGAGAGGTATCTTGCATGTAGAAAGCAGGTTCCTTGACCAGTGTGCAGATAAATACAAGCCCCAAGGAAAAACAGCAGAAACTGTGTCTTTGACAGGAGTGCCAAGGGAGGAATGGATGAGTAGGAGGAGCAAGTATAGATATTTCAAAGCAAGAAAATCAGAGAGCAGGACTTTTATCTAACTCAGGGTGTCCAAGTTCCTGGAAAGCTGAGATGTGACAGATTCTTGATCAGACAGTTTGAATTTGCTATTTGGACTCAGTTCACCTGCTTTTGTTAAGCTGTAGTTTCCCCCACTAAGAACTTGTGAAGTTTGCCTGAAAAAAAAAAAAAATCTCTTAAATGTTTGGGAGTTGTCAGGGAGTTTTTTAGATGGACTCCAGGTGGTGGTGTGGGACACGCCAGAGAGCCTGGAAGCATTTGACACAAACCAGGACAGAAAGATTGAAAACATACCTCTAGTCTGTGGAGCAGGATGTCTGGAGTCGATGGATTTGAGTGGGGCCTTGTAGCTCTAATTGGAGTTACACTGCAGCTGAGGTTTCTGTTACTAAACTTAATGCTTAAAGGCCCCATTGTGCTCAGCAATACATGATAACTAGACATGAATATCTGGTAAAAGAAGATCCCTGGTTAAAAGAAGAGACAGGAGAAAACCCCAGCCTGAGAATGAAAGTTGTACACAAGCAGATAAAATGTTTTGCCTGGGTTTGTACAGCAGGTTGGTTGTGGAGAGAGAAGTGGAGCCCTGGTCTCTCTGCTGGTGGTGTCACCACCTTCTTTGCTGAAAATGTAGTTGTCTGGGCTCACATGTTGGACAGGTCAAGAAAAATCTGTGCAGTGGCTATGATACTCCTCAAAGAGTATTTTGGATGTCTTCTAGACTTGAGGAGTAGATTTAGATGCAGACTACTGAGATCACGTCCTCTCTTTAGTATAATGCTGCCTCCTCTGATGGCAGCAAGCGCCTCTGTTTCAGGAGGCAGGGCTGCAGTCTGAACACCTGTCTTTATTTTTTATTTATGTTTAACGGGCATGATGAAGATACGATGGTACTGGGCCGCACACAGCTACCCAGGCTTGGAGGCAACGTTTTGTGCATGCTCCTGCATCTTCTCTGCCTTATCTCTGGAGCTGCTCGTCAGCTCTGTTGAAAGCATGTGTGCCTGCAGTGTAGATACAGACTTCCTCCTGCATTCCTATAGAAAAGATAAGGCACGCAGTGTGTTCGTGTGCATCTGTGCTTGTGTTTACTGTACTGTCTAGGGATGCAAATGAATGATAACACTGGGGCAGGCCGGTGGTCTGTCTAGCTTGTTTCCTTTTTTGCAGTAGCCAAGAGCACCTGCCTGATCCAGCCAATATCAGTCCACAAAAGTCATGGAGAAAAAAGGATTTGTTTGAATTGTTATTACTAGAGCTTCTAGCTCGTTCTTACTTCATGATTGAGTTTGTTTTTATAGGAAGAATCCTTACTGTTATGAGTCACTCTGGCTTAAAAGCAGGATTTTGCTTTCAGATGCCTTTTGCCTTAAAAGGTGATGTTGCTCCTGGTATTTGTCAAGTTTAGGAAAAAAAAAATCTAAAAATCATCAGGCAGCTCATTCTTCTCAAGAAACACTTGAAACATCCACAGTTCTTAGTTTTAGAAAAATCAAAATAAAGCAATGCTTAGGGAATGCATTCCTGATGCCTCTTTGGGGCCAGCTTGATTTATGTAACAGTAAAATATGAGACAGTGACACTCCTGCATGTAACAGGGATGTAGCCCCCTTGCTGGTGTGTTAGATTTCTAGACCATCTGGAAATTAGTGTCATTAAACACCTGAAATAACAAGATAAAAAACCCAGGCAAACAACAGCAAAAAAGCTAGGAGTTAAACTATGGCAAGCCAGGGACAGCTGATCGACAGACCTAATGTCTTTCAAGTGGGTAGATAAAGTGCAGTCTTGGCTGTGTGTGGTCAGTAAGGATGGAACATTTCTTTTGTAGGGGTTGGCTTTTTAACCCCACTTAATTTATGGTGGGGATAATTCCACTGTGCTTAACTATAAAATCTATCTGCAGTTCCAAACTTAATGCTGAGGAAATGTACGCACTAGCAAAAATCTTGTGGCACAAAACAGTGGTGTAATTCATTATCCACTCTAAAGCTGCCATGGAAAAGGAAGGGATTGTTCTTCTCAAAAGATTTTTTTCTACAGTTCTGACCTTGCTGCTTCTGTAGGTAGAGCTAACCTCTTATGCATTGGCTGATTATGCATTCAAATGTTTCTGTGCATTTGAATATAGTTATAAACTTACTTTTCCCTGTGCAGCATCACTTGGTAAAGTTTTACCAGTCCCAGCAGAAGATGCTTTTCATTTATGGGTATTTGTTGCATAAACTGCTTCCATACAACTAAGCTTGTTTCCTTGGCATTTGTCAGCCTCAGAAACTTGAATGTTTAGAAGTATTTACCAACTTCACTTTCCTTGCCATGACCTTTTTCCTGTATAGGAAACAGAAACCCACTCTCTCTTCTGAATGCTTTCTGTGCATTGTTCCCTGGGACCCACAAAGCTTGTTTCTTGTGCTGCAGATGGACTACAAGTCACAGGCAGCTGTTCTGTAGACACTCTTTACCTGGACTTTTCTGTGCATGCCCAGTGTGCCTTGTCATTGCATGTTCACTCTCAAATTACTAGTTTGTAAGTGGAGTCAGTGACAGTCACCTATTTTTAATGTTTTGATTTTTTTTTAATTCTGTATTGAAAATGTGCAAGAGGAGATTTTCTCCAGTAAGTTAATGTTTATTTGGTGACCCAAGTTTCATTTTAGTGACAAACGCCACTGAGATTGCAGAGTGTGTGGGGAAGTACAGAGGTGAGGTGAAGGGGATTGTGAAGCAGGGAGCAGTAATACTGGATTGAAAAGTTTGTTCCTGAAGTGACTCCTCATGAGCACCTGCCTGTTGTACTCATGAATCTGTTGTGTTGTGTCTTGCAGTGGCATCACTGAAGGGGCCAACTGTTACTGCTGTGGGAGATCAACAGCTTCCAATTGCATCTTCTGTGTCATCTGTAAAACCCCCAGTTACAGTGAGTTTCTCCTAGACACACACTGTTTTCTCCAGTGAGGATTTGTTAGCTGTAATCTGTGATAATTATATGTTTCTCTATTTATACTTTGTCAGTTCACTTGCTACTGCAAAAAGCTTTGATTTATGAGTCCCAGGCCAAAGGGATACATACACTTCCCATCCCCCCAAACCTCATACTCGAAGCTCATAGTTGCAGATTCTTCTGGCCAGCTGCGTACCTTGTGAGGGAAATGATCAAAGACTGTGTGCTTTGGGTGAGTGTTCTGGTTATTCATCCAATAGCCAAGATGAGAATTGGACCAAATATTTTGTTCCCGAGAACAGCTTCAGAAAGAAAAACTTACTTAAATAAAAAACGGAAAGAAAAGTATTACTTGGGCAAAGAAGATTAAACTTGCTCAGAGTGCCAGAAGCAAACACATCATACTGTGTGACATCTAGTCATAGGCATGGCAGGTGAAAAGAGAGGGTGACTCAGTGCTGGAGTGCTCCTGAGTCTGTACCTAGATATACTCTTAAAATGAGACAATGGAATTTTTTCCCTGCAGTGCAAGAGAGCTACCCAATCCAGTGCTATTTGGAAACTGAATGAAATCTCTTGAAAATCCTCATTCTCCTTTTTAGTTTCCACCTAAAGGAAATGCAGTGAAGAAAATGTTTCCCTACTCCTGCCAGCTATCTGTGAATGTCCATGTAATGTATAACTTGCCTGTTATGCCTGTGATTCTTTTGTTAATAATTCTCTTCTGCCAGTAACTCAGTAAAACAGACTCAGGTGATTTCAGTATTTTGCATAACAATGATAACAGTTGCTTGCAAAGCCATCTCCAATTTTCAGACAATTTCAGACAATATTTGGAAGAGCTGAATTGTCTTCTGAATTGGAAGAGTTGTGTATGAATCCATCTGCAAGACTAGAAAGGCAGGAGCACATCTATGCATGTGGCGGTGTTTGTTTTGATGAAAACTTGAGGACTTAAATGAGCAAAAAAACCCTCTAAGTGCTTAAGGGGCTGTCAGACACCTGTACAGTTAAATGGCATTGAATGCTGATGTGGTCTAGATTTTGGGTTATCAGATTGGGTGTACAGGAATTAATAGTGCTCAGGTAATGGATTCTCCTGAGAACTAATGGCAGTAACAAGAGTAAGCAATGCCTTAAGAGGAAAATGCCCTAGAATCTGTTGAAAGCTTATAGGACATGATTTTGGCATGTGTATTTCTAGCCTGTGTCAATATTGCAGATTCATAAATTATACATGACTTACAAAATAAGAAAAGTTGCTTCTAGGGAGCTCTTGTGTTTTGCCTGTAAGGATGGAGCCAGCTTGCAACATATGTAGAGAATATTACCTGTCAGAAATTGAATATTGAGTGAAAGTAATCGTTTTAATCAAGAGTGGTTAAAAGTGAGGCTGAATTAAAGGAAAAAACAACTGTTCAGCTGGAAGACTGCTTCCAGTGCTGCAGACATGCCCTGAGAAGCATATTTTCTGAATTAGGAATATTGATCAGGACCATGGTTGTACCTTGCATTACCACTGTTCTTCCTGATAATTGCAGCCAAGACTTCTTAACTCTTTGAATTCCACTCCTTTCTCTGCATCCAAGTTCAAAACACTTGGTGCTGGTGTTTCGGATGATGGAGAACACTGCTCAAAGGAGCAGCTTCTTGGTTCATGGATAGATAATGGGCAGAACCTACTGGCTGAGGCAAAAACATTCTGGTTTACATCAATTCGTATTTCTGACAAATCAACTGTAGTGATTATGGGTGTTTTCTTAAGAGAGTCACTGTAAAGGGGTGTCATTGTGGGCAGTGACCTTATGCACAATCTGAGATACACTGAGCTGAGTGCTGTAGAGGGGCCTGAGACTTGGTGTTTCTGTAAAGAAACACCCTAGGCTGGTTTCTTTTAAGTTTTTTTGCTTTTAATCAAAAGCAGGATTGTTTCCACACATTGAAGCCTGTTTTCTATTTCTCGAGTCAGTGTCCATTTCCTTCTCATTCTTTACAGTGCCCTAAGAAAGCTGAATCCCTCTTGAACCCAGGGAAGCCACCTCCACTTAAAACTAGCCAGCAACAGAGGGATGAGGTTGCAGATGAGTGATGTCAAAGACCTCTGTGTGCTACAACATTTGGCTACTGCACCCTTGAGAAGGCAGGAGTCTGCAGTTGTACCTGCTTGAGCAAGACTCTGTGCAGAGCAGGTCAGCCCTGGTGCAATGCTGGGTGCAGAGTGGATATTGGTAGCCCTGCTGATGAATTTGCTTTCTTAACCCACATCACTCTGGACTTTCTGCTTTCACTTGATTGTTCTTTTTTTTGAGCCACCAGACTTTCCAAACAAGCTGCACAAGTGAATGCTGGCAGATGTGTCTGTTGGAAGGAGAATGGTCTGGTAGCTAACTTAGAGCTTAGCAAGTCCAGTTTCAGCTCCATGATCTGCTTACAGATTCCCTCTGAGAATTCAGTAGTATGATTTAGTCTCTGTGCCAGTTTCCTGTCTTTTAAAGGACACTTTCCACCTTGGATGGGAGCTGAGGGTAAACACACAACAAGTGAATGCTCCAGTAGAGTGGTTGAAGAAGTAACATAACCAGGGTGTCTTTCTCTAGTATTTCTGCACCGCCTAAATAGTATCCCTGAAGTCTTTTTAGCAGTCAAGGTGACGTGATAAGCACTGTATATGGATGGGGAATGCAGGGTGGTATATCATGGCAGTGATGCCAATGTGTGAGTATGAGATCCCAGCATCCACTATCCCACTCTGATCACTGAGTGTGTCTTGCCTCTCTGAGTGAAAGTGCTTGGACCAGAGGTGAGACAGCTTGGGTTCACACTCCTCACCTGGAATTTCATTAGCAGGTGCTACCTTGCTCCTCATGTGCCTTTGCCTTGTGTAGCTTCATCTGCCTAACTCCTCTGGCCTGCCTGTTGCATGTTGGCTTTCAGCATTTACTTTAGGGTCATAGTGAAGTCTTTTACCTGGCTTTCCAAGTGTCACCGGGCAAAGTCTTTTTCAGAACCTGGCTATTTCATGGCTGCACAGCCCTACCTCCGAATAGTTGCTGTCCCTGGTGTGTCAGTGAATGAGATCTTGATAGGATTGACAGCTATAAAACATTCCCTCTGAACTCTGAGATGAAAGTGAGACATTTCCTTTCTCCTTACAGAGGGCTCATCTGCTGTAAGAGGAGGGAGGTGGTTTCCTTTTCTAAAATGTAACTCCTTTCAGGTATCATAGTGGTGTCAGTAGCACTCCAGGGCAGCATGCTGTGGTGCCTCATGCTATGGGAAACTGCGAGTGAAAGGTGACCCTGCCAAGAGGCTTCTGTCTGCATTGGTAGCATAGTACACGTGACTCTTATGGCATTACCTGGAGCTCGCTGGTGATACAGTGGAAGGGAAATAGGGGAAAATTAAGTTTGGGTTCAAATATTTGGATTGCAAGGATACTCCCTGGGGCTGATCAGCTTGCTTGCTAATGGCATAGCACAGGGAACAGAATAAAGAGTTTGTTTGGTTTTGCACTGCAAATACATAAGCCATCCTTGCTTTGGCTTCCAGCCCAGGGTGAAAAGGATGGCTGATCACCCTGCTCTTTCAGTGTTGACAGCTGTTGTTGTCAGGGACAGATGTGACTTGGGTCTAAGATAGGGATAACAGTGTGAGTGCTTTTTACTGGCAAGGTAGATTTTTAGGAGATAATGCAGTTTGTTGCACAGTTAAAGGGAAACAAGAAAGGCTTTTCTGTTCTCTTGGTGGATTTTTCTCATTTTTTTTCATACTGATTCCTCTGATGCAAGGAGATTTGCTCAAATATTGTAGTACTTAATGGTCCTGAGATTATATCTTCGGTTCATCCAGTCTCAAACCATTCCTCCTCATGCCAAAACCAGTTACCTGACTAGCATGGAAGCAGGCAGTTCTGGGATACCACTGGCTCTGCAGATCTGTGTGTTTGATCCTTATAAAAATGTTTTGGAAAGCTGAAGAAGAAAACAGTGTAGGAATTTGGTGGGCAGATTAACTGCATTCCTGTTTCAGGCTGTTTATTCATAGCTTTAACTTTTTTAAGGCAAAAGGAGGCTATTTTTAGCTTGCTTTTTTTCCCTCCATATTAACCCAAACAAATTTCCCTCTCGAAGGAGAGGGTGGAGTTGGGAGGAAGGAAGGGTGGAATTGAAACTGCTTCATTAAATTGGTTTAAATATCACTAACACACAATTTTGTTTTCACATTACAGTTCTGAGCACAGAAGAGTCTTTACACTTTCCAAAGAGGGGAAGCTTTGTGTAGAGGGAGTGAGTGAGGGCGTTGGAGACAATGAGGTGGTTATGGAAAGCTTATGACTTTTGCTTGGGGTGAACTGTCAGGAGGGTAATCCAGCTCTCCTGACTCCTGATATCTATGTTTTGATGGTTTTATGGTAAACTGCTTCTGAAGCAGAGAGAGCAAGACCAGCTCCAACAGTTTCCTTACTAGGCTGATGTGACTTTGGCTTTTAACTTGCATGAATACTGACTTCAGTGTGCTTCAGAAAGGGTGGGTGAATCCAGGGCCTGTGGATCAGATTTGTAGAAGGAAGGATAAATACCTCATACGTTGAGATTGGACGATAACCCAGAAGCCAGTGCAGAGCATTGCTGCTCTTTGACTCTCTTGCACTTTGATGTTGATTCTTCCGTACATGTTAGTTCTCCCTCCCTCTGTTGATAAGAGCTGAATGATCTTGACAGTGGAACATCTGTGAAGTCCACCTCTGGTGGTGGAGTGTAGAGCTCCTCATGCTGTCCTGTCTGACTGCACAGGTTACTCAAGATTAGATCCTAAATTATCTCTTCTTGCAATGTTTTGCTCCTGCTGTGTGTTCTCCCGCACTGTAGGAGAACCGATGAAAAACAGACGTTACCTTTGTGTCTAAAGAAAATAAAAACTTCCCTGTTTTAGAAATACACAGGGAAAAAAACCCCAAAACATGTAAATCCTTCTCTTCCAGTGATAACCTGTTACCAAGTTACTGAATTCTGTGTGTAAGCTTAGAGCTGGAAAGGACAACCTGATCTTTCAAGCCTCAGTGCCAGGGAAAATGTCCTGCTCCTGAGGGATCAACGTGGGGCCAGAGCCCTTTCTGTGGACTCTCGGGTTCTCTCTTTATCTGCTTTCTTCTCCTCTTTGACTTCTCCCACTGGGAGGCTGCTCCAGATCACAGCTACTTCATACTTGGATTCCTCTGACCTCCAGCTGAGAAGAGTTCGTGGTTGTTTATCTCATTTCTGCTCCAAGATAATCCTATGGTTTAAATGTCTCTTTGCATTTCTTGCAGCTCCCTCTCCTCAAGTGTGCTTGCAGGCAGTGATCCTGTCCTCTATTGTGCTGTGTTTTGTCAACCTAAACAAGTCAAACTTTCCTGAGGTAGGCCTTTTATTCTTACCAGTGCTTCCACGCATCTGCTTTCAATTCAGTAAATTGTCTTTGAATTTTGCTGTGACCAGAATTACTCACAATATATGTCTGAGAAAGGGCTGCTTGCATTAATGCTGATTTCAACATCTAACTATTAATTGTGGCTTAAGCATGATCTCATATATATATATATGTGTGTGTGTGTGTGTGTGTATATTTGAGAAACATCCTCTGGTCTTGCTCTGAAGATACCAAGTAATGGTGACTCTTTCTGTATGAGGATAGTTCTGTCAATGGCTGGTTACTTTGATGTTTAACTAGGTACCTTAATTTGAATATGCTGCCTTCAGTCACTGCATCCTGAAATGCTTTTCCTTGTTAGTTTACAGAGGCTTTTATTATCACAAATCTGATTTTTCTTAGAAGTGCTCTAATGCTTGTAGGCTATGTAAAGCAATTAGTAAATTAAAATAGTTTGTATTTCAGAAATCAAACACTCTTATTCCAAGAAAAAATCCCTTTTAAGGTGTCTTTGAGTATCCAAAAATGACTCACTATCAGCTTCCATCGCCCGATGACACTAGGGACTGCATCAGCAAGAGTATATGCAAAGAATGAAAATAAAGTCCATTATTTATGACCCTCTCTCTGAGATTCCCTGGCTTGTGTGAGAAAAGTGGAACTACTTGGAAATACTTTGCTTCCCCCTGGATTTCTGGCTTCTTTGAAGGTTGTCTTGATCTTTGCGAATAATCTTGGGTTTATACGTTTGATTTCATGCCAGCAAACTAAATCTTTCTGTAATGTGCATTCCTTCAGGCTTTGTATATCATGAAGATTTGAGGGATTTCTCCCACTGTTTGGTGTAGTGCTGTTTTCCTTCTGCTGGCACCGAAGAAAAGCAAGGCACAGCCCGCTGTGCACAGCGTCAGGGTTTGTTACCTGGCTGCGCTGCCAGTGTGCTGCCTGTCCGTGAGTGAACTGCACAATTGCTCCCTGTGTCTGCCTTTAAACTGGGTGACACTGTGCCCGGCCCTGCTGAGCTCTTGGACTTCCTAAACTCTTCCAATGACACTCTCTCTCATTCCTTAGCCGTTGGGCTTACAGGGATGGTCACACAGGGCTGCTAGTGGAGATTAGCTTGTCGTCCCAAAACCCACTTGATCTGGCAAGACTCTCTCTCACTGTTGGGAATATTCCTTGTTAGAATGCTGGTCAGGGGGGCTGTGGTTTTCTTTTTTCATTCTTCGTGCTCTCACAGTAACTGGTTTTTGTTCCACACTGTCTCTTGTAATATACTCTAAATTAGTGGCTTCTAACCTTTTTGGAACAACAAAACACAAGGTTTCTGGCAGACTGAGCTCCTTGTTTGTCATATATCACTGTTCTCGCATTCAGAGTGCAGTAATTTTCCTTATTGGAGAGGCTACAAACATTTATCTTGCTCCTGTGAGCTTCTGCTGGGGAACCATTGTGTTGCTCTCAGCATAAGGACTGTTTTTCTTCTGCTTCACAGTGCCTTACCCTAAAGTCTTGATTAAAGGTGTAGTAATACAAATACATTTGTCCTAAAATCAATTGAGTGAATACCCCATGCCTTTTAAAAAAATCCCAAAACCTCAGTGGATGTAAGTTGCCTTCTGAATTTTAACTGAAATCCTACCATGAGAAAATTAATTGGTCTTTCCTTGTCTGTTGGGGTTTTAGTCCAGAGCTAAATAATTTTGGCAAAATGCTTGCAGGCACTTAACTTCGATAATCATGATTTCATTTATAATTATTAATAAATCTGTTCACAATGACAAGGTTTTGCCTTTAGAAAATGCCTGTGAACCCCTCCTGCTAGATTACACTGCCAGTATGTGTATATAATTTATCAGATATGTATGTTAAGAAGGTATATGTCTTTAACTGTGTACATCTTCTCTTAGATGATAGCCATCCTTGTTCTCTGGGTATCCTTTACATCATTTAAAGTACATCATAAACTCAGCAATTAAAATAACTTTTCATACATCCCATTGTCATTGAATAATTTTTCACATATGCAATTATAGTGTCTTCTACCTTTTCAAGTTTTTTTGGAGGGAGGAAGTGCTCTTCTGCTTTTAAAAGTATTCTTTTCCTGCACTGTCGCAAGCAGCGTTAGTTCATTCTGCATTATTTTTTTAGTCACTTGCTCTAGTCCTTTAAAAGTGCAATTACATAATTCAGGTAAATTTAGAAAGGGAAAGATGGAGATCTCTGCACATGTCTGTTTTTTTTATCCTCCATGGAAGCTAGGAAAAATTCAGGTTAGGATTCTGGAGAGTAATTAGCATTTGAAATGGAGGTTAAGATTGGACAGTTTCTCATGTGTCATGGAGGAGATTATTCTGGAGTTTGCCTTCAATTGGGAGAAGTAATCTCTCAGTTTTAATAAATGACTGGTTTTTGAGTCTTGAAGCAGCTTCCCCATAGCTATTTTTTTTTCCCTTGTCAGAGAAGGTCATTGTCTGGTTTACGTTGAATTGAGAGCTTAGCCCAGCCCTCTGTATTTAACCTAGAATGCAGGCAAGCAAACAGCCTCTGCTTTGGAATTTGCTCTGAATAAGGCTGATTTTATTTGTTTGTACCACAGCAATGTTCACCAGCCCCAACTGGCAGCTCATGCTGTGTAAGCACTGTGCAACTGCAGGACAAGAAATGGTTCCTGATCAGACAGGTTTCAGTCCTTGTGGAATAACTGATCACTGTGTTAGTAAATGCTCCTGAATAGAGACTTCATGCTAGCTGTGCCCAGCCCTTCCAGAGGGAGGGAACACAGTTTATGGTGAGAGCTGTACTTCGTGCATACACAGTGCAGTCGTCTATCTGGAATAGCTGTAGTGTTTCCCAGGTGTGAAACTTGGAAACATCCTTGCACACAGGCTGTTTCTTTCCCTGAGTAGCACCTGGAGAAACACAGTGACCAGCAGTGGGCTGCTGGTGTCCTGGTGAAGGTGACACAGTCCCACCTGTGCTTTTCCCAGAGAACGCCTTCCAAGTGAACAGGGAGAGGAGCTGTGGGCTGTGTGGATTGTTCTTGCAACCTGCTCCCAGCCATCCGTGTTATGGGACAAAGCAGCACCTGTCAGGAGAGAGATAAGGGAACAGCTTTAGGGTTCAACTTCTATTAGGGGCTCCTCAGTTTGGGCTAAATGAGCTCTTCTGCCAGGCCATGTATTGGGACATTTGCAGCCTACATCATTAGGTTCTACTTAAGGACTTATTTGCCTTTTTCACTGATAAAATAAAAATGTTGTTTTGCAGAAACCTGGGGCTGATCGTCTTCCCCTCTGCTCCTGGAATCTGCATTTAAACCCAGGATTAGGAACTTATGGACACCACTGTTGACATGAATCTAAAGGAGAACAATTCAAAACTGTCAGTCTCGTGAATTTTCCTATGATGGTCTCGAGCATCACTAACACCTCTTTGTATCCATCTGTAGGCTCAAGAATAGTGTTGCTTCCACTTGTGTTTTCCTTGCATTTAAAAAGCTGTCTCTACAGCTATAAGGGCTGCATCTTGATCCATTTTAAATGGTAACACAGATTGCATAGAAGCCTGGGACTTGTATTTGCGTTCTCCAGAGTAAGATTTCCAGTCGTCATGGTGAGAAGTGGATTAATTTCTGCAAACTCTGTGTGTGTACTTGAATCTCATCTGCGCAGTCATTTTGATGCTTTGAGTCCACCATTAGCTTCAGGTGCCTATAGACCAGTTGTCTGCCTCTGACTGACTTTTATGGGCTCTCCTTCCCGACAGGAAAGGGAAAGATATTTTAGGACATAGTTCATCTGACCCTGCTTTAGCCAACTGCTTTAGAAACAGATGAATCCTGTCCTGCAAGTGACTGTTTCTCTCCACTGTCTGTAGTGTCAGATGTTGATGTCAACATTGGCTCAAATGAATCCTGCATGAAATATATCCAGTTTTAAATTTAACCGATCAGGCATTTTCACTGAAGTGTAGTCCCCAGCTGGCAAACATGTCCTGGTGCCCAGGGAGCTGGTTGTGTGCTGTAACTTTCTCTACTTTTATTCTCCAGCTCTTTATCTGGAGAATGAAAATTATTCCATCATGACAGGAACACTGGCCTTTAGAAAGCTCCTTTTATCTACACAAATACTTTCTGCGGTATTTTTCCACTTTTTCTTATCCATCTTAGAGCTGGATTAACTTCAGAAAGACCTTGTATGGAACTCTAAGGCACATTTATTTCTTTGACCAGTAAATCAGTATTATAGTTTCCTGGGGCCTGGAAAAGAGGGTATTACTATGGAGTTATACTAAGTCCACTTTCCTGAATGCTGAATTTCCGAGGAAAAGATATAAATCTCCCCTGTGAAGGAGAAGAAGCTATATGAAAAAGACTTCAGGTGCCTTATTCTCTTTGTGTTTATGCTTGCTTGCCTTTCTTTTCTACCTTCCTCCCTTTCCTCAGGTGTTGCTATGTATTACTTAATCTCCTTTGAGGTAAGTATAGCTTCTTTGTCACTGTGCAGAACACATTAGTATTCAGAAGAGCCTTTTCCTGTGTCAGAGCCAATATTTTGCTGCTTTGTAACCCTAACCTTCTTGGAACTCTCCAGCTAATATTTTTCTTTCCTTCTGTCTTTTATTGACTGTGGTACATTGAGTATTGCTTCCCTCCCCGGTAACTTTTTGGTTTTTATTCATGACTAATACATCCATTTTATGAAGGCATGAAACCTATTTACAGGGGAAAGCAAAGCTGGTTTCAGGGGCTTGATGGAAGTGACAATAGGAAGCACAGGCTCCTGAGTCATGTGTTTTGTATAGGTGAGGTCTAGCGTGCAGCAGAGAGGCACAAATTCCGTGGCTCCGCAGGATCCTTCTGGCTGTGTCCAGTCTGTTTGGGAAGAGTTGTGCTGAGGCTTGCTGGCCAGGGTTTGGGTGAGCAGAGAGGGTGACAAAATGGGATTCCATTCTCCTGGCTCATGCTAGAGGAGAGGAAATCCCAGCTGCTTTACACCTCTGTGTCTCTTCTCCACTGTTCTTTGTCTGCTTGCACTGCAAACTGCTTCAAGGAGAAGCTTTATTCCTGCAATGCCAGTACAAAACACAGCATGTGGAGCTTTGCATCCTGTCCCCTGCCTCCCTTTATTTTCCTTCCCTCTGTGTTCTACTGTCATTTTAGTAGACACTGCTGGAATTCCAGTAACCAAAGTTAGTTTGCACATTACTTTTCCCCCCTTCCCTCTCCTCCTCACCTTCGTCTTATAGCCTTGACACAATCTCAGAGTGTGCATGTTTTAGAAGGCTTGGAATTCGCATGGCATGCAAGGGAGGAGGGATTACTTACATGCTTTGCAAATATTTATCATCTTGGTCACATGTGGAAGGTCTCAAATAATTTCTGCCAGGATCTTCTCATCCACAGCAGATTTTTTGACCACAGAACTGACATTTATGGGGCATAATAGGCTGTGCAGGAACACCTGGGTAGTTTGCTGGTGTGGACAGGGCAGCCGCTTTGGTTCTGGTTGGTATCCCCTGAAGTTCTAAGGAGATAATACTTTGGGTTGCCAAGGTATTATGGTAGTGAGGGATTAAGAAAAGCGGACAGTTGATTGTGGCTGTAAGGAAAAACACTTTTTTTATTTGTTTGGGAACATTATTCCAGACCACCCTTGCTTTTGTCATAGTTTAAATGTGGTTGCAGTTCCTCTGGTTTCATCTGACATGCTCAGGGCCTGGATGAAATGCAGACCTGTGATTCAGGGTTGTGGACCAATGTTTTAAGTGTCTGTTCTGGTATCTCACTAGCAGTGTTGTCTTGTTCACAGCTGGTCCCTTAAAGGATGCAGCTAACTCGTCACATTTAGGCTATCGAGTCACTGGTTCAGTGAGTCAGTGTTGTTGGTTATTTGTGGTGAAGTGCAAAACACAAATAACATTTGTTCAAATAACATTTATTTTTCAGCAATCCACATTTTGATAACTCTCAGCCTTCTCTGTAATTTGCAAATAATCTAGTCTCAGTTTTGCACCTTCCCTTTGGTGCTCTCCCAGCCTTACAAGAACATTGTCCAACAAAACTGGAAATGGTCACCAGTGAGCTGTTCAGAAGCTTTTGATTCCCTGCTTTGAAAGTGCTGTAAATCTAGTTCGTAGAGACAAATCTGGCCACCTTGGCAAGTAAACAAAAACAATCAGCACACCAGAATTTTTCAAGATGAGGTAAAGCTCTTGACAGGAATAGAGCAGTAGGAGAGAGTTGGTGGTGGGGAAATCTGACAAGTTAATTTATTTTTGGTGTTTTAATTGGATCGGTTGGGAGACAGAAAGAAAAGATGGTGCAGGAGACAAGATGGAGTCCTGGGAAAGGGGAGCAGGGAAAGAAGTGTAAACATGACCAGCAAAATAATCTACTTGGTGTGCAAAGTCCATTTAAATGTAAATTACCCAAAGTGATTTTTTTAGTGGAATTTTTTATCAGTGCAGTGTAGAAAGACAGAATTATTTTCCCCCTTGTTTAAATACGTGATGCAGACAGCTGTAGAGGCTTACAAACATCCCTCATCTCTCTAGCTCCTCACACCCACTTCTTTCCTTTAGGCTCCTTGGAGCTGTTCCCTGCAGCAATGCTTCCAGGTAGTGACAGTGTGGATGTTCAGTCACCAGAGCCCTGTCAGGGCCAATTAACATCCTAATGACTGGCATGTACCATCTTGATAACATTCAGTCTGTGCTCTGTACCAGGGGACCTCTCCTCTTTAGAACCCATCTTGTCTCATCTGGACTGTACTGGTCATAGAAACCTGTAAAAAGAAACAAAAAAAAAAAAGAAAAAAGAAGAATATTTCCATTTCATCTTGTGTTCTGAGTCCCAGGGGCTTCAGCCATACTGTCCTTTCTTTTTGCTGAAAGTGATGAATCTTGGCTTCAGGGAGGGGACTCAAATCAAACCACTGCTCTTACAGGTACTGAGAACTTTGGGCTGAAGCTTCAATGAGGCAAAGTAATGCAGTACTTGTTCTTCAGAGCTCTGTTGAATGAGAGCAAAGACCAGCCACATAGTCTTTAAATACTGAGTGCCTGGCCAGTATAAGGACTAAAGTGATACTTTCCTGAAATTACTGCTACCTGTTGTTGTTTGGTGGTCTGCTGCAAAATCTATTCCAGTAGCATCTGCTGTCAAAACCGTGCTTTTGTCGTTCAATCAAACCAGAGCTGAATGCAGTCCAGAGATCTTTTGGGTAGCACAGGCCAGGGCATGCAGATGAGGAGATTTAGGGGAGGTTTCACAGCTACTCAGTGCATGGTGGGAGTCCAGGTTGTAAACGTGCCTCTCAGCACCCTTTGTGAGCGTGAAGATTGTCGAGGGTTTGCAATCTGCTCTGCCAGGCTGGAAGGGGAACATCTCCTCTAGCAGCAGCAGAGTTAAATGCTGCAGTATTAAATCACCCTATCCCCGTGCTGTGTTTCATTGTTCAGTGACAACACGCTTTCAAGAGAAACTCACGCATCTATCCTGATTTTCAGCCCTGAAAGTCAGTGTTCCTTCTTGTTAATGTGCGTTGCTGTCCAATCTTGCCATGTCCTAGCTCTTCAGTGGCTTAAATGAAGAGCTGTGATGCCAGGGCCAGCTGGTTGGCACAGCTGGCACAGCCACACTGGGTCATCTGGAGAGAGAGGTCAGCAGTTTAATGCTCCTTAAGAGGAGCCAAATCAGTGGCGATGCCAAAGAGTGGCTGAAGGGCAGTGTGTTAGCATGACTGGACTGAAGCTGCAATAGGGAGGATTTCAGTTTATGGGGCTGTGGACATGGCACCTTTCACTGGTAGCAGAATGCTTGAAATGGCATTGCTAACATTCTGAGGACAAAAAATATTTTCTTCCCTGTAAGGGGCAGCAAATCATGAGTGTGAGCTCTGGAGAGCGAGTGAACAGGAATTACTATTTTTAAGGTCATAACTGTTCTTAAAACACACACAAAAAATAGCCCTGCCATCCCCTCGCCCAGTGTGCAAGGCTGAAAGACAGCACATTAACATATCCACATGGTGCGTATGTTATTTTTAACATTGCTGTGAGAATTTTCCTGAATTTTTTGAATGGCGTTTGCATTTACTATCAGAATGCTGTCATATCATGACTTTTGAAATCCTAAGCTTAATGTTTTGATGTGATCTTCTGCCATGTCACAAGAACTTGATGGCCAGGAAGGCTGCAGGTACGTAGATAGGAGCACTGTGTTTGTTCTAGTACTTGCCTGCACCTCTTGTCTCTTCTGGATGTGTCCCCAGAAGACCTAAACCTGTGCCCTGGAGCCTTTTCTTGGAAGTGCCACCTTGAATGTCACGGTATCTGCTACAATCTGGTTTGTAATGCACTGAGCCAGCTCTCATGTGCATGAGGTATAGTAAATCTGCAAGGCTGATTGACTGCATGCTCACAAAGTACCCAAATAGAAGCCCTCCTAAAATGGTCCCATGATTTGAACTCTTCCTCTTGTGATTTCTTATGTGCATGATTTAGTTTGTAGATGCCTGAGACTGATGCCCTCTGTCCCTCTCTTCTGCGTCCCTGAGCATCCCCAAATCAGACATTCTAGGCATCACACGATCACAATAGGCTGCTTTTTCCAGGGGATTTTGCATTAAACCCTACTGAAGGTCACACTTAGTTTTTCTTTACAAACATGAAGGCCAAAAATTGAAATTAAAGCAGAACCTCTAATAAAAGTGTGATTATTTTACATTGATCTCTCTTGAGAAGCTTAGGTGCTTAGTGAAGTGTCAAGTATGAGATGAAATGGGCAAAGTTGGCAGAGCTGATGTAAAAGATGGATAATAACAGGGCAGATTTTCCCACGTTAGTCTGCCTATATTCCTAATCCTGACCTAGAGCTATTCTACCTCTCCCTTCAGAGTAAGGCAGTAACTAGGTTTCTGTGGCCTGTTTAACAAGAGGATAGTGCCCTGCTGCTTTCCAAGACGCGTATGAGAAGAGAGCATGTAAGCTCCCCGGCAAGGATTCAGGGGCTCTGACACAGATTTTGGCAGCTAAGCACATCTATCACCTGTAAGACAGGGGCTGGTTAGTTGCCCATGCTGCAGAGAGGGGCAGAGCGTGAGCCAGCCCTCCTGTCCCAATGGAGCTTCACAGCCTTCAGAGCAATCTGGTTTCTCTGGAAAGGACTGAAGCCAGAGGCTGAGAGTTAGGGATTGAGGGCTGCGGCTCGAGGGTGATCCCCAACTGCCCAGGAGAACATAAATCTCATTGGTGTGATTATAGACATATCTATTGTGGCCAAATCTGCAAAAATCATGTAGATCTCTAACTCCCACTGATCTTGGGAGGATTAGGTGCCTACATGACTTTGTACATCAAAACTGCCTGCTTCAGTTCTTCTTTTGCAAAATCAATAAAAAACTATGTCTTCTTTTTACCTCCAAGTCTGGCTTTGTAAAGATGCTCGGATTTATCCTGAAGATTTGTTTCTAAATCAGTGGGGACATGCTCTCAGTTGGGGCTCTCATCACAGGGTAATTACTGCTTTATGTCAGGGTACAGAGGTGTCACACACAGGTTTCTGCTCAAGCACATAGTCAAAAGTCAGAATCTGCAGCTCAAATGTGGTCAAACCAATAATCTGAGCACTCAGTGGTTTTCTGTAGTGCAGGACAATTCCCAGAGATTAATGTAAATGTAAGAGCCTTTCTAGTGGAAGCAAACTACAATCCTATGATTGCATTAGACATTTCAAATGGCTCTGTAAAGACTTGGCAACTACATATTTTTGAAGCACATTTATTCTTGGCGCAGCTTAGATTCTAGCTCAGTGATGAATTACTTTAAACTTTAAAATGAACTCCTTGTCCTGATGTCAGGATGGATTGTGATCTTAAAGGTGACTTGTAAGAGAAAACAAATATTTATTTGGCTTCTGAATTTTTTCATTATATAGTAGGTAAAAAGAGCACAAAGAGCAGACACTTCTTGAAAGCATCAGTGGTGGCTGAAGGAATACTAAAAAAAAAGCATTTCCAAATATCAGATCCATATAGTTCTTTCAGACTTGCAAAATTTCCTTCTGAGCCAAGTTCCCTTTCTTTCATGTCCACTTCAGTTAAAGACTGAGTTTTTTTCTTTATTTGTTTCAGAGTTTCAGTGTCCTTTCCAGGTAAAGTACAGGAGCTTGCAATGTCTATTCCCAGGACACCTGTGGAGGAGACTTGAAGTTGGCTATGCCAGTTACAAAAAGCTGGCTGCTAAAGAGGTAGGAAAAGGAGAGCTTAGAGTTAAATTTAAAATTTATCCAAATACTTGGAAGGAAGAAAGCTGCCATCATCTTGCTACTCAAAAAACTCATCTTTTTCAATCACTGAGACTGATTTTAATCCCAGTTGTGGTCTGTATTTGTTCTGTACAAGTTGTTTTTTACCAAGTGACTGATAAAGTCTTGTCTCAGCATCATACTGTAAATTAAACTTAAAAGCCACACAACCTGATGTGATGGCTGATTTTTGTCCAGAAGCAAAATACCCACCCTAGCATCTACATTTTTGAGGTACAGACTAGGATGTTTTGCTTATTTCCTGCTCCACCCTTAAGCTTACTGCTTAACTGCTTACTCATTCTGTGTACACATTTAAGGTGTTTTCATGAATCTCTGGAGTTAACTGGTGTACCTTGTGTTTATTAGGATAAATGTTTTGTCAGCAATAATCTTGAATATCAATAATTAATAATTTATGCTTATGACTTTTATTGAATTTGTGGTGTGTATCATTCTTAGTGTGGCATCATGGCATGGTATTTAGACAGAGTCTTTTCATGAGGGAAATCTGGTCTCTGTCTGCCTTTGAGTTTGGGCTTCTTGTGGGCAGAGCTGTGCTAACAAATTCTTGGTCTATCCAGCTGTAAGAGTCCATAGATAGTCCATATCTTAAATCTGTGGCTGCAGCAAGTTGAGAGGACATGTGAAAAACAACTGTCTCAGCACACACTCTATAACCTGCTTGATTTGCTGTAATCTGTTGATGGATCTGATATCCTGATGTATATCCCTTGACTGGCCACATCTGTGTTGCATTTCAGCATCTGGGACTACTGTGGAAACCAGCAGTTCTGCAGTGGGTTTTTGTGAGGTAGAAAACAGAACAAGTTGCTTTTCTATTAGAATATATTCACTCTCTGTTTTGAGTATTTTCAGTTGGCTGCAGATTCGTTGTGAAGCAGTATGATGTACTTTTGTGGCCAGCAAGGAGAGAATTTCTGAGCTTGGTTTTGGGCTTGTACTTTGTACAGTGTATAAAGACTTTGTAAAGTTTTCGAGTGGTTCTGGAATAGGATTGGTAGCAGAACTGCCATGCAGTCTGTAGTCTGCTGATGCAATCTGTAGTTCTGCTGGATGAAGAGGTGTCAAGATACAGTAGTTACCTCACAGTGAACAGCAGGAAAGATGGTACTTCTGTTCTTAGGCTTCTTGAGCTGTGTCTCATTGTGACCAAGGAGTCTGTAGAGTCTGATGGACTAATTCCTAGGCCTTGCCCTGTGCAGCCCTGGGTGGCTTGAGAAATGAATGGGGAGCATGAGGGAATAGTGGCCAGAACATGAGTTTTGAGGACCATGCTCTATTGTTGCAAATTAGATGAAAGTAGGTTGGTTTTGTTTCTGTGTCTGGGAGGGACAACAAAGAACTTAAATGCTGTCACTGGCTGCCTGGAAGGCAGCTGTGCCCTCAGGTCCATTGTGGCTGGCTGACTACAAGCTCAGACAGTACTTAAAATGCAATCCTCCCAGGACTGCCGGCGTTGAGGCGCCAGGGCACAGTGCTACAACAGCGATCTGCAAAATGTCTGGTTGTGCACTTCATTTTGGCCTGTGTTTCTCCTGAGACAGTTCGTTGTCTGTCACAGCTGTATGTTTTCTCCCTGTTCCAAGAATATGGTTACAAATACTGTGTTTCTGGCTTATTACTTCGAACATTTTTTCTACCACTTCACAGGGCTTCCTTTTGCACCACCCAAGTGCAGAACACTCATCTTTGCTGTCAGGTCTTCATAGCCCGCCCCTGCCCTGTGTATCTTGTCCTGTGCAGCGCTGAGACATCACCCCCCATCTGCTCTGTCAGCCTTGAGTCTTCATTGTCATGCAGTTCCAAAAAACCTCCTTCGTGTTTTCTTCCATGTCACATCTGGCAAGAGGAGCTCTGCTTAAAGGTCACCAAAACTGACAACTTTTCTCATTCTCAGTCTTCCCATAGCACTCTGCTGTGCCAGCAGCAAGCTGGGAGATGAGACAGCTGCTACATGGAGAGTACCTGCAAAGCTCAAGGGAGAAGCTGCTGAGTGTCAGAACTGCCTGTGTCCCCCTTTTTTTTTGCTTATGTCAGTACTCTGTTGCTGCCCAGGGAGGAGCAGAGTGTCAGAACTGCCTGTGTCCCCCTTTTTTTTGCCCATGTCAGTACTCTGTTGCTGCCCAGGGAGGAGCGTACCTGCAAAGCTCAAGGGAGAAGCTGCTGAGTGTCAGAACTGCCTGTGTCCCCCTTTTTTTTTGCTTATGTCAGTACTCTGTTGCTGCCCAGGGAGGAGCAGGGTGTGGAAGGGGGGAGAGCACTGCCTGCTGGGGCTGGCCTGGTCCCTGCTGAGCCACTCTGCTCCAGCTCCTCTAGCACCAGCAAGGCTGCCTCTGCTCAGCACTCCTCAGCCTTAAGTAAGGGGTGCCTTCCTAAGAAGCTTTCAGTTGGGGAGTGATGCCATCGTGGTAAGCTCCTTCACATGTCTCCCTCAGACTGTATGAATTCCCCCAGGGACCTTAGTTGACAAGTCCTTTAGGACAGGGCCAGTGTCCCCCTAACTTAGTGCCCACTGTGTTTGGTAAGATGCTTAGCAAAATATGGAGGAATGCTCAACAATTCCTTCACTACTTCCAGTGCTGGTCACTATAAGCTTGTTTAAGCTCTGTCCTTCTCTCTTGCCATGGAAAAGCACAGTGAAATTTATATTTTGCATAAGAGGGAGCGCACATTCCTTCATTGATGAGAGAAATAGTGCTGGCTCTGGTTTCAGTACTAACAGCAACCAAAGCCCCCCAAAAGAGAATTTTTCTCTGTTCCACTCCCTTGGTAAACAATTTTATGTGCTTTTTGTCTCATTATGTTTTATTTGCCCCAGTTGTTTGTATATATAAAGAGACTAAAGTAGAATTATTGAATAAAGTCCCTGGTGTTGAATCTATGTGTTTCTCATGTATGGCTTCACATGGAGGGGTTTTTTTAAATTATTGTTTATAAGACACTGTGTATTGTACCTCCTCCCAATGGTTGCACTCCCCCAGACGAGCTAGCATCTGCTCCTAATGCTTTTACCTTAGCTGGCTATAATTCTGTTCTAACCTGGGAAATATTTCCTTCTAGTGTGGCCAAATGATACATGTAGCTCTGTTATTGATATGTGTGCATCACAACTAAGTGTCTGATTGAGAATCTGCATGGGATTGTGAATCTTTCATTGATTTCTCCATAGGTTTTGACTGTACCTTTCATAACCTATCGTTCTCGGTGAATCTGTCCTGCTCTGTTTACTTTGCTTCACGAGATAAGGATCATGCTGTTCCTTGGTGAGATGTATTCCTGGGAGCCTTCCTTTTTTCACCTGTGCAGTGATCATTTCATGTTTTAGCAACCTGATGCTAATAAGTGCTGCAGCATTAGCTGTGCCTTGGAGACAAAGCCACTGTAATACAGCTCCGATGTACCCATGGGTTTTACGTGGTACAGCCAGGGTGTAAATGGGTGACTGTGGCTGCCCTTAATCTACATCAAAACTCCCCCAATACTATGTTTGTGAAGGGATGACATATCACTCTGTACTTTGCTTATCTTGCTCATCTCTTATGATCCTTCCTTGTTAATCCCTAGTTGCTATAGTGAGTTGTCTTTGTGCTCCTCTTTACCTTTTGTCCCACTGATATTTTTGCAGCTTCTTTATGTGTATGTCTGGCTTTTCTATCCCCGTTTTTTCCAGTGGTTTCTATTCTTGGCTATGTGGATGTCACTTTCCATCTTACTCCTTCGTGTTTTATGGCTGTTTTTCATCTCATGTGGCACTGGACTCCTCTGTGGAGCGGAGTGGGTGCTTTGGATGTGCATGCAGCTAAACAAAGACCATCAACTCAGTCTTCCCTGGCAGCTGGGAGGAAGATTACAGGAGCAGGATTTGTATCAGGATGGTTCACCGATGTAGTCACAATTCAAGCATTTGGCTGGGTAAGTGTTCGTGGGAACAGACTGCAGCCTGGTGAGCCTGAGGAACCAGGCAGCTAGACTAAAGGAAAAATGTAGAACCAAGGGCCAGTGACATGTGCTTTGCACCAAGATTGCAAAGTCCCTGCTCCTGTTTTGAACACAGGCACTCAGCTTCTACAGAATTGGAGTTTTCTCTGTAGCCCACATTAATTTATTACATTCATGTATTGAGCTGGCTGCATTCAGTATGTCGATTGAATGGAGAGATGATTTAAAAACATGAAGTGTTCTGGAGAGAGATTAAACTGTTTCCTTGTTCAGTAGTTCATATCTCTCGATCAGCCATGAAAATTGAAACAGCAAATATTAATAAATTAATTGACACATTTGCTACTCTCATTGTAATGATACAGCCAATCCACAAACAGTCATATTATGAGTCATATCTTCAGAAGCAGGAGATATTTTTTAAAATGTGGGGTTATTTCACAGTATTGGGTTTTGTTTTTAATTTGTCCTCTGCTTTATGAACATTTAGGCTTATTATTACCAGGCTTTCTTCTGCAGTCAGGAGGAGCAGAAACTTAGTTTGTCCTTTTTTTTTTTTTTTTGTAATGACAGGGCACTTACACTCAAGAGGAGACCTACAATAATAGTAAAAATTGACAGACCTACAACTTTTTCTGTGTTCTTTTAGTTATGATTTAAAGCACTTTAAAGATTCAGCTTTCTGTGACAAGCAGTGAATAATGTTAATTGAGGCTTCTTGAAAAACATTTATAGTTGTCACTTTCCCTCCATTCTTTCCTTTCCCCACTCCCACCCCTCTTTTACCAAATTCAGAAGTTGTTATAACAACATCAGCCATCGCTTTCTCAGTTGTCAGTGCACAAGGACAACAGTGCTTTGGACAGGAAACCTTAGCAGGGTAAGTTCCCAAAACTTCCTCAAAGATCTTGTTGCAATTTCTTGCCCTTGTTTAGCTATTTGTGTGGGAGGATTATTTTCCTAATGTTTTGATGGCTGTGTTAGAGCTGTAGTACTTTACTAGGGCCTGATACTAATAAATCACAATTGCATTATAAAAAAAATCCCAGTAGCCAGATTTAAAAGCACTTTGAAGTATTGTAGAGGTTCTTTCTATACTGAGTGGCCAGGTGATAAAATGACAGTTAAAATGAATCACCACTGAATGCAAAGCATTGCATGTAAAAAGAAAATAACCTTCTTCCCTTCCCTATCAAAAACCCCACAAAGTACGTGAGGATAGTGATGATGAGTCATACCTCAGCTAATGCTGCCTTGGGAAAGTTGCTCCTAATAAGTCTTTGGAAGAGTAAGCACCGTGTTCAGAGGTGATTAAAGAGGCAAATAAAATGAAAGATTTTTTTTCTGCTGTGTGTGAATTCATCAATTTCTAGACTCGTCAGCCTGGAAAAGAGGTAAATTAGAGGTCGCAGGAGAAGGCTAATGAAATCATGAAGGAAGAAGAGAAGATGAATTAGGGAATGAAGGTTCACCTTCTCATAAATAAGGCATTATAAACTATCCAATGAAATAAGTAGTAGATATTAAGTAAATGGAAATACATTTTCCTGCAACATGGAACGGAGCTGTGGAACTTACTGCTACATCATATTGTTGAGTGTAAAAGCATACACAGACTGGAGAGATTCATGGGCTGTAAAACAGAATAGTTCAACCCCAGCCTCTAGCTGAGGAGCCATAAGCTTGTAGTAGTCAGCTGGAACTCTTTAGGAAAGGGAAATGTACATCCTCTTTAAGGATGTAGCGGGAGGAAGGTAATGCTACCTTCTCCTAACTTCTGACTCCTACCATCTTTGCTTCCACGTTCCTGCGGGGCTGGTTTCTTGTGTTTGTGTGTGAGTCTGTGTATCTGAACAGCTTCGAGTCACGGAAACACATTCCCATTCCCCTTGTCTTCACAGACGTGTGCACATTTTTCTGCAAAGCTTTTCTCCGTAATTAGATTGCATCTGTGTTATTTCAGTGAAACGGGATCTTGGTGCAGATTACATTGTGCAGAAAAATCCACGGCGATGCACCGAGGAAAATCTCCACTAGTTGTCACTCGATCCCCATTTTAAAGCTGACTTCAAGACCAGTTCGAGCTTCTTTCTCTTCGAATGATCTCCTGGGCCCCAAATAACAAATATCTGGAACAAATTTTGCTACAGAGTCCTTCTAAAACATGGTGATAGGAATAAGTTGAAATCCAAGAGATGGCAGTGCCTGCAAGTGTTGTTCTGTGGGTTTTGGCTTTCTAAATAACTACCCTTAACAGCGCATTGCCCAGGGTCAGAGCTAGTGTGGGAACTGCTGTACACACACTGCATGCCAGATCCTCTCTCTGGAGGGCTGATGATCCCAAAGGACACGTTCCCTCCAGGAGAAATTACAGAAGAATGAAAAGGGTGTGGTGGTGCCAGGGTTAGCTTGTGATCAATGTTTTCTTGGGTTAGCAGAACTGTAAAGGATTGTGGCAAAAGGGTGCCAGCTGTGATGAAGAGGAAGGGGTTCAGTAGAGGTATTTTGCAGCTTATTCCCAGGATAGTTTTCTTTTTCTGGTCTCACATCGAAAAAGCACCTAGATTTTTAACCAGAGGAAGGTAAACTCTTTCACAACTCGGTGTTTTGCCTGCTTATATTTCTTTGGTACTTGCATTCAAAGCCAGCACGAGTTTGAGAAAAATAATAAATGTCATAAACTTGATAAACGTCTTTTTTCTTCTGCTGTCTTTAGCTCTCCCTGTCACAGGTTCAGTTTTGGAGCTCACATGTTTTATTGTTTGTGTAGAAGTAGTGTTGTGTTGAACAAATCATGTTCTGCACCGGTTGGTGCTTGATGCTGTGAAGCGAGGAAGGAAGACTCTTCTTGTCTTGAAGAGTTTGCTGTCTGAGTAAATTACAAGAAAATGCAAACATGACATAATTCAGACTTTTAATTCTTTGTTATATTTGCAAGGTAGTGGTCAGTGATGGAGCCTGGGAGTAAGAGCAGTTAGGATGTCCTGCACCCTGCTCCCACATGCTCACTCTATAAGTACCATCATGTGCACACCAGGAATAACACAGAGCAAAGCAGCCTGAGTTGCTGTGGCTGCAAAGGTGTGATTTGTTCCTACAAATCAGTTGCTGTTTCCAGTCGCTCAGTGCTTAAGTAGTAGGCAGAGCTTGTTTAAAAGGGAAGAAAACCCCAACAACAAAAACCCCCCAACCTAACAACCACCATAAAACCCCCAAAACAAAACTAAAAACCCACAACCAAAATGAACAAAAAATTGACCCCCAAGCCCACTGACAAAATCAAACCAACCCCCTCCCATATTTCAGGATTTAAAGAAAGAGGTTTCCTTTTTAAAGTAATGAAACTGGAAGAATTTGTTTTTTAAACACTTGTTCACTGTAATGGTAAAAGTGTTATCCTTAGTTACTGCTATAAAATTTAATAGAAAGTGTTCTGTAATCCATTTTCTCTTCTCTCTTCTTCTCCTGAAAGGAGTAAAAAAAATCAGCTCAAATTGAATTGCTCTCAAGGTGTTTCTTCAAGGTTAGAGAATGTTTCCTGCTCCAGCTACCCATTTCCTTTGAAATAACTATGTTTTGGAAATTCTGTGAGCCCAGGACATCAAAATGAAATTCAAGGGAACAAGGGTGTGTTTGAGACCAATGGGCAGGGTGTTCATGCATTTGTATCCCAGGACTTACTATGTTTCATTTATATACTGAGAAAAGATGGGGATATTTATTTGCATGAAAAATGAGTATTTTATCTCTATTATATCAGCTGATAATTTGATTGCTTTGTTGAAACCTTTATTACACATCTTTGTCTAATACTTTCTTCATTCTTTAATTTTCTAAAAGCTGTTTGAAAACCATGGAGATTAGGCAATCCCTTCCCCCACGTTACATTTTAAATATAGAAGAAAATATTCAGAAACTTCTCATTGCTCTTGATTGCCTTTTAATTATTTTATGCTTTAATTAAGTCTCACCATTCCTCATTAAGGGTATTGTTCAGGAACTGTTTTAGTAATCCTGCACAAGCAGCATCTGTGAAAGCTTTTGGTAGCTGTTGCCTTGGTAAGGAGAATTTTCACTTATAAAAGCAAGTACCACATGACGAGTTTTGGTGCCCTGTGTCGCCTGGGGAAGCTGTGGGGCAAAAGTTAGAACCCCAGATTTATAGGATGCCTAGGAAACAAGTTCCTGAAGCTGAGCAGCCTTGCCTGGAAATAATGGTTGTGCTAATAAAGTGACCATTTGCATGGTTTATGCTGCACAGCTCATAATCTCTATTAGCAAATTTGATGGCATTCTTGATCCAAGCCACTTTGTAATAAAATCAGAGGTGCCAGACAGTGACTTCTTAGGTGCTTAGATCATTGTCTCCTGTGGTAGCAAAAAGTCTGAGGCAGGGATCAATGCATTGGGATGCATGAGACAGCTCACACCTGCCTGCCTGCACGGGGAGAGAGGGGGGAGCTGCTGCCAAGGCCAGAGATGTCCGTACTCCCTGTGACACCGGTGTAAGGCGACCTGGAGGGTCTCTCTCCTTCAGCTCAGTCACTGACTCTTCAACTGTTGCACAGAATTTATTCTACCACTGCTAGACCTGGAGCTCAAGTGAGAAATTCCTGGGTCACTGTAACATGAATAAAGTACATGCTAAATTGATCAACTACAGCTGAGAGTAAGTCTGCAGTGCAGCTGCTTAACTAAATTTAAAGCTTAAGGATCACCTTGAAGAGAAGTTTGAGGAGCAGTAAAGTTTTCCAAACAATGTCCATGCTGAGGCAGTGCCTAGGTAACTTGGTAGCAAGGTGAAAGAAGCCTGGGAAGTTGCAGTAGCATTGTGGGAGGCTTTGCCAGCTTGTCCGCTATACTGGATGTGTGTTCAGTTTGCAGATTTGTCAAATGAAAGTGCTGTAGTTAAATTCTCAGTAGAATGAGCCTCTGTCTCCTTGGCTGACACATGTAGAGCACCCTGCTTTTGCAAAGGTCAGTATTAGCCATAAAACTCATGTAGGTAACTTAGCTCAAGGCATTGCCATGAGCATGATATAATTTGGTTGAACACCTCATGGTGATCAGTCTCATGTGGGGTCACTCCTCTCTCTTGCACAGAGAAGCAGAGATGATCTGCTGTCTTTGTGTGTGTGTATGCAAAAAAACCCAAGTAGTGTAGCACACTTCAGGGTTGAAGTTGTGTACAGCACTGTCTCAACCCTCGTTGACATTTTGGGTATTCAGCTGTGCATAAGTGAGAGTCTGCCTATCAGTTCATCGGGGAATCTAGTAAATGAGGAACTGCTGTAATTAAAATCTTGCTGGTGTGAAATCCTACTGAAAATACTTAGCATCTGCCGTGCAGTAATCCTTAAATACTTAACAAGCTTTTGACTTTCTTATGAGGAGGTAAACATCAGTATCTCCCATGTTTCAGAGACTGGTATGCAGAAGAGTCAAGTGACTTTTCTTACTCATGTGCAGTGAACCAAAAAAGAGTTCTTTGATCAGGATTTTAACTTTAATGTTGAAGGGCCGCATACATGCAGTCACAGTTATTACAACCTGTAGAGCAAAGTCTTATCTGTTCTAGGTGGAATATGAGTTTTAGCTCCTTGTCAGTCAAGGAGAGATCAAGTGACTTTTTCTGGAAGAAATGAACAGTCTTACACTGTTGCAAAAGAAAAGGAGCTCTGGCTGTAAATTCACCTCTTTCTTGCACAGATTTTTTTTTTTTTTTTTTTTTTCATCAGTGAAAGAGCAGAAGTGCTTGATTATTTAGGAAAGAAACTTTTCCTCAATCAAGACTATAAGGACACTTTGAAAAATACAGGTTAGAGCCTTATGTAGCATGTAAACCGTATCAACATGCTGTGAGTGGCTTATTGTAGAAGCAGGATACTTGAAAGAGTCAGATCAGTAATAAAGTGTAGCTTGACCAAGATCTGGTTTAAAAAGGAGTTGAATAATTGCTGCAAATGGGAAAATATTTCAAGTGGAATGTAAAAGACTCCTTCACCTTCATGGAAATGAAATTGCATTTCACATAAGCTCCTGGAGACTGATAGCCAGAACCTGCCTTTAAGCTTGGAAGGGGTGATGGGGCAGAAATCCGAGATGAATTTGGAGGTTGTATAGCCCAGGTATATATTGTGAATAGACTCTGAGAGACTATAGGCAAACCTTGATGAGACTGAAGAGAGAAGAAAAATGATCAAAAAACTGACAGAAATTTAAATTTAATCTTAACAGAAGTCCCTGCTACTTCAGTGTATTCTGATAGGCTTTTTTTGTGGCATCCTGCTTACCAAGCTGTATCTGGAAAACCAGATCATGCTTAGAGAAGTCATCTGGAGTTCTGCTGTGATTCGTTATCTCTAATTATGACTAAAACATTTAGTCAAAACAGCTGACAAATACATGTATGGTGTTCCTTATTCTTAGCTCTAGGTTTACAAACCTCCATTAGAACATCATTACAAGATTCATAGAATTGCCATATTTTCAACATGAAATTGGCTTTTTTTTTCCTACAAGAAAGCTCATTGTGAAGTCACTGAAATGTGAGTTATTTCTAAGGGGGTATGTTGCCTACTCCTAATACTGCAGATGAAGTAACTGATCACATACTGCAAGTATTAACTGAATATGCAGCAAAATAAATACAAGCCAATAAAATTTGCTTATCTTCCAGCTGAAATGTAGCTGTGGAGGGTTGCTGTGGTACCCATTTTAGGTAATACAATAAAGTTTGAAGGGTAGAAGGAGGAATTGATGATACCCTTCTGTGAAATTTGAGGAAGACTGAAGCACAACCCATATAATACATTTGTTATTATTTATAGACTTTTATTTAAAGGTTTCTCGGTGGATGAGTTCCAAGACTTCTGTTGTCCTTAAAGAGTTCAGTCTGGCAGTCAGCGAGTGTGTGGTGATGATTCATCAGGTGTAGTGAGCTCGAATAAATTTTTGACAGATGCAATTAAGCTGTGCATCTTAGCAACATTTTTCTTAGCTACAGGTCAATGTACTCTCCATTTGTTCAGGGCTTTCTCTTAAGTGACAAATGGTGCAAGACAGCTGTTTTGGAAATAGGACTCATTCAGTGTCAGAGGTGAGAAAACACTTTTTATTGTTTATAATGGAAAGGCTAACACCGGGGTCCCCACAGAGGGAGCTTTAGGAAGCTCTGCAGCTTTATACTATGTGGGAGTTATAGGAAACCTTTTATTGTGGGGGGCAAATAATAGTTAATCCTTCTTCCCTTAGTCCTTGATCTCTGGTAGTAGAGAATAAAAGAGGCGTTCTTACAGCATGTGATCCCTTTATCAGGAATTTATTTCCTCTTTTGCATAGTCTCTATGCATGCTGCCCACTGGGAACTGTATAAAGCAGATGACTTCATATCTCATGATGGATTTCAAGCAGTCTTCTGTGCTGTTTTGTAACAGTCCTGCAGACCAATACAAGTATGCAGAAGATGGCAAGAAACAGAGGAATGCATGTCCCCTCTGAGCCTCTCTGTCCCAACAGACCTGTTCAAGGGTTAGCAGTTGATGGATTTTCTTTAGTTTCCTTTTGCAGCCATCTGAAGGCACAAAATATGATTTGGTGTTGAAAATTGGAATGACTTAAAGGAACTGTCATTAAAATGCTAAGCCTGTAGGAACTGTATTCACTGGGAGGAAAAATGCCAGATGTTTCAGATATAGTAGATGTTGAGGAGAGATTAATTAATAATTTGTGTGTGTATTTTCTATGACTAAAGTTCACATACTGAGAAAAAGTGATTAGATCTGTTTATTAAGGGTTAGTGTAGAAAAGTTGTTGAAAAAGTGAAAAAAGTGATAATGAGTTTTCACTGCACTGTTAATGAATCACATAAGCATGGTAATAAACATAGTGAATTCCAGCTTTTAAGGTATATCATTCACTGACTCACACTGTCTTTACTCTTTAGGTGTACTCCTTAGGTGTTTATCTAAAAATATGTATGTGTTTATATATGTGTGTATGTGTCTATATACCTATTTATATATTTATGTGCATATATAAAAATAAGATAGAGCAGCCTCATAGATCTGGATTTGTAGAACAAAACAGTGCTGGAGGACTCACGATGTGCTGGCCTGCACTGTCTGCTGAGACTGCTTGTCAGCCTGTGTGGCTCTAACCCGTGTTTGAGCAGGAGTAGTGACTGTGTAGGTATGGTGTTTTCAGACAGGCACCTCGTGATAACACTGCCATGTTTCTCTGTGGACATTCCCACAATGTGTACCTGGACAAAGCCACGAGGATCCTTCCTAGTGCAGTCCTTACTACTCAAATAAAAGCAAAGAGCATCAGACCAATTGCATTGTAACACAAAAGTGCACATTTATATGCTTAACTTTACTGCTTTTGGGGTGTTTTAATTTGAATTTTTCTCCTTGAATGTGAAGCATCCTCATTTCACGGTTGGCAGCTTTGTTTATTTTGTTAAATGTGGCATTTCCTCTTAGAGCTTTCACAGGCTGCTCAGCTCGAGGAACTTGCATGTTCTGTCTTCTGAGCCTTGGATGCTGCTCTTCAGTGTGTCTTGTCTGTTGTGTTGTCTGTGTGAGTTCATTTATTCTGTTAGTTAAAAAGAATCAACTTCAGATTTTGTTTTTCTGGATTTTCTCCTTAATTCCATTTAGAAATTGGCCCACCTTTCTCTTGATCCTTGTTTAAAATCAGTTGATGCAAAAAGATGTGGAAATAGTCATGTGGAGGGTAGAAT
>NW_008239553.1:411649-412813 GCF_000691975.1 Corvus brachyrhynchos | reverse complement strand
TCCTGCTGACTTGGTGCAAAATCTAAAATTGTTGAGACTTCACAAAGGACAACTCCTCACAGGTTTGTATAGGGAGATATTTGCTTTACAGTCTATTTTTTTGTTTTACATTTCAATACAGAAGTATTTCATTTAGATTCTGTCACCCGAAGTGTAAATACAATACCCATGGGCGGGGGGGAGGGGGGGAAGAAGAATGGGATTTAAAGTAAGGAAAAGTAATTTAAAAATAAAAAGCTGAACAAACCCCTTTTTCTTCTGGAATCACTGTGGGGTTGTATGACATGTACCCTGTTTTTTTTTTTAACTAGTGTCAGTGTTTTGATTTTATGAAACACTAAGGTTTTGGTAGAAATGCTTGTACTGAAGAATTGTGGATCTTTTGAAATACAGTGTTTTCCTGTTGTTGCTGTTGCATTACTGTAGCAGGTTCAGTTCGTAAACCAGGCAGAAACACCAATTAAGTGTAGTGGTTTGGTTCAAAATATCCATTACTTGCTCATTTCCCCTCTGTGAGATAAGAATTAGGAGAAAGCAAAGCAGGCAGAAAACGTAAACAGCTGCAGTACAAAGAAAGAGTTTTATTACTAATAGAATTAAAAGTAAGGAGAAATAACAAGAAATTAAAGCAAACCCCCTCCCCTTTCCAGCACTTTCCTCCTTTTACTCAACTCACGCAAAGGGTAACAGAACATGGGATGTTAGTCAGTGTTGCAGTTCTTGGAAAGTCTCTTTCTTATGCTTATGGGAAATCTTCAGCTGCACATGGTTCTCAAACTGCCACCAACAGCAGACCCGCCCGGAAAGAAACAATCTGCTGTGGTGTAAAACATCTCTTCCATGAAAATCTCACAGTTCCTTCACACTGCCAAACATGGGCAATCACATGGGGTTATTAATCGTTTTAAGGATGAGTTATTTTGGCCTGCACACAAAGGCTTTCTTCGCCACAAGTGTCTAAAAGCCTCTCACTGCTTCTATATAGCCTGGCATAGGTACTCTTCACAATCTTCGTGGGCCACATGAATTCTCCCCATTCCCCCATGTTTTTCAAATGGATTAAAGAGACAAACAGTTTGTGGTATTACAGTTTCTTACCACGGCATGCAAGTAGGTTTCTTTTAAGCTGCGCGCCAGAATCGCGGCACCGCCCTCTTTTCTCCC
>NW_008239553.1:396310-410198 GCF_000691975.1 Corvus brachyrhynchos | reverse complement strand
CTGCCTGTGGCTCTGGGACAGTTCCCCCCCCAGTGGCCCAGGGTCGGTGCCACGGTGTTGGGAAAGTGGAGGGAGGTAGGGCCCCGGCCCGGCCCAGTGGGGCCCGGAGTCTCCGAAGCCCCCTCACCTTCCACAGATGAGCTGGAACAAAAGGCGATTCCCGCCTTTCTGTGCGGTTTAAATATGTAAATTGTGAGAAGTGCCATTAGTCTAAGAGACTGTCCATCAACTCAGGTGCAACCCACTACAATAACTATGATGCAGAGAGGCAGAATTGAGATTAGATTTTCATAGTGCTGACTGGAATCCTCAAAATGGAGAACATCCCAATAGGGTTAGTGTATTTCAACACATAGAGCAGCTAATCCTGACCCTGTTGATGTCATTGACAAAACCACAGTGAACTTTCCCAACTGAGGATTTAATTTGAATTATTTCAGGTTTTGCTTTCTCTGTCAAGCTGGAGCCTTTTTTTTTTGGGGCACTTGATGAAGTGACTTTGTCTGTGTTTGTTTAGGCTTTGCTTTAAAAGCCGGTTTCTCTTTTCTGTTATTTATCTTTGGTTGACTTTCCCATTCTGTTTTTTACTTCACTATTGAACCCAAGTTTGTGTAAGTAGGGAGGAGCAGGAAATGGTTTACAAATGAAAATGAAATGAGCACCCCACACAAGTCCACCACTTTAATTCATTTCCATAGCATCATGTCAGAGTTAAGAGTCTGAAGCCTCTCCAAAGGGGCCTGTCTCTAATGTGGCAGTTTCCAGCCCCACTAGGCAACACTTAAAGAAACAATCCAAACCAAAACAAACAACAATAACAACAACAAAACCTTACCAAAAAAACCATCCAAAACACCCTCTGATGTTTTGTTTCTGTATGGTCAAACACTCTGGACCTTTCCAGGAGAGGTCCCTTTCACCCACATCTAACCATTTCAATGTCTTTAGAGTCTAAATGCTGAAAAAGTATAATTAATAAATCTGTTGTTTCTTATGGCCAATGTTGTTTCTGGACTTCAGTAATTTTAGCCTAGTGGTACCAGTTAAGGCTCTCTGGAAAAGAGTAGCCTCTTTACTGTCCCAGAGTTTGCTTATAATAAGTGACTTCAGTTTGCTTCTTGAGCCTTGTTTAGAAAACTTCTGTTGGAAGTGTACTGCTAAATGGCATTCAGTGAGTTAAATGCAGTTGCTGGCTGTTATTACCAGAGGCACAGTTATCTAGGAGGAGTTGCAGGATGCCTGACTGTAGCAGCATCTTGCATAATATCCATGCTTGCTCTCTGCAAATGCTAGTTTCTTTCTGCAAAGTGCCATAACATTTCATAGCAGTGACACATGATCTTAATGAGAGTACAGGACAAGTTGTCTTGGAGCAGTGCTTATAGTTAACCCTAAGATGTTTGGGCAAACACCTGGACTGTACAAATACCCTACAAACTGTATACACCTATGTAATTGTGAGCACTGGGTGATGCTGTTGTCACTTTGGCTTGAAGGCATTATCATGCCTGCCATGACACGGCTTGATGGCCTTGTGCCTGGTCAGAATCTCATTGCACTGTGCTCCCTACAAACACACTGTAAATGATGTAGAAGGATTTAGCATCTAGATGGGCAAGATGGAAAGGAACTATCATTATACTCCTTTCACAAACAGGACTCTAAAAATGGTAGGTTGGAGTCAGGTCTAAGGGAAACTGGCAGTTGGACCCAGCTCCAGGTCTCAGGCTGAGGGTCAGGGCTGTGTGTCCCTTGCACAGAGCTCCTGCCTGGTTGAAATACACATTTCCCCCATATGTTGTTTCATTAGTTATTGGCTTTTCCATCTTGTTACATAGCTTCTAAAAGTACTCATCCATATGGGCTATTTGATTTGCTGGGTATTTCACTCTTTTATGTTAAGTCAATACATGTCAATTTTTCATCTGTAAAGGAGGGCTAAAATTCTCCTATTTAATACAGTGCTGTAAGGATGAATTAGGAGGTTCATTTCTTTTTTGCTGTGTCAGCAAGTAAGTTAATATAGTTTAGAGAATAGAAAATAAGTATTTCTGATCCAATCTTTCCTTCCTTCCTCTCTCATATACTGTGTATCTGAAGTTTTTGCTCACACCTACCCTTTTAGGATTTAAGTAACACATTTTAAATGCATTAGCTCTTTTGGATTGCACAGGTTAACACCTGCATATTTCAACTTTCTCTGACCTTGTTTCCTAAGTGTAAGAAGGGATGTTGCTCTTCAGAGGCAACTTATTAATATGACTTCTTAATTACTAGGAGAGTGTTGGGCATGATGTGTGACTTGAGACCAGGAGTCAGGCTGTAGTTCCCAAAGGGAAAACACACAGTCTTGTGGTTAAGATCAATGGCTGTAGATCTTGCATTCAGTCCTATCTTTTCACATCCTTCAGTATCCCAAAGAATTTAAGTGAGGGAGCTTAAATTTCCCTGTCTAGCCTACGTGTTGTAAGAATAAATTAATTGGCGGAGATGAGTCACTCAGAAATGCTCTGGGACTATGGGTTATTTAAAAGCTTGAATTTATCACTGAGGCCAGACTTTTCTAAAGGGCTCAGCTTGGCTTGTAAGCTCATGCCAGTAGTTGTCTTGCCACTGTCATTTAGGATTTGTGTCACAGTTTTGCTTAGAAGCCCACATGGACATCAATAATGCATTACACAAAGGCTTATTATCCAGGAGTTCTTGCCCTAAAGTACTTGCAGTCAAATCAGAGGCAATAAATGGATATGAAAAACATAAGAGAATGGTGAGAATGTGGCAATGGAGTACACTTTGTCTGTCTATCTATCTACCTACCTACCTCTCTACCTTTCTGTCTGATGAGATCTGGTGCCAGGGGGAGGCAATGAATATTTTTAACATTGTGATTGTAGCTTTAAAGCGAGGAGGAATCTCTACGGCATCATTTTAAACAAGTGTAAATAGGAGAGGTAGAGGTTTCAGTAGCAAATTTCCTAGCAAGATCGTTGCCAGATTAGTGTGCAGAGACCAGTCTGTCTGTGCCCTGCAAGGTGTATTTCTGCCCTAAATTGAATTATTTTAGCTGTCAGCAAATGCTTGATGATACAGTGATCTGTGCTTGGGAGATTCACTCTTTATATTAGTGTTGTATTGCATTCAGTGTTGAGGCTAGACAGAGCCACTCATCTTCACCTCATGGTCCCACGTGGACTCACTTAGCTTAGTCATGAGTGGGCAATTAAATAACAAGAGAGACCTTGTCAGCTCCAGGCATTAATATAAATCTTGGTGCTTGTAATACATTTACATGGCTCCCCCAGGTCCATCTGGACTTACAGTCATCTCTCTTATTCACAGATCTTCTGGGATATTGACTGCTCGCTTTTGCTTTGTAGTTCTCTGAATCAGGATTTGGCCCAGGAGATAACCAACAGTAAGTTTTTCTGACAGGCACTCAGTGAGCATAAACACTTGCCCACTTTGGTGTGCACAGGCATTGCCTCAAGTAAAACTGAACACTTTGCTGGGGAAACAGGGGCTCCTGCTTAGCAGACAGCAGATTTTACTCTCCAATTTCTCTTGTTCTGATGCATTTTACCTTTAAATGGCTTGGCAATTTCAGTGCCTCATGGCTGACACAAGTCCTTCATAATCAGATCTGGTGATCTTTTTATTTAGAAAGTGCATTTATCTGTGTCATAAGGCCCCAAATGAATGAGTAGTCAGCGTGTCTGTTTCTCACAGAGATTTCATTAAAAGCTTCCTGCTAGTTTCTTTACCCTAATCACCTGGAGGTTCATTAAGGATCTAGTAGTAGTCTTGTGATCCTAAAGCAGGCATGATCCACTAGTTAAGATGGCTCATGTTATGTAAAAGCCATTGTTGATGATCTTGTGGAAGTTCCATGACCTGAATGAGGCTAGGATTTTGATTTACCCTGGAGAAACATCTTACAGAAGGAAAGACAAGATGCAGACATGCTGGAACAGAATAGCAAAAAGATGTCGTTTGTGCTCTGTTTTTCTCAACAAAAAAAGGTTTCAGGTTGGTGAGCTACTGCCCCTAAACACCAGTAAAGCGTCTGTAAAATCACACAGAAGCAGAGAAGGGTGCATGACTGGAGTCTGGTATGTGTTGGTTTTGGTTTTTTCTCCTGCAGACCTAGAAAATGCTTTTTAGATCTCAAAGTTAGGCAGAACTCTTCCATTCATTGCTGTTTCAGCACTGCTGTATTACTATAAATAAATAAATGCCGTGGCATAATTTTATAAGTAATCTGCACTGGGAGGTGGGGACTCGAGCCTTCATTCTTCCAAGCAGATGCACATTTTACTGGCTTTTATCAGAAAGGTTGTCCAACTGCTGCAGAGCCTCAAAGCAGATGTCACTTTTGGGACTTCTTCCCTTCTTTCCTCTTTTCCCTCCATAGGTGGTGTCCACCAGAACAGCTGATAATATTGCCAGTTACTTGCAGCTCTAGTGTAGATGTGTTGTGAAATCCAAAATAAGATATAATGTTACCAGAATCAGATGCTGTCAGAGGCTGATGCCTCTCTAGATATCTGTAGGGAATTCAGGCTGTCAGTGTTTAGTCTGACAGCAAGAGACGTGGATGCTGTGACAAAGTTTTGTTAAGGTGACTTTTTCTATTATACAAAATGATTGGCGTGGGTTTCCTCGCTTCAGCTGATGAGTGTGGGAGCAGTGGCAGAAGCTGCCTACTCTGTATCTTCATTGATCTTCTGGGTTTTGGTGGGTTTTAAGAACCAACTTATGTCAGGCTGCAGTCAGTTACAGACCAGTTGATCCTGACAGTAGAGGACTGGATAGGTGCTGGCAGCCAGGGCTGGGCAGCTGATGTGTTTGTCAAATGCAGCTTTTGTCAGTACGTGGCTGGATATGTTCTTTGAGTGGCTGGCACATCCCTTTGGAGTCAATTTCGTCCTTGTGTGTATGTGAACCATTCACAGTGAAGGTAGTGAGTTGTGTATGTACAACTGCAAAGGCAGAAATTAATTTAGTCTTGTGCTACAGCTGAGTGAGAGCTGTTGGTCAGAGAGTCAAATGGCCTCAGTTGCTTTCTATTTTATTACCCAAACCACTGTGACTTGCAGTGTTCCTTGCCGTCTTTCTCTCACCATCTTCACTTATGTTCATTCCAGGTGAGTGCTAATACAAGTGCCACACAATCTGTTAGAGCTTTGGGATAACTCAGAGAGAAACTGCAGTGTTAATTGACGACAGAGCGTCAAAGGCTGGAAACATTCCCAATTTATGAAAGATTTATGTGTGTGCCTGTTTGTGTGTATATCGCCTGACTGGTTGATATATTTTTTTTTTAATTCAATTTGGATGATGAGCACAGAACATCTTCTATTTCTGCTACTGCAGAGACATATTTACTGTTGAAACTTTTATGGTGACAGTCCCTCAGTAGTACATGTTTCAGAGTATTGCTTTGCTGTTGACTACAACCTTTCAAATCTTTGTTGTAACAACCACAGCAATAATATTTTCCCTTTTTGTACTTGGGTCCATTGTGCTTGAGGTCAGCTGCAACCTTGCCAGCAGGTCAGAAATACTCTGCCTTAGCTGAAACATTAGATGGAAGGGAGGTTCCTGACACTGTGAACAGTCTGCCTTTAGTAAATGGATACAAATTAACAAAGCCTCTGCTTTTGTCTTGCTCACACTTTTTGTCCTTTCCTAAAGGAGGGTTTATCGTCTGTATGCTGCATTGTCAGGCTCAGAGCTCCTTCTCTAGTACTGCTTTGTTCCTGCACAGTTCTGAATCCCAGACAAGGAGTTCTGCAGGGATGCATGCCGTGCAGACATTGCTGCACAGGAGGCTGTAGCTACTTGTCTCTCTCTGGAGAGGGAATATTCAATACCCACACTGCAGACGGCAATCTGTATGAGATATTGATATTCAAGACTGTACTTTGTATTTGTTTTACTGTGCAAGTGCTTGGCTCCTGTTCCCTGGGACTCATCCATTTCCCCCCCTCAGCTAAGCTTCAGTATGGTCCTTACTTTACTCACAGGTCGGTTTCCTCTCATGAGCAGTCCTGTTCATGGCCATAGAGGGTCTTGGCACTAATCAAGCCCATGAACATGTGGAGGGCAGGGACTTGCTGTGTGCTGAAGCCCCAGTGTGAATGTGCTGCACATTTTTGTAACGAATGGTCTGAAGTGAAGGTGCTATCATGCTAATGCTGGGTAAATGGGATTTTTGTGCCTGACCCATAAGTGAGTTTTCCCTTAATTCAACAGAGATGCAAATAAGTGACGTAAGTTATATTTAGAATGTGCAGGGAATATTTAATATAATGAATTAATGTGTAATGTAATTTGAAGAGTTAAAGATAGGTTTCTTCCTTCATATTCCTCCTGAAAATTTACAACAGAAGAAGTTTGGTTACACACTGTCCTCCGAGTACTGGGCTTTGAATATTCATCCAGCCAATCTTCCTGATTGACTGACAATCCCAGGTGGCTGCATATACACTGACACCAATTCCTGCAGCAGGTGTCCTGAGCTCTGATGCTGCCTGCCTTTACCTGTAGCTGAGTAGCCACTTGTCCTCCATCTCCACTAGAGGACCATGTGAGTGACTTCACATCAATAAAAATAGAAGACACAAATTGTCTAATTTGTTCATCTTTAGGTAGCTGAGTGCTCTTTTTGCGATGCCTTGCCAGCAGGTTGACATGAGTTTGTTGACAGCAGAGAATCAACGAGATTCAGGAAGTATTCACTCTGGTCCAAAGGTGGATATTCACATGAGTGAAGCATTTATGCATGCACCTGTTTTCCCAAGGGCAACCTCTTCTGTCTCTTTTTCTAGATTATTTTTTGTTGCAAGCCTGTCTTTTTGCCATGTGGCCCTACAACTGGTTTCAGGCTGCTTTTCCTTTAGCTCTGCTTCAGTCCCTGTGCCCTTGATCAGTTAGCAACTTTTGTGTACCTTCAACCTACAGTTTCTTTCCTGGCCCCATCAAATACATGTATTTTCTTATCAGTTTCCCTGCCATTGCCCAACCAGTTGCAATTTCCTGTTCTCCCCTTTATTCCTGAATCTTAGTTTACTTTTTCCCCAATCCTTGCTGTCTTGTACAAGCTTTTCAAACCGCTTGTGTCATCATTCACCTGTTTGGCACTCTCTGTGGTGTTGGACTCCTTTCCCAGGTTCATGTGCTGCTTTCTCTGCCGTAGTAGTGGCAGGGAGAGCTCAGAGTACTCCCATATCTCCCACCTTTGCAGTGTTGAGACCCAGGTATGGCCCAGCCTGGAGCTGGTGTTGCAGAACATTCCTCCCAGTTCCTCAGCCTGGTGCAAGCTCACTGCTGCTCGACTCTCCGTAGGTGCACAGCAGTATAGGAGCTGGGTTGTTCAGAAGTGTGTAAATTCATCATATTTGGGTGGTTCCTGGCTGCACACTGTTCCTTCTTAAAAGGAAAAAAAAAGCTGAAATGCTTCATGTATGTAAGATGTGCTTCCACTTTCTGAGGTTGTGTGGCACTCTGGGGTGTGTTAGCATGTTGTCTCGTTAACACTGAAGTTCTTTCTCTCCCCCTGCCATTTAAAGACAGAGAGCCTGAGACAGAGTAAACTGGTGCTTAAAACCATCTTCTTCTCCTTTTTAAAAATAAGATGATGACATGATAGCAGCTCTTTGAACAAGAAGGGAGGTAATGTCAGGCTGAGTAGTGAATCAATTGATACTAGCCTAGTGGACAGAGAACTTTGAAAACTGTCCTAAAAGAAGGAAAAAGGTCAGGAATCAACAAAAAGGCTGTTCCCAAGGAAAAAACCAGAGAATTGCTCTTATCTGTGGTAACAGGCAGGAGGGTCCTGTGATCCCTCCTTAGCCTATGCAAAGATGAAAGTTTAGAGATTCCCAGTTGAGGTTTGCTAATGGCTAATGTATGCCTTGTGGATGACAGGTCAGTCATCCAAGTTGCTGTTGGTCCACGGGCTTGTGTAAGTGAAGGATCCTGGTAGCGCATTTTCTTTTGGAGTGAGATGTAAATGATTGAAGAGGAATTTTAACGGAAGGACAGCTGCAACCAACCTGCATCCCCTCTTAGTGGCTGTGCACTGCAGTCAGGACTGCTGTCGCCATGGGACATAGCTTAGAAGAGCATCATCAAGCCATGACAGGGGTCTTAGAGATTAGAGGGCCTTCTCAGACCCAGCCAGTTTCTTGTTAGTACGATCAAAAGTACTTCCCCCACTCTTTTCTCAGATGATTGAATCAACAGTGACCCTTGGTGGTTAGAACGGCTCAGTGCCTGCTGGTCTTGTCATGCAGAGCCTGGCCAACCTGAGTATCTGTCTCCTGAGAATCTGAATAATGTGGGCATTGACAAAAGCATTGGGCATCTTATTTCACAACAGATCAGGCTGCTGTTCTAAGCCAAAATTCTCCTCCAGCCAACCCAGCTTGCATAGAATCTCAGTTTCTAAATGGAGGATTTGGGCAGGAAACTTAAATCTCACTCTTGGACTTTTGGATGATCACTTTGATGTATAGATTACCCCACTGCTAATCTGTTTGTAGATCCATAGCATTGTCCTGTTTGAATGAAAGCACAGGGCCTTACTCCATGCAAAGAGTTTTGGAAAGAGATACTCTTTAAGGCCTGTTTGAATTCATAGAGACCAGCTTGGTGAAATTTAGCATCAGGCCATAACCTGTTATTGGCCCTGATTTTCTTTATAGAAATCTGTCAGCTACAACAGACTTCCTTGTATCACTGTGCCTTGCTGTGACTATAAGATGACTATACACTCACAGTGAGCTTTTATTCTGATGGGTATAACTGATGACAATGATGATGCTATGTTTTTACAGTTCAGTTTCTATTCGTTCTTGGACCTGGGCTGTGCTTCAAAACAGAATTTAAGTAAACTCACCACCTGTTCATTTTTCAGCCAGACAATCTGCTTTTTTAATCTTTTAATAAAAAGCTCCATAACCCTCTTAAGGAGAAGTCAATTTGTTTTTCTGGCTGGCATCTGATTCCTGGCTCATTTTCTAGCCAAGTGGCATCTCTTCCTTCTCCTCCTCCTCTTTACAACTTCTCTTCCGGCTGCTCAGTGTAACACTTAGCACATGATGTGGCATCACTGGAAGCTGTGTTTAAACTATTTGAATCCAACCATAGTAGAGTGGGAGTGAAATTTTCAATTTGTTCCTGCTCTTCAAAAAGAAGTTGTTGGTTAATATGTATAATACATCTGTGTGTTCCTAGAGATTATACTAAATTTGAGGCAGGTGAATGATTAAAAAAACCAACCCTGCCTTTCAAACTGGTGGCCAAGTGAATTATTTAGGAAAGCTCTCAAAGAAGCTTGAAAAACAAGGACATTACTGCATCATAGTTTAGAGCTAGTTCTCATTATTTTTTGTGACAGTTTTTTATACTTTGTTCTAAACTCTCTCTGCTGAATCTGACTATGGATCTTGGATCATGAAATAAAATTAGGAGTTTGATGACTTTGTTGTCTGAGAGTTGTATTGCAAATTGCTGGTTGTGTTGCTCCATAAAATAAGTGGGTTTTTCCTGGAGGTCCAATACAGGGGTCTGCATTGACCTCTGAGGGTGTCCTGTATAATGTTTGAACTGTCATTTCCAAGTGGTCATTTGGAATTTATCATTTTGTTGGCCTAATTTTTTGCATGAATTATATTCTTAGAATCATAGCATCATTAGGGTTGGAAAAGACCTTCAGGATCTTAAGAGTCCAACATTTGACCAATCCCCACCTTGTCAACTAACCTATAGCTCCAAGTGCCACATTCAGTCATTTGTTGAACACCTCCAGGAATGGTGACTCCACCACTTCCTGGGAAGTCCATTCCGATGCTTGGCCATCCTTTCTGTGAAGAAATTCTTCCTGAACCTCCCCTGGCCCAACTTGAGGCTGTGTCCACCAGCCCAGTTTTCAGTTGCCTGGGAGAAGAGGCTGATCCCCACCTTGCTACAGCCTCCTTTCAGGCAGTTCTAGAGTGATAAGGTCACCCCTGAGCCTCCTTTTCTTCAGGCAGAGCAACCCCAGCTCCCTCAGCCACGGTGGTATGAGTAGGAGCCACTTAATTTTCAAATCTGTTCTATCTCAGAAATAATACTTAGACCACAACTAAAATTGAACAGAGAATGGATATTTCACTGGAAATTAAACAAGATAAAATTTTAAAACCTTACAGTGATGCAAAAATTTTTGTCCAGGTGCACTCTTAGGCTTTTAGTGTTGTGAATTGCTCTTATAGGACAGTGCATATGTCGCTTGTAGAAGGAATCCTTCCAGTTGATGGTAATGCCTGTTGTCTTAAAACACTTTACAAAGGTGATCAAGTCTTTTGCTCTAATTTTACAGAGAGAAGTCTTACCCCAGATCACAAAGCATGTCATGTGGAGTGGCTCTTTCCTTGGGGGCACGAGGTCCATTCCCACCACAGCTTATAACACTCAGGCCTCTCTCTGGGCCTTACCTCCCTGCTGTGCTAAGGGCAGATGACACATGCCAGCCCCGCTGCTGGCATCCCAACATGCTGGAATAGGAACTGCACTCTGCACCTGTGCAATAGCTTTCAATGGTGATCCCTACCAGCTAAAAAACATTACAGCTCCCTAATCTCCTGCACTGTGTGTGTAGTAGTGAAAAAACTTAAATTTATTTTGAATGATCTCAAGAACTGGCGAGCCATAATCCTATTCAGTTCAGGAGCTCAGGTCAGATGTGAGCTGGTGATGTGACATCTGTCAAATGGGATGTTTCACTTTCAGCCATTTGTGCTCTTGAAATCACTCTGTGAATTTTAGCTTCTAAAAAGTTAGGTAGATTATGAGACACACCAGCCTTACAAGCTGACATACTGAGACGAGAATTTGTCATTTGCCCTCACTTGGACAAGTTGACATGTGGGCTTTCAGTAAATGGCTGGGGTGTCCTTGTAAGACTGTTGTCCTTGAGGGGAGTCCCTGTACTTTCTCACCATCTTCAAACAGAATGTGCCTGGAAGAAATGTCAGTTAAACTGGAGCCCCTCCAGGGCAATGCTTTTGTTTATTACAAAGCACCGATGTATGAAATAACAGTGCTATAATCATCTGTAAATGAACCACGAACTAGGAGAACATCCACGAACATTTTATAATGGGATGTGTTCTCTAAAGTTGCGGTTGGCTGGAATAAATCAATAGTCCATGGAGTGTACTTTTATTTTAGTCCTAAACGTGCAAAAGGCAGTTTTAAGTGGTTCTGCTTCTGAGAGCACAGACTTTAAAACTTCCTGACTCCAGCCATTTTCAATGCCTGAAATTGTGCACTAAGTAAGTAGTAAATTTCCTGAAAATGTAGTAGGCCTTTCATCTTTATCTTCTGTGACTTATTCAAAGTGGGAAAATAATTACAGCTTCATGTTTCAGGGAGCATTGTTCCCTGTGCCAATGTTTAATGACTTTTCGGTTAAGTACCATTCTCATCTCATCATTTTTGAGCCATTTGTTGTTTGTCCAAGGTGCTTAAGGAGGAAGGAGAAGAAAAATGAAGTAGAGGTAGCATGGAAGTGTATGTAGATGTTTCAGCACAAAGATGGGGCAGTAGAGGAATTATTAGGTTTTTTTGCTTTAGACACCTGCAAAAAAGTTATGTCGTCAAGACTATGGAAGCAAAGAATATCCCAAACTCTCTTGTGAGCAGTGCTCATTTACCATTTCACTGTCTCTGCAGGATGAGTATCTCCTTGCAAGCCTTCACACTTTTCTGCTTATTGTGAGCTTCAGCTGCTCCTTTCCCCCATCCTGTGCCTTCACACCACAAATTGCTTTCCAAAGCTGCCTTGGTCTCTGTTGATTCATCTGTTCCTTCCCCTTTTCACTGGAAGACAATCTTCCATTTTTCATCTCTTTATTGCAAGCCAGCTTTGCCTAGCTCTAGTGAATCCTTTGCTTTTGATTGAAACTACATAGCACCGCTCGCCCCACTCCAAATTCATTCTGCATGCTGCGTACCCGGTTATTAAATGTATTCAGTTCTAATGAACACTGTTTCAAAAATATGTTGCTTTACTGTTTTTAGTGAAACTGTAAGGATCTCTTCTCATTTGCCTACTTAGGCTCTGCTTTTAGTCAGTGGTGGTTCTCCCTTGATTGCTGAGGGCTTCTAATCCTTTAAAGCTTAAGGGTGTGTGAAGTTTATGGTAAAGGTTGCGGCAAGTTGCTTCTTGTCTAAACAGAACTCCCTGTATGGGATAGATTTCTTACTGCTGTATTCCAGCTGGGAAATGTAAGTCATAGCAAGGTTGCTGATGACAAAAAAAATCAATTGATGACAGGAATTTATGGTCCCTCACAGAAAACAGAGCGGGAGCTGTGATTTATACATTTAGTTGCTTTAATCAATATGAAAAAATAAAGTGTGACGATATACATGGGTCCCTGGCAGTGAGTGATGGTGGTGTAATCTGTACATATCTTCCTAGTAGATGAGTCTTTCCTGGGAGGAAACTCATGGACAATGGGCAGCATTTTAAACATACAGATGGGTTTTAAAAGTGTGTCTGTGCGAATGGTGGTTTTATGGCAAAATACTTTGACGATAAATATAAGCACATTTGAGTAGAAGATGGATCACCTGTTCCTCTCTGGGGTGATCCTACTTTTGTTAGTTGTTGGCCACTGGTGTCAGCCACTGTGTTCATGCTAGTTTTGTCATTCCTGTGGCACAGAATGTCATCACTGAGACAGCATACTTAGGTGTTTAAACATGGACCAAAAGGCAGAGGAGGTGGAAATTTTTTTTCCAGCTTGCTATATGAAAATTAAAGTGCTCTGATTTCAGATGGGAAACATGCCAGCCCATGGACACAGAATACAAACGGACTGGAGGGACTTGTTGGATGAAGGTCTGTAGGAAGGTTGGCATTCTTTTGGGTCCAGGCTGTGCACAGTGACGTGTTGTCATTGTGGAAGATTTTGGGACAAAACATTCCTCTTTGGGGAGAGTGGCAGCATCACTTTCCATGTCCTTGGCTTCTGTTCTGGGACATGGGCATCATACCCGGCTGTTGCAGAGCAAGCAAGCGTTTGGGGTGGGAAGGAGTAGGAAAGGGGGCTTATGTCCTTCTGGAAGCCTGTCAACACCCAACATACAATCTGCTGATTAACTTGGCATTTTTGCACTGTTACTGAGTTACAAGTGGAGAAACATCTGTGATACTGTACCATACCAAGAATGGAAGGGATGAATTCACATCTCCAGCTGCATGCTAGGCTTGATTTAAGTCATCATGCCCAGATTTCTTGGTAAAATATAGTATATTTAACCTGAATTTTCCTAAATCTGAGAGAATTTGGTATTTTTTGGCTCATCTTTGTTTATGTCCCCATAAACTGAGATGGAAGAGAAAGTAGGGAAGATTGTTAGGTATGGAAAATGGAAATCACAATAAAATTTTGTGCTGGGAGTCACTCTCAAGTGTCTAGACAAAATCTAGACCTTGTTTCCTCTATGCTTAAAAGAGATAAAGCATTTAAACTTCATTGATACCTGCTGTAGTAGCAGTTGGTAGTGATCTGGTGTTTTATTTGGGAGAGAGGGAAGAGGAAATATAACAACCACCTTAATTGAAAGGAACAGGGAATGCTTTTGTAAAAATAGAATGATCTCAAAGAATAAAGGACATTTCAGTTGATGTCTTCACATATTGTTGGGTTGTCTTCAATAGCTGTTTTCAAGTAATGGTGACAGCACATTTCTTCTGAGCTGAGTCTGCAGTTTCTTGAGAGCTGCCCGTGACAGGTATTTATTCTTGGAAGTGTCTTTAGCAGAGGCATTAAGCAGGTTAACACACGTTGAGACTTCACAGTCCTCCAGATGCTCTGGTGGTGTGGTTCAG
>NW_008239553.1:389587-396182 GCF_000691975.1 Corvus brachyrhynchos | reverse complement strand
ACTGATGTTTTCTCTTGCCTTGTCTCTCCCTGGAGATGGGTAACACCTTTACTAAATAGCAAACAAAAGGCAGGGAGAGCAAGTTGGGCCATGGGGCCAGTCAGTACCTTTTGACTGTGACAGGCTCTCAGCACGGTCTGCTGCAGCAGCCAGAGCTTTGTCACACGCACGAGACCAACACATCTGGACCCTCCCTATGTATTCCTGTACTCCCTGTATTTCCTGTGGTGCCTTCTGGTGTTCTTTGTCTTTATATCCAGTATGATTTATTAGCCTGCTGTCTGCTGGGATTAGAGAGAAAAAACATGCGCTGCCCCTTTGGCATGAAATGGGACATTTAGCAGGGACCGTTTCTAGTGCTGATGAATAGTTTTGTCATCATCATCAGTACAACTGAAGTTAAGGAGAGCAAGTGCTGCTTTTAATTCTTGATTTGCAACCAGTTTGAAGGTTTAGGATTTGTATGACAGATTTAACATGTGGCTCTTGATAACAAAAATAAGTGAGGGCATTTACCTGTTCCTTCTGTGTCCAGATTCGGGCTATGTATCCTTTCATGGAGCACTTATTTCCTGAAGAGTGATTTCAGTTATTGCCTCTGTTAATGAGATAGCTGCTAATTGTGGATCAGTCCCATCCCTTTCCAAAAAGTGCTGTTTGTGTACTGCACGTGGAAAATACGCATGTGAGCTTTGAGATATCAAAGGCTAACTCTGAGATGCCCCAAAAGAGCTGGTATTCTCTTTGGACCATAGCATATGGCTGAAATACCTGAAAAGTCTCCTTGGCATTCAAAATCAACACAGATTTTATTAATACAGTTTATTTTGGGAAATCTAATCTTGCACACACTAGAGCAGCTATTACTCTTGACATGTTTGATATGTCCCTGGACAACTCTAGTAAGGAGAATGGGTAAACTTGTGGGTGGGCAAGCTGAGGTTCATGTTTTACACTTCCATACACTGTATTGTATGGAAGGATGCTCCCCTGCTTGCTATACCAAAGCTTTAATAGAGTGGAGTGGACTTGCCTGCATTCTGCTTTCTGTACTAATTTAAAAGAGGCAGCTTCTGAATTGCCTTACCTTTTGCAATAATGTTTGTAAAGTACTTAATCGACACATTTACAGTCACTATCTTCTTTAAATTTGAATATTCCCCACTCAGATAGTCACAGCTCAAAAGTCCTGCCCAAGGCAAAAGCATGCCATAAAAACCTAATACAAGATAAATGGGCCCTCCTGGATGCTGAGTGATGAGAACTGGATGTGTTTGAATAGTTCATAGAGACTGCAATCTTCATTGTCCTTAGGCGTCTCTTACAGATCTTTCATTCTCCTTTTTCGTGTTGTTCTTTTTCATAGTCATTATAGTTCAAAAAAAGTTAACCTACACTTGCATAAGGTGCGGAAACTACTGACTATAAGGATTTCAGTTTCCCTAGCAGCTTTGGCCGTGGTTGTTGTACACCTACGTATGTGGTTTAGTAGCTGGTTTTGCAGCTGACACTGGTTAGACTAACCTAGCTCCTGGGTGTAGAGATAGGATAGCAAGGTAAGAATAGGTGTTACATGCCTTTCTTTATAGTGAGGGTAGTCTTGGAGATAATTAATGGCAGTAGGCTGACTGCCCGAATCCATGTAGCTCCTCAAATCTGCTGGGATGGGAAGGTGAACAAGGTTAGTGTTGGGAAGAGGCAGCTAATCAGTGCTTTCTGAGCAGTGGACAGCTCTGCATATACTTCATCTCTTTCTCCCTTTTAAATCTCAATTGATGCTAATACTATGGCAGAAAGGTTTCTGAAATTTTTCACAAGTGGTTCCTTTATGTTTCTGTAAAAACTCTGACGTTTCTAATTGCTAATGGTTAGTGAAAAACATGACCAGTAATTTTAAATCCTAATAATCTTGCTCTCCCCAGACTCCTGTGTACACAAAATAATCTGTTACAAAAACTGATGTGGTACCATTAAGAGATATTTTTCATGCATTTTTGTTTTATGTATTTGTGGCCTTTCACACTGTTAGTGCACACACGGGTGCTTTTGATGAAGCAGGCAGCTGTCTTTGAACTGTTTGAAATAATTGAGCAGATGTATGGCTCTGCCACACATCAGCTCAGTGCAAGGCATCCCTCCTGTGCAGTATAAATCAGGAGACTTGAGGAGCAAATATGCAGTGCTAGACTTCATTTCCTCATATATCTTTGCCACATTGTACCCCCCTGGGGGGGATAATATTTTGATGGGTGCATAAAGTACCATTAACTTTAACATTATCATCAATCATCATGACAAAGGAGGACAAGTAGTCTTTGTACCTGGTCTTGCCACTTGTTTAGTCATCAAACCCTTTGGAAAATGAGTGTAAACCACTACTTTATTAAGGCTGTGGTTCTGTGATACAGTTTTTTTGACAGCAGTACCTGTTTTAGCTGCTGCACTACCTTGCACCCCTAAGGCATAGCAGCATCTCCATCCATTGTTCTGTGCAACTGCACATGCTGCCACCCTTCTCAGGACACCAACTTGGCTCACCTTTTTATAGAAAAAACAACAGAAAATACATTTGCAGGTGGCAGGGGCAGGTAGTGGGAAAGTTGGGGTTTTTTAAAGCTGCCTCAGTTCTTTGATCTTTCTTGTACATTTGTACAAGAGGTGACCTGGCAGACATAGCTGTGGGGTGGGAGAAGAGGTGGAGTGGTTTTAAGTCACCATTTTCAACAAGCAGTGAACTAAAAGCCTAAACTAAAATGAGTAACCAGTGTAAGTGTTGGTAGTGCTTCAGTACCAGGGATGTAGAGTAGTAAGGATTCTTTTTTTACAGCTTCTGTAATAGTCCTTTAGTTTTTTCCTTGTTAAGATGACTTCCTGAGGGGAAAAGAAATGATCAGGAGAATTGGGGTGTGTTGCAGGGCACGATAAGGTCGTGGGCCAGCACTGTCAGGGGAGCATCAAATTCAGGGTTGCACTCCAGGTCTGCTGCTCAGCTGAGAATTGAGGCAGCACCAGCCAATTTTTATCAAGTGACTTTCTCAACATTAGCCTTGCTTGAGGACATAGGACGAAGCATTCTTCAAATATCTTTTCTTCTCTTTTTGCTTTCAGAAAGTCACTGCAGATGTGTCAGATTACAGCTTTGCTTTTCAAAGGGATTCCTGTACCTCACAGAGGGATAGAATATTCACTATGAGCATTAGGTTTTACTCTTTTTTTTCCATTTGAATTATAATCCTGCCTCTTCCTCAAGCACGGTTCTTCTCTCCTGTGAAGTGAGGCAGTTGATGAGTGGATGGTACTGCCTTGGTATTTACTAAGCTGCTTCTTAAGAGGCAATTTTCTTGCTCCTTGGATGAATGTGGTATGATGACGATCTTTAGTAGGAAACCAATATGTTACGCTTTACCAGATTTCTTCCTGGATAGCATTACTTTGTGCTCACTTGTGTTTTCAATATACACAAATACTTAGAAGCCCATGCAGGAGAAAAAAAGACAACCAAGGAAAGAAATGTCAGGCTTGTCATGCTGTTACTTTCTGTACACTTTCTCTTCCTCTCCCCATTTTCCTTCTCAGTCCTTCCTCACCGTGCTAATCAACTGAGTTAATATTAATTCTTCAACAGTGAGTGTTGAAATCTGTGAAATTGTTTCCTGCTGCCTTGTGTGTCTGGACAGCACGTGACAACAGCTGAACAGGTGTTGAAATCTGGAGCACTGGGAGTCGAATCGAGCGACGTGGTTCAAGGGAAATCTGCTAAGAATGAACATAGGTTGTAATCTGATGGCTTTGAGCAGCATTTTCCATCTTGACTGATTGAGTCCTTAAGTATTTACCCCAAAGAGAGGAATGGATCTGTGCCAGTTCTAAAAAAAAAAAAATCCAAGAAAGGGATTTGCATACTCAAATGTGGGTGTTTTAGGCACTAGAATTTCCACGTTGAAGGTCAGTTATTTCTGACTTAGCCTGCATAAGACCTTATAGCCAGTGTCTACCTGGGCACAAATTTGAAGTAAATCATGCAGCACATGCAGATCCATCATGTGCTCTCAGTATATGGCACAACTGAGCATTTTGTTGTTGCAAATCAGTACAATCAGCCCTGCAATACCCAACCTCCTTCCTGTAAAACAGTTTAATACACAGCAGGGAGGCATTTTCTTCTCCATGAAGATTGGGAAACAAAACATTGGCCTTGCTGGAGAAGCATGGGCAGTGGTCACAGATGTGGGTATCTCTCTGGTCCTTTGTGCCTGTGCACCAGGGGAAAGCTTGGCAAGCGTTTGCCTGCATTGAGATTCTGAACCAGACTCACAGCCTGCAAATGGATGATCCCAGTCTCTGGCTGAGCTGGCAATGATTAATTGAAACCCTTGAGATACAGGATTGAGGAGATGCAAGTGACCTTTGGTGACACAGCAATGAAGCCTTATCTGCATCAAAGAGAGGGTTCAGCTCATCATCATCTGCTGTTACAAACAGCAGGAAAGGAGAAAGGTACAGAAACTAGCCCAGGTAAACTTTATCAAAAGAAGGCAGCTAGGAAGAAGCCAGCAATACATTTTTTATTTAAGTCCAACAACCAGAATGCTGACTAACATTTAAGATGTCATGTGACTGAGGTGAGGGGGTTTTTAGGCTATTTTTCGTTCAAGTACCCTTTCCCAAGGACAGTCTTTGCTCTGTGCCTCTTTGTGCTTTGTCCTTTTTCAGTTTTTCCACCATCCACTTTCAATGTTTCCTGCTTTTACATTCTCTTTACCCTGATGTATTTAGGGCCTGCACACTCACAGAGCAGTGGTTGTTACCCAGATTACTGGGTTGATCAATTAGCACTGGGCACTGCAGGCTATCCTTTATTCACAGGCAAGGAAAGAAAAACTTCCTTTTCAGTCACCTGCATGCCTGGGCTTTACCTCACAGAAACCAGAGGGATTCTCACAAGTTTCCAGGTATGGGAATTGTCTCTTACTGCATGTGCTTATATTTGAGCTAGCATGTTCAGCTTGATTGGAGGTAGTGAGTACAAGAATAAGGTAGAAAATACTAAGTGTCACTTTCCAGGCTAGAAATACATTTGGTACGTGCATGTGGACTTCTCCTCCAGCGGGCAAGCCTGGTTTGTGTCTTGGTTTGTGTGTGTGCATGTGACAGAAGCAGCTGTGTAGGAACTGCTGCAATACCAGAGCTGGAATGCAGGTAATTATACATAACAGTAACTTTAAACTTCTGAGTAGTTTTGTTGCCTTGTAGAATCTTCCCGCAGGCAGAAAATTTGGCTCAGGCGTAAGGATTTTCAGGAATGTTCTTCTTTTTAATGTGTGTGGTGGAAAGAGTAATTTAATTTGTGTGGCAGTCTTCCCTGTGGCTGTTGGGGATTGTTGCTTATTTCCCTGATAGTAGTGGCACAAGCAGTGCTTTCCAGTGTTTCCTTGGATGATTGGATTGCTGGCAAAGGCTGTCTGGGATAGTAGGTCATAGTGAAGTGAGGTCTCTCTCTTTGCTCTAATCAGAAAGGGCTGTGGCTAGAGGCTTGCTTCAAACAGCACGAGAGGGAAAGCAGAGGATAGAAGTGAAATGTGAACATGACTGTGTTCAAAGTGGAAAATGTTAAAGGACAGGAGTGTCAGGAAAGCACCATTGTCCTCCATGGCTGATTGCTTTAAAGCTTGTGATCATGCAGAAGCACATCTCCTGTAACTGTAGCACCGTGTGCTTCTCAGCACCCTTGATCTGAAGAACTCAGAGCACTGTGAACTCAGATGAGTTAAATCTGCAGCAGTTCTGTGATGGAGGTGCAGTCACCTTGGCTCTACAGAAGGAACAGAGGACGAAAAGTTCAGGTATTTACCCAGAATCAGTAAGATGGAGGCAAAGGTAGGATGTGAATGGGAGCTCTGACTCCCAGTCGAGCATGCCTACAGAAATGAACCACCCAGTGGCTATTAAGCTGGGCTCTGCCTTTGCCTGTGTAGTTGAACAAATGAAACTGTTTCTTTCCTGAAGCATTGAGCACCCTGTAGCTCCCCTGGAAAACTGCTGGAGTGGTGGTGGTTCAGCTGTTTTGCAAATCAGATTCTTGAGGTTAAAGTCTTACACAGAAGAAACAGCCTCAAGAGGGTAGAGTACCAGCAAGCTTTCTGAGGTCACTTGGAGTGCATAGAGCAGCCCAGGATCAAAGCTGAGCAGAAGAGGTAGGAGGTAAGGAAATGACTGGGATGGCGGTGAGAAGGGCAAATGAGAAATACTGGAGAATAATGGCAGAAGAGGACAGGTTTGATCTCAGAGCAGAAAATAGTGGGAAAGTGTGTTTGATAGGCTGGAAAAAAAAAATCCCTGCCTTTCAGGAAGTACAAAATTACATAGTACAAAGAAGAAGAGTTTTAATGAGGCAGCATAAGCCTGAAGATAGGAGGGCTGCTCAGGAACACAGAACCTTGCATTCCTCTTGCCTCCTCTCCCGGTGATGTACTGAATGTTGTGCTCTTCCTGTGTGGTGGTGCTGTGGTCTTGTCCAAGTCTTCCAGGTACTGCTCTAATAAAGTAAAAACAGTAATTTCCCTTAGTCTGCAATCAGGAGACTGAAAAAGGAGGG
>NW_008239553.1:382753-389570 GCF_000691975.1 Corvus brachyrhynchos | reverse complement strand
GGACTATGTAGCCTTGGTTATGTTCTTTATTCTTCTAATCAAAATTTTACCCTGAAAGGGTTCCAGAAACGAGTCCTTGTCAGCTGATACAAGTAAAAGTATTTTATTTGTATCATTCTTTCCCTTTCCCCCCTCTATCACTAATATTTAGCAGATGTCAAAAGAAGGCAGAATCATAGTGTTTCACGTCAGACAGGGAAAATCAGGCATTGACTGGTTTCAGACTGTGTTTTGCCATGACCTGGGAAGGGTTGCATAACCCTATCCTTTGTGAAGATTGTTGGAGAACTCTGGCTATGTTGTTGTTGTTACTACTACTATTATTGAAAGTAAGTAAATGTATCTGTGTGAGACAGAGGCTGGGTGAGTGTGTGTGGGAGTGGAGGAGGAACTGAAACCTGTGGTGTTTGTTCCCGCTGGTGTATCAGGGTTAGGCTCCTGGGCAGCAATGGGAACCCTGAAGAAACTTCCTTTGAGGACTTCCTATTGGAGAATGCACAGCATCACTCTGTCACTGGAAACAAATCACTTGGGTGGAAGTCCTGTGTCTCTGCTGCACTTTAAATAGATCCTCTTTCTTATAGTAGAGTTTACTACCTGGGAGCCCCTTTGTGGGAGTTACTTAACAGATAGTATTCAAAAATGTGAATTTTTAAACACTTCTCAGTAGAAATGTTTAAAAAACACGTGGATGTGACAGTTGGGGACATTGGTTTAAAGGTGAACACAATGGTGGCAGGTTAACAGTTGGACTCACTGATCTTAGAGGCCTTTTCCAACCTTAATGATTCTATGACAAAACAGCCTTAGGAGAACAATTGTAGTGCTGGCGATGCAAGAAGACCAATCCAATATTTTTACGTTGCCTCAGATTTCCCCATGTGGCCTTGAATAATTCAGATGGCCTCTCAATAGCTCAGGTTGTTGGAAATGAAATGAGGAAAGTAGTACTACTTGACTTTGTGGGTGTAGGCTGATAAAGGTATTGAAACTGTTGAGGTATCTAAAGGTAAAAGCTTCTATCTGAGACAGTAAATATGTCTGCCTGCTCCCAAGTTGCTTATGCTTATTTAAATTAGGCATGGAGGCTTTTATAAATCAGTCCCTTGCAACCTGTAGAAAATCCCAGCAAGGCAACAGAATGCTGCTGAGTGGCTCCCCAGTGTTCAGTACTAGTGTTGATAAGAAGCCAGAGGGATTTCCTGCAACACGATTTATTTTCTTGGCTCTTCATATGTGGTGGACATACAGTTTACTATTCTGGTTAATCCTGCCTTTCTAGATGCACCTCAGCAAACAACTGCTAGCATCAGTGGTGACTTACAAGGGAGCAGGAGGAGCTGCTGGTCATGGGGATTAAAGATCAAGGACTGCAAATGGGAGTTTATCCATAGACCAGTACTGAGAGTGAATCCTGGAGCATCCCCAATACATGGGATGTAATTGTAGGTGATCCTGAATAACCCAGGATGTGGGGAGCAGGCACTTTTCCAGATCATGACTATCTGATTTTGTAATTTTGTCCTGGGGCTGCCCTACCTCTGGCTTGTTTTAAGCCTGGATTTGAAAAGTACTGTGATCTCTTGTGATCTTTTAGAGAGCCAACAAGAATTCCAACCTAATATTTCAAGGCACTGAAAAGAATCCTTTGCCCTCATGAAATTAATTCAGAACACAAACTAGCTTTCAGTTGACTACTACTTTGCACAGCTCTGCTAAGTAGTTTATCTTCTTAAAGTATGGTCAGATGGGAATTTTTAAATTCTGTTTCTTCCTAAAAAAAAAGGACATGACCCCGATTACAGCCATCTCTGGGGAATGAACCTAGGAACCTGGGATCAAAAGGAACAAATCTGCATTGCTTGTGCTAGTTGTGTATCTATGAATGTCTGTGTATTATCCAGAGGCTTGTTAAGTGTCTGTGTTCAGCCTACCCTCTGAAGAAGAATGAGGAGCCACAGTGGGGGAGTTCATTTGTATCTCCAACTTGATTTCATCAGCTTGCATCAAACCTTCATCATCCTGGGTGCCCCTACTTTGTTGGTGGAGCAGATGCTGACCTGAGCCCTTGGAGCTGGAAGTCAGGAGTAGTTTCTGTCTAAGCCAAAGCATAGCTGGTGTGGTGACAGCTCGTTCCTGAGCCCTGACATGTGTGCTCTGACCGCATGCAGAGAGTGCAGAACAGGAGTGCTGGACTTGGGAGTGATGATAGGATCTTTTGAGCCTTGAAATGGCAGAGGATGCAATGAAAAATCACAGTGCTTTCCAGTGGGATCAGAGATGCCCACTTAGGATGCTCTTAAGAACAGTTATGATGTTGAGTGAAGTTACCTCCAGCTGGGGGCCAGGCACTGAGGAAGAGAGTGCATGGCTCCCGTAAATGATAGCTGAACCTGCCAAGTCATTTGGTTTTACAGGCAAATTGGGGAACATACCTGGACCTCGTAATGATACAGAGGGCATCCATGTCCCTCGCCACGGCTTGGATATTTGCTCTGTCAGCTTCTTCAGTGTTATCAGGAGCTCAGACAGCCTTTGTGAGGAGATCAGGTAGCTCTGGAGATACTGTAGGAAAGCAGAGCAGCACTGAGTATATATAGGAAATCTGGATTTCCTGTGGCCAGGATATCTGATTCTGCTGCAGATCTGTTGTGCCACCTCAGGCAGGTCTCTCTATTCCCCTGAATGTTTCTTTTCTCTCTTGTTTATTCCTGTCATACTGCCAGGAGGGAACTGCATCGAGCCCTCTGTTGTACAGCATCAGGTTGTACAAGCAGCTGGGGTCTCCCAGCACATCCATCACACTAATAATGATAGGAAGGAGAGCACCAGAAATGTTTCCTTACCTTTTAGTTATTAATACATTTTCTTTTCTCACTATCTTTTTTCTTTATGGTTTGATTTTTTAAAAAAATTTTTATTTCTTTCTTGCTTGAAGGGGAAAATAAGTCAGCTATCTTTTATTCCTTCTAGAGCAAATGACTCCTGACAGGTCTGGAAATGTGTTTCCTGCAATTACTTCATGCACACAGGGGCCTTGCTGGCTCATTTATACACACACATACTACAGCTCAGACTTTTCATTAGCTTGGCATACATCTTTTGTTTGCAGTGATAGGCACATGAAAGTACAACAGGAAAAGGGCCAGGGAGGAGAAGAGGGGAAGAGGATGCATTGCTGCCTGAAAATTGCTGTCTCAGTGTTTTATTTCTTGCATATGCAGAACAATATTTTTATTCTTTTTATTGTTTATCAGCAGTGCAAGAACTGATGTGGGCTCAGATGGATGCACTGCGGCCTGCGTGGCTGCTTGTGCCACTCAGACAAGGTTGGTTTATGGTCTTGGCTGGCAGAGGAAGGGAGAAGGGCATGTAGGGGATTTTCCTGTTGTTCAAGAGTTAGAGTGTGCCCTGGTGAAAGGAGCATGAGGCAGACACTTGGCTAGCCCTCGCCTGCTCACTGCCCTTGTCTCTGGTCACTTCTGCTTCTGGGAATCTCCTCCAGCAGGAGCTGCTGTGTGTTGGGACTGATGGCTGCGGGGTGACAGGCAGGAGGAGAAGGTGGGGGACGTGCTGCTGCCTGATTTACATGCCCTCAGCAGGGGTTGTCCTTGGCCAAGTGCATCAGGGTCTTTGTGTGAGAGTTGAAATGCCGTCAAGGCTGGTTAGCTCAGCATAAGGCTAATTTTAAATCCCAGATACGCTGCCAGTCTTGTTCTGCATAGCTCCAGCCCTCCTGCTCCCTTTCATCTCACTGCAGGTTCATCTTTCCCTTTCAGAGTTGTCCCCCTAGTGCTCAGTGCAATTCCTGGGCGACTGGTTTTTGTCCCTAAGCCCATTAGTGTGTTTGCAGCTCGTGTCCTGGAAATGTTTGCCCTTGTCAGATCTGTCCCTCTCACACAGCCAGCTACAGAGTCTGGCAGATCTAGACCTCCTGCCAATGCTTTTGTGGTGCTGTGGTCTCTCATGCAAAAAGCCACTCTTGTCTGTAGTGGCACAGGCTGACAGATGTTTTGACTTCTGCTTTTGTCCCGCCTGTCTGTCTTGGAGACACAAAGGTACACTGGAACTAGCACAGATGGGAGAGATGTCTGCCGAGATCTACCAAAGGTCACACAAAAACTGTGGAAGGAAGGTATTAGTGCCATGTTTATTCTGTCCCTACCTCCCTCTGCAGCTTGAGATGCAGGAGGAGCCATTCCTGGTGTGTCCCATCTTCATAATGTAATCCAGCTTAGTTCTGTCCTGGCTCTGCCTTCTGTTGAAGGCTGTGTAAGCTCTCGTGTTCACCATGCCTACATTTAAACAGAAATCCTGGGGTTTCAGGGTTAGCAAGCAGCTCTGAGGAGCTGGGATTGTTCATGACTGTCCACATGGCTGCCACCAGAGCTTGAACTCCACTGCTTCGTAAGAGCCTCTAGTTTGAGGCTAAAAAGACTATTTTGCAGATAATTTTAGTTGAAGGGAAAAACTCAAACTCCAAACATCCACAAACTAAAAGAGCTGTAATGACCGGTGTCTCCTGTGATTACAGGTGGACCTAGAACACACTCCAAAGAGCAGGAATTCATTGTTGCTCCAGAATCATTGCCACAGCTTACACTGGTTAAGTAATTCAAAGGCAATTTGTTACCTAAAACCCTATGGTCTGTGGAATACAGGTGAGGTATTTTGGATTCTTGTTCTGATGTCATGGATAGGATCTACTGTGTAGAGACATTTTTATGTTATTGTCTTCGACCAAAAAATTGTTTCCCAGAAAATCAACTTGATGTTGTTGGGGATTTTTGTTTATTTTTGGTTTGTTTTATTGTTTTTTTGGAAGCTTGCACCATGGTAAGAAAATTAATAGCAGTGTTCTGTGTGCAGTGCCATGGATTATTTAAGGTGCTAATGCCCATTGAAAGCTGTTGGTTAATTGAACATCACAGAGTTATAGGCCTGAGCTGCCAAATGTAAACAGGGTAATAGTTTTTATTTATTTCACAAGATGAAATTCTGCTCATCGGTCATGTTTATTGACTGAATACCTCAGGGCTCAGTATTTTAACATCTTACAGTAAATTATTAACATTATGCTGTGAAAAAGGGGGATAGGTAGGAGTCTTAAAATACTTCTCTGTTGTGACCTCATCATCCTTTTGTACTGATGGCACTTACTTGTTGTCATCCTTGCATGAAAAGTATGTATTCAGCAGATGTCTCGGCAGCACTGAATTGTATCAGGTACATTGCTCTTTGCTGGTCTTTATTCTTTAAAGTGGGAGACAAACGGTGCTTAAACCTTTGAATCAAGGAACAGTTTTCCGAAGTGCTTAAATGATTTAAGAGTGTGGTTCGCTTTGGCTTCTAGTCAGACTTTGTGCTCTTTAATCTTCTTAAGTTCTTTCCCTCCTCCGAGGGTTTGCTGTATCTGTCTCTCCTTAGCACTGACACGGCCCCTGTAACTCTTGTGTGAGTAGTGTCCAGCCTCCAGTATGCTGTCACGTCGGCCTGGTGCAGGAGAAGAGATCAGGGTCTCTGGCTCACAGTGGGGAGTTAAGGCACAAGGGAGATGGAGTGAGTTGCCCCAAGCCAGACAGGGATTTTGAAGCATGGATACCCAAGTCCTACACTAAACCCTGAGCCTGACTGCTCAGCTTCTGTAAGGCTGAGTGTTCCCTGCTGGGCTTTGCTGAGTCAAGGGCTTAGGCTCTTCCTGACATGGTCTCCTTGTCCACACGCACAAGTACCTGCCAAAACTGCAGAGGTTTTGCTGTAAACTGAAGTGTTGGAATCGAAACCTCCCAGGATTGCGCTCTGATGAATTACTCTGTGTGCTGAGAAAAGAAAGATAAGGAGCAGGCAGAGGAAAACGCATTTAAATACAGCATCCTGCATATATCAGTTGTTATTTCACTCATGATGTCTGACAGTGGAAGAGCATACAAAGTACAAATTTGCTGGTGTTGGGCTCTTCCCCCAGGAAGCCCTTCCATTAATGGTGGCTATGTCATAAGTTCATGTTTGGAGAGCTTTGGACCACCTCTGCAGCCTCACCCATACATATGGGGCTCACCTATGGGGCTTGGGACCTTTAAGCATGAATGGGGATTATAGGGGATTTAAGCAAGCAAAGATGGGAGTTTGAAAAGACGTTGCTTTGAGTTTTCTTAAAATGCTGCTTCTTTGGAATGCAGTGATGGCTTGTCTTTGTTTGGAACACCTGTAGCCTTGCATTTAGGAGAAATGGGGTTTCTGGGGTAAATGGCCTTTTGGGGGAAGAGGGGAAGCCTCAGCACTGGCCTAGGGTTTATCCCTGGTGGTTTCTTTCTATAAAGGCTGTCTCTCTGCAGCCACTGCAGTTTGTGCTGTGAACAGGCTTCCCATGGGGAGGACTGGATGGTGCATAGGAACATTATTTCAAATGAAAACTTTTCCAAAAATGTTTAGAAAGAAATAATTCTGCAAGTTAGTTATTTCTGGGAAGTTTTTAGCAATGAGGACAATGTTCAGCATTTTGGCTGTTGTATGCTTTTTACCTTCTTTTTTTTAAAGGTTTTGGTTGCTGCTGTTTCTTTCTCTTTGTGTTGCTGGGTCCTTGGCTATCCACAGTGTTTTGTGTGGGCTTGACAGTGGTGTGTGTCCCAGGGACCATATGTTTCAGTAATCAATTGAACAGCTGTAGTCCTCTGGCAGGTTGTGTTCCTGAAAAGAAAAATATGCTTCTAATTCATTTTTGTTTATTTTAAAACCTGATTGGCAGTCAGCACTGTATATCTACCACATTCTAATTATGGACAGTGGCAAAAATAATAAAACCCCAAAGTGTATATAT
>NW_008239553.1:356229-382665 GCF_000691975.1 Corvus brachyrhynchos | reverse complement strand
AAGGAAAATATTCTTACTGTCTTGAAATCTTTTAGCGTACCTTTTGTCTTATTTTAGGTTGCTTTATTTCAGATTATCTAATTTACTCTCCAGAAATGAACAGGGAAGCACTTGCATGCCAAAAGTCAGCCTATCAGGTGGGTTGGTGGTGCCTCTGTTAAAACATATTTAAGAAAGGGCAAACAACATCATACAGGCAGAGGAGGAGGGGAGAAAAAAAAGTGAGAAAGAGCAGAGGGAGCACCAATGTCAGGGAAGGAGTTGGTGCTCCATGCGAGACAGGTATTACTTGCAGCCTGTGGATGACTCATACGAGCTGAGGGATGTTCCCCTGGTATCAATGCAGACTGTGTGGGATGAAGGGACTGAGGGCAACCTTGCTGAGAAGGACTTGGTGGATGAAAACCTGAATATGACCCAGCAATGTGCACTTGCAGCCCAGGAAGACAATCCTGTCCTGGGCTGCATCAAAACAAGTGTGGCCAGATGAGGGAGGTGATTTTGGCCCTCTACTCTTCTCTTATGAGACACCACCTGGAGTTCTGCATCCAGGTCTGGGGTCCTCAGTCCAGGAGAGACATGGACCTGTTGAAATGGGTCCAGAGAAGGGACACAAAAATGGTCTGAGGGCACTATATCTGTGAGGACAGGCTGAGAGAGTTTGGGCTGTCCAGCCTGGAGAAGAGAAGGCTCTGGGGAGACCTTACTGCTGCCTTTCAATGCCTAAAGGGCTTATAAAAAGATGGGGGTAGACTATTTAGTAGGACCTGTTATGATTACAGGAGTATTAGTATTTTTTTATTATTACTATTATTATTGCAGGATTACATTACCCGAATAGGATGGGGCAAATGGTTTTAAACTGAAAGAAGATAGATGCAGACTAGATACAAGGAAAAGGCTTTTTTGTGATGAGGGTGGTAAAACATTGGAAGAAGTTGCCCAGAGAGATGGTGGATGCCCACCACTCTGGGCAATTTCTGGAAACATGCAATCAGGGTCTGGTTGAACAGGGCTAGTTGAAGATGTCCTTGCTCATTGCAGGATGTTGGGCTAGATGATCTTTTAAGTCCCCTTCTCACCCAAATCATTCTATGATTCTATGACCATAGCCCCCAACCCCTATGCTGCTTGGGGTGGGGGGTGGAGTCTTGAGAAAAGCAGTGAAGTTGAGCCTGGGAGAGGGAAGAGGAAAGGAGGTATTTTAATGTTTGTGGTTTTGTTTCTCTTTACCTGCATCTGTTTTACTTGGCAATAAGTAATTTTCATCAGGTCATGTCTGTTTTGCCTGCTTTGCCTGCAACAGTAATTGATAAGCAATCTTCCTGTCTATATCTCAACCCACAAGCTTTCTCATTCCTATTCTTACTAATTTCTCCATATCCTGCTGAGAGGAGAGAGTGAGTGAGAGCCTGGCAGGGCGTTTAGTTCTTAGCCAAGGCTAACCCAGCACAGCGAGCAGGAGGTTTAAAGTCAAACTAAGCAGACCTTGCACTTGAACAGTGCTGTGCACTGCAGCTGTGAGCTGCAGCTGAGCTGCCTCATTTAAATGACCAATGCAGCAGCTTAAGGCTCAGTGCTGGCTTCACATCTCCACCTGCTTGGGTGTCCAGCATCCTAAGAGGGTTTTTAATGAAAGCAGCCTGCTTCTTCAGCCTTCTCCTCCTCACCACTGATACAAAGTACTTCGACAATGTCTGAATCTGCTCAGCTTTCCTTACGGTATTCTACCCTGTATGTGCAGACATTGCATTTCTTGCAGGGGTCTTGTGCTGGATGCAGAGGGAAGACTTGTGGTCTTTTTCACTTGCAATTAGGACGAAGGAGCTTTCTGGCTTAGTTGCAGTCAGAAGGGATGCATCTCTCAACCAGATATTTTGGTAGGATGTTGTCTTTGATATGAAGGGAGTAGAAGCTGCCCTTGGTTACTTGGAGACAGGAGTTGGGTTCCATAAAATGTTGCTGATCTCAAGAGGTCAAACTAAATCATGAGGTTTCTTAAAAAAAAAAAAGAAAAATTCTCAGAAGACTATATATCTTGAATTTAATATCTCTTTTGACCTTTATGCTGTGTTGCAGGAGTGGGAGGTCCACAATGTAGTTGTGAGGGCACATACAAATGCATTCACCTTCATACACTTTCCTGTGTGCTGAGACACTGACTCCTCCATTGTTCCTCTTTCACAGCTAAAGTAATCACCACCCACGTTCCTCATGAGTTTTTCCTCTACAGGCTTTGCATTTTTTGTCCTGTATGGCTCTTTGGTATGCAGAATAAAAAATAATGCTGGAGGAAAACGGAGAAGATTACAGAAGCTGAAGAACAAGAAATGACAGAGCTTGAATGTGGTGGGCACAGCTTTGTCTTAAGATGGAGGAAAATACCTTTGCAAGTCCCTGGTGGAGAAAAAAAATCTCCAAATCAGATGGTTAGGGAGCATTTTGCCTCAGGGTCCTACATAGAACTCTGCTTAAATTAGCAGACCTAAAAATAATAGAGCTGGAGGAGCTGCTCACTTTACATCAAGGACTCTTGCAATGTCCTGCAAGTGCTAAATGCTGTGATCAGTGAATTTTTTGTGAGAGCTGGCAATGCTGTTACATCATCACATGAATCATGTTCTCTGTACTTCCTACTGTGCCTGCCAGCTATGGCCCTGCAGGCAGGAGAAAGTAGCCATGTACATGATCCACATCCAAATGGGCATTTTTTTCTTGGTGAATTATATTGATTTTGCAAATATGCACTCAACGCAGTGTGCTAATTCTGGAAATGTTTATTTGGCTGTGTCCTTGTTGCTAAAGCTTACAGTATGGATTGTGCTATGAATTGGGTGACTTTTGATTTTGTTTGTAAGCTATACATTAGGGTCATTGTAGGCTGGGTCTTTATTTTCTGGATGTTTCTCTGTTTTCTCAATGACAAAGTACTGGTTTATTTGCTATACTGCATTCACTCCCCAAACATCAGCTCCCTGACTCAGACTCATGAATGGCTTCTAAGTTTGGATGCCCAATGGCTGAGATGCCCATGACTGGCAGCATGGCATGTCTGGTCGTTCCTTAGTTGTCAGCAGTTTCATGGATGCTGAACTCTGCTGAACTGACTTGAAGTGACCAGACAATTGCAAGCACCCCAAGTGTATGAACATTTGCTTGCCAAGTATTGCAGGTGCTTTTGCAAGCCCTAAACACCTAGCATATATATTTGTTTTGTGAATACTGAGATTAAAAGAAAAACCAAACCCAGCAAAAACTAAGATTTGTAGCTGGTTAAAAAAGAGAAAGAATATAGCTGTTCAGATAACCAAGTGTAATCAGCAATCTCATTTACTGGGGTTAATTTTGTCTGTAGCAGCATTCGTGCCATTGGCAAAGTGACAGTCCTGTCACAAGAAACAATTACTACTGAGTTCTCATCTGGGTGTGGATGGGAACTGAGAGTTACCAGTTATGTGAGAGCAGGAAGGGCAGGAGCAGTCTCAAACCCAGCGTTTAGGGGTCCTCATGCTCTTCTGGAGTGGCTGCTGTGCTTTTTAATGCTGCAGGATTGGCACATCGTGAAGAACGTTGAGGTCATTTGTGTGTTTGTGATTCTTTATTTGGTTTGGAATTTTAAAATTCCTTAATGCTTTCAAAACATAAAGAGCTATATAAATTGTTGAGTAGCACTGAAATTGAACTGAGTGTTCTAATGTGTTTGGGAAGGAAACCTAAAGTCACCCAGTAGATGTACATACTCTGCTGCAGCCCTGAGTGCTGGATCCCATCATGGCAGGGCTCAGTCCATCAAAGTGGCATTCATCTCATCTATCTCCAGCTGTCTGAAATTAAAGCATCTAGGCCAGAAAGTGCTTCACTCCAGCTATTTCATATGCCTTTTTTAGGGTGGATAAGTCATGCTCAGTTGAAGTGTGTCTGCTCTGGCTGCAGGGGACATAGAGAACTAGTTTGGATGCTGTGTCTGAGTTCAGCCCTGGAGCAGCCCCACAGTCCAGGAGAGCTCACAGCCTCATGGTGTCATTTAAGACAGCAGTTGTGTTGATAAAGTTTCCACTCAGAACAGCACTTGGGAACCGCCTTCTTTTCCCCCTGACTGGCATGTTTTCCTGGAATGAGGCCTCCAGCTCTTACCAGATGTCCCCTTCTGGCTCCAGCTGTGTCAGCTAGGATGTCACTCCCCGTCAGTGCTTTTCAGAGCTGGTGACGATCCCACAGAGATCTGACAGCAGGGCAGTCTGCGGGAGGCTGAATCTATCAGTTTATTGTAAACAGTTTGCAGCTTTTGGGTTGATCTGTCCTGATGGGTTTTACCCAAAGCAGACCCGGCAGTGCTTGCACAAGTACTCCCACCAGCAGAGTGACAGCAGCAACCACTGGACAATAACTCAGTGGCACTACAGTGTGTAAAGGGGATGTCTTTCTGCAGTTTCAACAGAGGAGACAGGGAGTCTCAGCCTGTGTTCCATCCCCCAGACTGTGCTGTCCTCTAGCTTGTGGCTCATCTAAAGCCTGCAGTGATGTTCAAGCGCTCCTGTCTCTCAGCTGTGCGTGTGTGGTAGAGTTTTGACCTTGATAGTTCTGCCAAGCTGAGTAAGGTGAACCATGGGGAAATGTGGTGTGCTTTGGGGGCAGGTGTAATGGATACCAAGGAGCACTTCCAGCACTGAGGAGTACTGTGTCTCTCAGAGGCAGTGAGCACATATAGATAGCAAAAAGTTGGTTGTCCCAGGGGGATTTGTGAGAACAAGCTACGAGTTTGCTATAGGTGTTAGCAGATTATTTCTGTGCTTGCACATATTCCTGCAGAGCCATTTTGTTGTCTCAGGCTTTACAGTCACAGATGTGGTGAGGCTATAAACATGGTAATCTCACTCCTGCTTAATTCAGAATTTGGGCTCTTCCTCACTCCATTACATCTCACATTTAACTTTATTTTGAAAAGTTTTAGTCATAGGAACGGTGTTGGGGACAGAAATGGTACATTTAGTTCTGCTGAATGGATAGGGTATTAGATTGACAGTCTCTGTCAGTGTTTAATTGCAGATTAATGGGATGTAATATGTCATTATGGCAGCTCAGTAGCACAAGCTTCAGAGCTGCACGCAAAGTCCAGGCTTTCATTTCTTGTTAGATGAGGCTACTCTGACCTGCCTTGCACAATTTCCTCTCTGTCCTCTTGTGGCAGAGAATAGGAATATTTACAGTTCAGGTACTTAATGACCCCAGGAATATGATGCAAGACCAAAGGTGTAATTGAAAGGGTATGAAAAGATGGGGAAGAACTGATACAATACAGGAATGACATAATTCCAACAATATGCTACAAGAAATGAAATATCTATGGAAAGCTTTATGCTGTGAAATGTGCAGCTTTCTGCACAACATCTGCCAGCAGATACAAAGGTATTATTTGTGTCCAAAATGAATAGATCTGCTGAGCTTTACTAACCAGACCATGAATTCAAGGGAGGGACTATATTCATGGGCTGGAAAATGAGGGCATTCCATAAATGGGTTATTGAAGTAACATTCCCAGTTATTGCCTAGTTGAGCTTCTACTGGCCAGTACTTTAATACTTCATGTCTTGCTGCAGATGCCTTATGCTGACCAGGTTGATTTGAAGCTATTCTTACTGAGGACCACCTTGAGACATTTACTTACCTAAAAAGTACTTTACACTATGAGCAGCCCTCCTTATGTCTGCAGAAAAAAATAATGCTGTTTGGGAATGGAATAGATTGTGTTTTGGCCCTAGGGAAGGAGCTGAATAGGGAATCAAACACGTGTTAGAAAGGGCTTAATCACTTTAAGATGTAATACATTTCCTTCAATTTGTCTTTCCTTGTAAGACAGCCTGTCAGTGTTGCTGTGCAGGTACCAGGCACCTCCTCAAAAGTCACTTATTCTTGAACTCCACAACTGACAGTCCTGCTTGTGCAGTGTGGAGTGTTACAAGGGAGAATGGATCCCTTTTTTTTTTTTTTTTGGTGGGGTAGGGAAAAAGTTCCTGTATAGCAATGGGCAGAGGCGGTCTTTATGTCTTCCTGTCTGACTGGAGTCACAAGGAGGAAATGTTAACCATCCCAGAATTAAAGAAATAGCTTGGAAACCTCTGTGGCAAACACAGGACTGCTTCTTATGTGACAGATTTCAAGGCAGCAGTTGTAGTGCTGGTTAAAGGAGAAGAGGGAGCCCTCAGATGAGGGGTTTCAGATGTGTGTGACAGATCTGCTGGGAATTTTATCTTGTGCTGTATAAAGTGTGGCTACCACCTTGTTTGCTTGTGATGCACCATTTGTTTATGCTCCTGATGCTAGCATTTTACTTATTTAAAGATTTTGCATGTCCAAGTTGTTCTCTGCCTCTGTAAAAGTGGGAACTGGCAGAGCTTAGCAAAACTTTACTCGGAGGATAGCCAGTCTGTTATTGAAACTGCTGACCCAGATGGGCCAGGGATGCTTCTGTATAGAAACAATTTCTCTTAATAATCTGATGTAGTTTGGCCTTGACTGTTCTTGTATGTGAGAGTGGTTTGGGCTTGTGAAGTGCTCTGTTGTTCCTGTGCAAAGAACAACCCTACCATGCCCAAACCTCTGTGTCAGAGTAGCAGCCCAGGCAGAGCATCGCTGGAGCTACTATTGCTCCCAATTCCTTACAGATAAGTGAGGATGCAGCAGCAAAGTTTGGGCACTGGGGGTAGCCAGGCTCTTCCTCCTCCCCCTGTTGGCCTGTGTGTCTGAGTCACATCTGGGGAGAGAATCATGAGCAAGTCATCAGGGCTGAATGCAGTGCCACCGTCTGGGAGCAGAGGTGCACCCTGCAGGGTCCAGGTGTGTTCCTTTGGAAAGGAGGTGGCAGTGCACAGCCACCTGGCAAAGGTTGCTGCCTCGCTGGCCCAGGGACAGAGCAGTGTGAGTGAGCACTTCCTTATCTCCTCCAGGCACAATGAGGTTGCCTAGCTCAGGACAGTGATTTGTGTTGTTTTATACTAGCACTGATAATTTATTATTCCTAAGTGTAAGTATCCAGTTTTGACAAAAATGAGCTCTTCAGGCAACACTGTGGGGAACACCCAGGAAGGAGTTGCGGTGAGTAGCTGGAAAGTGTGAAACTCTTTTAAAGGTAGAGGGGGATCTAGGAAAAAAAGTCTATGATGGCCTCAGATTCATAACCCTCTGCCCTTTGCTCAGGGCTTGTTTGACAGCAATGGGTGAACTAAATATTACTGCACTTATAGTTTGCAGAAAAAAAAAAAAAGAATTCTTAGACATAATAAATATATGTGGCTAATACCACAGAATGACCAGGCTACTTCAGAAGAGTGGTAAGATCCTAATAATGCCTTTGTTTAAAAGGACTGAGACTCACTGTCTCACGTCTAGAACTGAGGAAAGTATTTATCATTAGTACCATGCTGCCAGATTTAGTAGTGTGAAAATAATGCAAACAGTCATCTGTAATGCAAATGTTGACATCTGATTAATAGAGAAAATAACACAAGCAATTAATCCACAAGGGAGCAGATCATTATGAATGTAAATTAGATCATCAAAGGGTAAGCCACACAGAAATAAAACTACCCCAAAACATGATTAATTATTGAAATTCCAGTTAAAAAGCGTCTTTAACAATAGAGTCCTTGGAAGTCATGTCATGTGTTTCATCAAGATTCTGGACGGGGTTATTTTACAATCCCCAAATTGATTAGCTTCATTATAAATATGATGGGGACATCTATTCCACCCAAGACAGCATTCTGTTTTAGTGACAGAGCACACCCTGAGCACTAAACTGACTCATTTCTGATTTGCGTACACCCAATTTTTGCTATAGTACATAGTTTGCTTGGGTAATTCAGGAGATACCTGCTTGCACTTCTTTTCAGGGATGAGCATAGCCTTTACATAAATATTTGCACCTGCATATGATGACTCCAAGATAAAATGTTAGAGGAAAGGCTGTTTTTCTGGTCAGGTCATTGAGATTTGTCAAAAATTAGTTTCTCTGCTTGCCTCTCAGAAAAATTTTCAGGTGACCTTGGGCAGATCACTTAATCTTGATGTGCTTTGTTCTCTACCTTGGTTTTGAATGTTTCAGCTTAATGATGTATAACATGAAGTTATTTAAACGGTCTCCATGTCAAGTAATGCTAGGAATCTACCCTTGTAAAGTCCTGGTCACTTTTTAAAAGCTCAATTAAAGATGTTATTCTTTTCTAGCAAAGTAGGGCTTGCTGCTCTTCAATTGCTGTTAAATGTTCAAGTGACTTCTACTTTGAAGATACACAGTATTTTAGCACTGTTTGTAACATTATAGTCTAGGATTGTAATCTGCACCTTTGCTAAGGTTAAATTTTCAATTTTCTTATTATTAGAGCCCTACTTAGGAACTTGGCAGTTTTCCCCCCTTTCTATTCAAGCTAGACCCAAGTGTTTTACCACAGCAGTTTAAGTGGTTATTGCATGGCATCCTGGTGGTGTGCTGAACGCCCTGCAGAGCTGGCCTTGTGAAACACCTTGCTCCTTATGCAAGGCCAGTTGGAGCTTAGATACTGAAATTGGCCAGATAGAAACTTTCTCACACAGTTTTGAGTTTAGAAAACAGGCATCTTATTGCAGAACGTTATCACTCAGAGAATCCTTCCTCTAATTAATTGAGTGTCCCAAGTGTTGGGTAAGCAGAGATTTTATCATGCACGGTGATTGCATATTCAGTAGCTATCCCTTTTTTTTGGATATATATATAGATTATTTTATTTTACATAGTCACACTCCTTATCAGAAGTCCTCATATGGTTCTTTGGTGTCTTCTTGACTTCTGTTCTGTCAGCCTCATCTACTTCCCTTTATTTGATAGGAGTAGAATGTTATTCTGTTCTACTGTCCTTATCAGGTCCCCCCTTTTCTTGCGACTAAGTTTCTTATGGGAACTAGTGTAGTAATATCTATATTTCAGCTAATAGCATAAGGCATTACAGTAGCTATAACACTGAATCATCATGCAAACTAAAACACACATAGCAGTTATTATGGTGACAGCTATCAAGAGATGTTTTAACCAAGTCCAGCTGGGTAACCATGCATTAAGTTTGGTCCAGATTCCTTCAGATCCCCAGGAGGCGTCATCTGGAGCTGTAAAAATCTGTGTTTGTCTTCAAAGTTCCTGGATATCTGTAGACACTCTACAGCTTTGATAGCAAAACAAGCATCTTGGTTTGTTTGATTACCTGAGGGGATTTGGCCCTTTTAGTTCTGGAAAAATGTATCCATGATTTTACTCTGCCCAGTTTGAATGCAGTTAAAGTTGTCAGTAGTACTTGGAAAGGTCCCCTCCACGTTGACTGGAGCAGAGACGTTCGCCAGTCTTTCGAGCAGACCCAGTCTCCTGGTTGGAACTCGTGTGCTGGTGTGTCCAATCGCATCAGTCTGGAGATGACCACTGCTTGCTGTAAATCCCATGAAGTTTTAAGAAGAGAAATGAGGTAATTATTCAAGTCGACCCCTCCTTTTAGGTGTGTGTCTCCTGGAATGTGTGGTAAGTGGTAGGGTTGACCATATAGCAACTCATAGAGGCTTATTTTGCTGGTGTCCCATGGCTGAATTCTAACTTGAAGTACAGCAACAGATAAGGCTTGGACCCATGTCATGGAGGTTTCCTGACCAATATTTTACCAAATCGCAATTTGTATGATTCTCTCAGTCTACTTTGCTACTGGCTTGGGGTCTACAAGGAGTATGAAGATCTCATGCTATTCCCAAGGCTTTTCTAACCTCTTGTACCACTTTTGCATTGAAGTGGGAACCACTGGCTGATGACATTCCCAAAGGTACCCTGAATCTAGGTATTACCTGATGCAACAGTATTTTAGTCACTTCCTTAGCCTGATTGGTGTGACAGGGGAAGGCTTCTGGCCATCCAGAAAAGTTATCCACCAGAACTAGGAGGTGTTAATACCCCCCTTTTCTGGGTAATTCAGTGAAATTAATCTGCCAGTATTCACCCAGAACATTTCCAAATTTCATGGCTCCTAGCACTAGTTTTTAACTGTGGTAGGGTTGTTTCTTTTACAGACTGTACATTGTTGTATTCTTGCCTGTACAATCTGAGCCATTTTAAACCCAATTATAGATTTTTGCAAATGTTTCAAAAGTTTTTCAGTACTCCTCTGAGTGCCTTTATGTTCACAATCCACTATTTCACTCAAGATTGGTTCTGGGACCACTACTTGCCTGGTTGGAGTAACTGCCCAGCTTTGTGGATCAAATTTTGCTTCTCAGGTTTCAATTAATTGACAGTCCCTAGCACTATACTCTGTTTTTTTCTACTGGGAGAGGTATTTCTGGCAGGGGTATTAAAGATATGTTTTCAAACATGCCTTTTTCTGCAGCCTCTTTGGCAGCCTTATCAGCTAAACAATTCCCCAATTCCAGTTTGGTCTTACCTGCTTGATGTGCACTGTAGTGCGTAATAGCAACTTCTGCTGGTTTCTGGATAATTTTGAGTAAGTCCAAGATTTGCTTTCCACCTTTGATCAATGTGCCTTTAGATGTCAAAAGGTCTCTTTCTTGCCAGATGGCCCTGCATGCATGCACCACTCCGAAAGTGTATTTTGAATCAGTCTAAATGTTAACTCATTTTCCTGTACTCACTTCCAAAGCTCAAGTGAGTGCAATTACACATTGGAGGGGAGCGCCCCTGATTCAGTTACCTCATGGTGTGTCGTCACTGCATATCCAGATAGTCATTTTCCATTTTGGACAAAGCTGCTCCCATCAGTAAACAACTCTCAATCAGGACTTTCCAAGGGTCTGTCTTGTAAGTCAGGTCTGCTGGAATATGCTTCCTCTATAGTTTGTAAGCAAACAAAGCAAAGCATAGTCATGCTCTGGGGTTCCTTCTACTTGTTGGGCAGATAAGAACACATCAGGATTAATGATAGAAGTTGTTTTGATTGTCACATTGTCCCGCTCCAGCAAGACCACCTGGTACTTTAGCATCTGGCTGGGAGAGAGCCAGTAGCCCCCTTTTTGCTTGAGTACCAACTGCACCATGTGTGGTACAAAAATGACAATGCTTTGTCCCAAAGTCAGTTTTCACGCTTCCTGGATCAGGATAACAGTAGCTGCTACTGCCCTCAGACAACTAGACCAGCCTTGGCTGACATTTAGTTGCTCTGAAAAGTAGGCTACAGCCCTCCTCTTCTCCCCAGGGAACTGCGACAGTACTCCCAGTGCTATGTTTTGTCTTTCATAGATAAATAGTTCAAACAGGCACATGGGGTCTGGGAGCCCCAAAGCAGGGCCTGCATAAGGGCTTGCTTAAGTTGTAAAAAGGCAGCCCATGAATCATCAGTCCAGACTATAAAGTCCTTCTCAGCTGTCTTCAACAGCTCATACAATGGCTTTACTAGCAGCCCATAACTGCTGAGCCACAGGAGACACCATCCCACCATCCCAAGAAATGTACATAATTTTCTTACCATTCGTGGCAGTGGGAGTTGGCAAATTGCTTCTTTTCATTCCTGTCCCAGCCTCCTTTGTCCTTGGAGAATTTCAAATCCCAGGCAGGTTACTGTGGTCTGGAACATTTGTGCTTTGTCTTTGGATCCTCTGTATCCACTTAGTCCCAGAAAATTCAACAATGCCACAGTCTGATCCCAGCGTTGCAGTTTAGTTTCAGTAGCTGTCAGAATGTCTTCTGCATACTGTAACAAGACTTCAATAGGGTTCTGATTTTCCTGTTCCTCCAGTTCTTTTTCCCATTGATTTCCAGATATGGTGGAGCTAATTTTAAACCCCTGTGGTAGAGCCATCCGAGTCAGTTGACGACTTCTCTCTCTGTTTGGATTTTCCCATTCAAAAGCAAATAGCTCTTGACTCTCAGTACTCAAAGGGATACAGAAAAAGGCATCTTTCAAATCTGATACCATAAACCATTTAAATTTTTCACTCAAGGTTGTTAGTAAGGTATAAGGATTTGCTGCTACTGGGTGTGTATTTTCTACTATCTTTTTTATGGCACTAAGGTCCTGTACCAGCTGGTAAGCCTTTCCTTCAGTTTACATTCTTAACTGGCAAAATAGGGGTATTAAATCTGGATTCACATTCCTTCAATAGGCCATATTTTATAAATTTTTCCACAAGGGGTAATAACCCCTTATGACTTTCTATTTTCAAAAGGTATTGCTTTTGCCTTACTGGTCCTGCTCCAGATTTCAATTTAGTTCTTACAGGCTCTGCTTTTTTGGATCTCCTGGGTACCTCTCCAGCCGAGACTATCAGAATCACTGCATCCTCAAGTGATACTGGCAGATGGATCCCATTTTGGATACTGTAATGCAAAAATAGAGGCTTCCACATAATTAGGTTCTGGAATAATAACCTGTATTTTGCCATTATTAAATTTAATCTCAGCATTTAGTTTTTCCAATAAATCTCTCCCAAGGAGAGGCTTTGGTGAATTGGGTGGATGCAAAAACTGGTGAGTCATCCACTGTTTTCCTAATTTAAAATGAATGGGCTTGAAAAATGGCCGAGTTTTGCGATTCCCCGTTGCACCAACAATTGTTACAGAAACATTACTCAAGTTTCCTCTGACTGTATTTAGCACTAAGTAACTAGCTCCTGTATCTACAAAAAATTCTACCTTCCCATTTACCTTCTTCTTCCCCAGCTTAGCTGTAACCAGAGGTTCTGCTGGGGCAGAATCCTCTGGTCCCCCTCAGTCATCATCAGTGACAGCCACGGGAGGGGAGCTCATGTGTTGCAACTGCAAACAATCCCTTTCCCAATGCCTGTCTTTCTTACAGTATGCACATTGATTAATACCAAGTCTCCTGGGGGGGTTTGAGGTAGGTTGTCTGCATCCTTGTCCCCTTCCTTTCCCCGGGGGCACCATTCCTCTGGAAATTCCTTCATTAACTCCAACTACTTTTTGTTTAGTTATTTCTTGCTGGCTTTCTCTATTCTGATAAACTCCCCAAGCAACATCTAACAGTTTCCCTAAATCATACTGGTCTTGTCCCTGAGCCTGTTGTAATTTCCTTCTAATATCATCTGAGGATTGCCCCACAAATATGGGGGCTAATTGAGTTTTTCCTTCCTCTGTTTCAGGATCAAGATTAGTATATTTTCGAGCTGTTTCTTTCAGGCGATTTAAAAATTCGGTAGGTGATTCCTTACCATCCTGCTTAATTTCAAATAATTTTGACATATGGATAACCTTTGGTATGGCATTTCTAATTCCATATAGTATCCATTGTTGGTATCTATTTAATCTCTCTCTAAACATGGGCACATTAGGGTCCCACTTTGGATTCACAGTGGGAAAATTAATGTCCAAGGTACCTGACAAGTTACCTGTCAAAATTTGTTCTTCCACAAACCTCCTACTGGTTTTAACAACCATCTCTCTTTCTGTACTGTCAAACAGCATTTCTAACATAGTATCTATATCCTTCCAGTCAGGATCCTGGATTTTTATCATCATTTCAAATGCTTTTGCCATTTTGTCTGCGTCATCTCGGTAGGTGCCAGCAATCAACTTCCAATTATTAAGGTCCATTATTGAAAATGGAACTTTTACTGTAATTGGACCATCCATACCGACTGCCTCATGGAAGGCAGCTGCTCTCACATCTCTGTGTTCAGCTCTAGTTCTCTCTGCAGTTGGACTAAAACCCTCTGCTCCTTGATACATCCTCTCTGTCTCTTCTGTCTTCTCCTCTGCTCTTTGATACATCCTCCCTGGCCTCTCTGTCTTCTCTTCTAGACCTGCTAAATCCACGTCTTTACATGTTAGTTCCCTCATAATATCAGTCTCAGCAGCCTGATTTTCTGTTCCCCCGTCCAGCCTGCAGTTAGGACTGACCATAACATCTAAATCATTCTTCATACTGGGGAGATGTTTAGAACAAGTTTGTCCTGTGCTGCACATAGAACAACAATGTTTTAACCATTTTCCTTGATTGTCCTTTTCAAGAGCCAGCACAAAAGGGTCTGAGGTGGCTGGATTCAAGCCACAATCTTTCTGCCATTCCGGATGATTCCGTAAAGTGAAAAACATATCAGCATACATAATCTCATCCCATTTCTGTTCCTGTCTTAAAAACAACATTAACTTTAACAGTGTATTATAATTCAAGGTTCCATTTTGTGGCCACTTTTCTCCAGAGTCTAGTTTGTACAACGGCCACCGCTGATTACAACACTTAATTAAATTCTCCCTGGTTGCTGTTCCCCCAGGGGGACCCCCAATCTTTTTCCAATGTTGCAAAATGCAACCAAGTGGGGATTTTTTCAAAATGCCCCTTTTAGATTGTCCACTACCCATCTCTGAGTACTAGACCCAAAATCATACAATACAGATACAGACACAAATGCAAATGCAAAACAATTATGAATCGATAAAACCAGTCAAATACTGAATTCTGGAGTATCAAATAACCCACCCAGTGCACTGGAAGAGCTACACGTCTTATATGGGCAGAATTCCCAAAGGAATGCCTTATTATCAAATAGGATCTTACCCGTGTCCCAGACTGGTCCGGGGATCTGTGGTCTTCTCCAGGAAAGTCCCGGTGCTGGTGTGAAGATCCAGAGATCCCTCGGATCCGTGGGAGATCAGGCAGAGTGTTCCACTGGGAGTTGCCAAAAATGATACCGAAATCGGCCCGACAGAAACTTTCTAACACAGTTTTGAGTGTTAGAAAGCAGGCATTCCTCACTGCAGCAGCGCTGGTCACTCGGAGGCTCGAGTGCACCGAGCGTCGGGGAAGCAGAGCTTTTATCGTACACACTGATTACACATTCATTAGCTCTCCCCGCTTACTTGATGTGTCGGCATTACTTTATTCTACATAGTCACACCTCTTATCAGAAGTCCCTATATGGTTCTTTGGGGTCTGTCTTCAGTGTCTGGTGTCCTTTTTAGGAGGTTGCCCCTCGACCCCCACTTTTGAGTAACCACAATATCATTGTTTTGCATAACTTTTACTGTGTTAGCCTTGCAGAGCTGAACTGGCATCCTGCTTGTGTTTTGCATGACTTTTGTTTTGTCGGCCTTATCTAGTTCTCCAAGGCTACCTTGTTCCCTTTATTTGATAAGAGTAAACTGTTGTTCTGTTCTGCTGTCCTTATCATTTTGATATCTGTTGCTGGAATGAGTATTTGAAAGAGTGTTTTTGAAAAATGTGAGAAGTATCTCTGGTGCTGGCAAGCAGGCCTGTGAGCAGTCAGGGAAGTACTTGTAGCAGGAAAGAGCTGACAGTAAACTTTTGTATACTGGACAGGTTGACAAGAATGTTGAAGCTGAAATAGAACCTGAACAACTTTGTCTTGCTGTTCAGTTTCTTTTTTTCTATTTGAGGAAACAAGATTTTCTAAATATTGCATTGTGAATAAATATTATCTAGGACATGCTGTATCTTTCCTCACTTTCTCTTGTCATAGGGAACAGAACCCCAGTCTAGGTTAGCCTCTGGGTCAGAAAGTGGCTCAGAACAAGTTTCGTGTACTGCTCTCCTTAGGCTTTTATATGCTGCTTCATCTGTCCACATTTTTCTGTAACCTTCTGTATATTCTACCTAGCAGAGAATCACAAGTCCTGGCTATGTCAGAAAATCACATTGTCACCTCTCTTGAGCTTCAGTTTTGCTTTGGCACCTTACCTTTCAGTTCAGTTTTGCTACCGTTTTTTTTTTTCTCTGCTTTGACGGACAGGAGGTTGAAATCTCTGTAAAAGATGGGCCTCCTCAGAGCCTCTTGGCTGTTAACCAACACTGAGTCTTGACTGGTTCCATACAGAAATTGGTATCTCAACCCTTTTGAAATTGTTTGAAATTGTTATCCAAAAAGTTTTCCTTCACTACGAGCCACAGCCAGTAGTTTTTATTGCTACTGAATATTATTTTCAGCTCTGGCAGACTTAGCTTTTGCAAGTAGCACTAGAGTGCTGACGCTTGTGATGCAAATTTTTGTAGCTGAGAAGGCCACCTGATGGTAAATGTTTCTGCTTCTTCCTTCAGTCGAATGGCTTTGAGGCATTTCTTACAGGAACTTGGTTGGAATATTGTATTAGGTACCTTTGTGCTTTTGAGGCTCCAGCAGCTAGATTTAAATGCTGTAGAACATATACAGAAAACCCAGGAAATGAGAAACAAATACCTGCCAGGAAAAAGCACTTTTGCATTTCTATACTGTCATTATATCTTAAACCCCAACTCTTCTGGTCTCATTCCTGTGTACAGCTCTCCTGTACAGAAAAAAAACTTGGCTTTGACTACCCTTTCATTTTGTGCTCCTGAGCCTCTGGTAGTACCAGCAAGTCACTTCTGTAAGCATCCAAGTTTGTACAGCAGCCTTTTTAGCCTCTTGTGGAAAGTGTCCCACCTGGTCCTCTTCAGCCTGAGGAAGGATGAGTGTAGTGCCTTGCCCTGAGGACCTGGGAATAAATGGTAGAAAATGTATTTTCCTGAGTTCCCTTAGGGCTGTACAGAGAACCCTGGAGGGAGAAAGGCAGCTGAGAAGAAATTAATGTTGGTAAATGGTATTAAAAGCTAGCAGACAGGGAGACAGATGAATGCAAGATACATAGGGCTGTTAAGTGAGGGAGACTGTGAACCCAGTTTATACCAGTGGCATGAGGAATGAAACAGGAAAGGTGGCACTCAGTAGGTTCCCTTGGCTCCTCATAAATTTTGAATTGCCTTCCCTTTTTTTAGCATCATGTAAAATGAAATGCTGGGATCATTAGAAGATGTGCTGGTGAAGGTGATAGGAAGTGAGAAGAAATTTCCTTATTCTGGCCTTCATTTCTCTGATTGTCAGTGATTTGTTAGTCAATTATCTGGGGGTTGGATATATCTGCAGTTTGTTAAAGTGTTATGCTCCAGTAGATTGTTGTTCAACTTATCTTGCCTCCATCTTTAGAACCACAGTTGGCATGACAATATTTTGGGCTCATTCCAATGAAGAAAAGGATTTTAATTTTTCAGCACCCTCTGTGCAGAATGGCGCTTAGGCTTCATAGATTTCTGTATTTTTAGTGGGAATGTAAAGAAGCTGCTGTTTAAAACAAACATGTGGAGGCCTGCTAATTCCTGGAAATCTTTTCAATTAAGGGGAAGAGGAGAAAAGGAAGGAGAGGCAGCCCTTTGGTATTGGGCTGGGACTTTGGTGTGTGGTGAAAAATGATCAAGTGCTGCCAGAGAGTGAACACTCAGTGCTAAGGAAAAGTTACCCGTGAGGTGTGAGCAGCTGCTTTGCAGAGCAAGAAGCATGAATTGGTCTTTTAAACTTTGTCAGTCCCTTCTCACTTCATCCTCAGCTGATTTGCAGCCCTCTTAAAAATGAGGTCTAGGTATATTTGCCATTGATTTCTCAAGTCACTCGGGAGGCCTGTAGCTATGTGTGCTATGATCCATCCTTGTGGGAGGGTGGTAGGAGCATCAGCATCACATGTGGATTTGTTCTACTCGTAAATAGGTTAAGGCTGTGTCTTGTGATCTGGGTATAAATTCTTTGGAGGTCAGCAGAGGATTTTGATAAATATCTTGACCTTTCCATGGGGACCTTCACGTTTGAAGTACATTTTTACATTTTTTTTGACCAGTCCTGTGCAGTCCCTAAGAGTGGCCATTCTTTTTCCTGGCAATCTGAATTCCAGCCAGATAAAGTCTCAGCTCTTCATTGTTGTCTCTGTCCTTCACATGAGGTAGCTGTTTTTCAAGAGGGTGTTTTAAATTGTCTGTCTCCATAAACTTCCCAGGCATAGTTGTCTTTATAAAGTGGGAGAAAAGTACATTTAGAGGCATTAATTAAGATAATTCCCAAACAAAATTCATTAACTTCAGTGAAGCATCCTTAGGCAAGTACCTGATGTGTCTTAAGTTCAAGAAAGACATGTAGGCCAGCCTTCTTCCACCTGTCTTTTGTGTAATGCCATCTAGTTGTTTACTTATTAAAGTGCTGTATATGCATGAGCACTCAGCTCTCAGTGAAGTGAGGTTCTCATCCTGTCCCTTACAATGCACATATTAGTAGCAGTCACATATTATTGTTGGTGGGAGAGATGGGGAATAATTTATTGATTTCTAAATAAGTTAAACTCATTTAATGGAAGGGTAGGTGTTTCAAAGCTGTATTTGTCAACCCGCTTAGTTTCATTCCTCTGGCATCACAGCTTTTTGAAAACAAAAGCCGTGTACCATCTAGAGGGTTTTCTGTTCAACTTTGAATCAACTTTGAATCAGGTGCTGTGCAATTCAGCAGGTAATTGGTCTGTGTGCAACCCAAAATGTTTCAACAGGAGTACGTTCATGACCACCAGTTTGTACTAACTAAATAATTGCTTCAATTAAGCTGAATGTAATTAATGCAAATCAGATAATAGAGAAAGGTAAGTGGGCAATTTAACTGCTGTGGGTTTGTTGCAGAAATTTCAATGATTTACTTTGTGGCAAAGAAGAAAGCATTGGAAAATACTGCCACAGAACAGCTCGAGTGAAAAGGGATCATCTTGCAGTATGCATGGCTGCATGTTAGACTTGTGCTGAAAGCTTTTTGTACTTGTCTAAGGTTGTATGACAGCTTATAGTTAGAGCTGGGATGGAGGAGGCTTTTTTTCTTTTCCCCTCTCCCTCAAGGAGCTTTTAAGGCTTAGAAAACTTGAATATACTGACAAGGTTGTGTCATTACCTGAAGTGGCCCAGCAGTGTCCATGGCCCAAAGGGCAGTGATCCAGAGCTTGGAGATGAGGCAGGTCTAAGATCAGGCTGGAATGTTGAGTTCGGGTCAGTGAAGGTAGAGGGCCAGGCACAAGTTTGTGAGAACAAGGCAAGGCCCAAGAGCTTGAGCTTCATTGCAGCTCCATAGCAAATAAAGGAGTTATTCCTGAGATGAATATCTCACTTACCAGAGCTTTGGTTGTTCTTGGCAGGGATTTTTTTTCCCTCTTTCTTTTTTTTTTTTTTTTAAACACCTGAAATTCCAGCCCGAAACTGGAAAAAACTTTATGAAAGCCAGGCAAATAACAAAATCTTCTTTACTTGAATTTACCTCAGTGATTGTGAGTGTTGTGTGTCTTCACAGGAAAGAACGTGTTCATCTCTGGCATGGTACTGTACAGCAGTGAAAAATGTGTGTTCAACCATAGGTTGAAATTTTCTGTGTTTTAAATGCTTCTGTCTCGTCCCAGAGCAAAGAAAGCCCACCTGAAGCAGGCATAGCTGGGACAGGATGAAGTCTTGATCACCAATCTTGCTGAGCAGAGCCCAACCAGAAAGATGTCCCCAGGTACAAGCAGAAAGCATCACAACTCTTCCATTTCAGTGCTGCGTAGCTGAGGAATTCCCTGAAAACTCCTGCTGCCAGCAGCAGTGCAGGCTATTGTGGGACTGACAGTCAGTGAATTCCTGGTAATTTTGTCCTTGCTGCTGCTGTGGTTAGGGATGAACCACAATAGTTTGTTTGTCAGTGGAAGCTAGGGAGGAGGGCAGGTGTGATCCTACACTAATTTCCTCCTTGTTCTCACCTGTTTAACTGTCCCTGTTCTCAGAGGTCTGAAGTCATATCCTGGAGCACAGAATTTACCTTCCTTGTCCTGCTATTTTAAATGTCTTCTAAGAATCAGATAAGATCAAAGCCCCTTAAGTGTGCTTTAGATAAATGGCTTGCTCTTTGTAAGCAAAAGCAAAAGATTGAATTGCCTTGACATTTTATAATCTTTCTGATTTCATATGTTGAAGTTGAAATATATTGCAAAAGGCCCTTGTCATTTTTCTGAAGTCTGCTGGGTCTCTGAGGATGGGAGTGATATCCTCACTTCCTTGCAGGTTTGTTTCTGTATCTGGTCCTGCAGCCTTCAGAAGCCTGATGTAAGGTTTTGTTTTCCTCAGGACTGTGCTGGCTTCTGGACAGTTTAGGCATACTTGTTACTAAATTATATCTGATGAGGAAATATGAGAAGATCAGATGGATTTATTCTCTGGAATACCTCAGCTACGTGAGTTGCTCGAGGGTGAAGCTGGGTGACTTCTTGTCAATCAGTACTGTCCTATTCCCCATGGTAGTGATCTCTGTTTGAGCTGCTGGAATTTATTATTTGGGGAATGAGCTTTCCCAGCCTTGGCTGTAATCTTATTTACTTGTGAATAATCTGTATACAGCATTGACACAAAAAATTTCTGTGCCAAGCTAATACGCAGTGCAAGGGATAACATATTTAGATGTCTGTGTTGGATTTGGGAGGCTGTGGAGCTCATAATTTCTGCCTTTTCTTATCAAATAGTAGATTGCAGCATTCTGCTACCATGCAGCCTGTCAGGAGCAGAGGTATTTCTGTCAAGGGAAAGAAAGAAAGAAAATTCAGTCCTTTTCTCTTTCTGCTCTGGTGCTTCAGGAGATGCAGAGCAGAGAAATGTGGTCCCTGAGGATCTCTGCAAATAGTGAGATGAGGATATATAGAGAAGGCAAAAATCAGCTACAGGATGGCATACATTGAGAAATTCCAGATTCAATTGACTTTTGATACCCCAGGCTTTAAGCTGCCTTTTGGTAGTAGGCATTATAGATGATGCTGTCTTAAGGCAGCAGACAGCACCATCAGGGCTCTTCCACGGACATGGCAGGGGTGGGGTGGTGTGTTGTTTATGAGCCATCAAATTCTTATGCCAGAATGACTCTTTTGATAGTCACTTTTTCCACATAAATGTCAGAATTAGTGATTCTTTATTGGTGGTAAAGCATTTTGCCAATCTTTTCTCCCTTGAGATGAAAACAATCCAATTAATAATGCTGAAAGGAAATGTTTCAGAAAGAGCTGGTAAATGTACTGATTTTGGGTCCTAGTGAAATAGAGCCTTCAGTGTGCCAGTATTAAAAAAAAAAAGTTTTCTGACAAGCCTTCTTTTGGTAAGGTGTCTCACACATCAGGGGAGATGAAGAGGTAATGACTGTCTGGCTGCTGCGTCAGATGTGTCTGTGTGATGTGATCCTCGTTGCTTAAAAACACACTCTCAGGTGAGACCTACCTGTGAAGGTTATGCTCATTAGAGCTTCTCTCCAGCTGCAAGGGCAAGGACTGTGGCTCACATGGCTGGTGTTCAGGTGTTTTCTAATCTGCATTTGGAGACTTCCCCACTCCTTTCAGTTGCCTGGAGTCCTGGATTCCCATCAGCTGACTTCAGGCCTGCTCTTAATGCCGAATTTCAGCCAGGGCTGAACCTAGTTGCCTGGAGTCCTGGATTCCCATCAGCTGACTCAGGCCTGCTCTTAATCCCGAATTTCAGCCAGGGCTGAACCTTGTGTACCAAGGCAGGGAGGTCTTGAGCTAGAGATGTCTCCCCTCTCAGGACACAGAGTGCCCTGTTAGTTGCACTTAGGGCATGATGAAAATATAATTTATTTAATCTAATCTGTTTAACCTTGGCCATAATGCTACTGCCCTTCAGATTTCTGGTTTGCATTTGTGATACTTCTTTTCTTCCCCCTGGAAACTGAGCTCCCTACAACAATTGGAGTGGCTGCAGAAGAGCAAGGAATTTGCCTTTGTACAAGGCTTTAAAAGTAATTATTTATGATTCTAAGATGATTGGATATGTTTCAGTGTCAGCACTGGGTATGCATTTTTAAGAATGCTATTGAAACTTTCATGCAAAAAATCCACTATATATATTCCTAGGATATTATTTTACTTGATTAAAGAAAGTATTGAATGCAGTGCTATTGAGTACAAACTCTCATTCAATCTATCAAAACATTAACAGCACTTTCCTCCTTCCAGGACAGGCAGAATTTAAACAAACACCAAGCAAGGAAGGTGACAGAAACATTTTTTTGACCTTACATCCCTCTTGCTTTAACTGGGACTAGTTAGGCTGAATACATAATCACAGGCAAAGAAGCTTAATTTTTTGTTAAAGGGAGCTTCTGTAGCAGGAGTTTGCAAAGTCACAGTGTGATTGATGTCAAGTAAGCCTGAAGTTGCACTGGCCTTGAGCTTGTTCTCTGCAATAATGTGAGTTAACCTCAGTGAACAATCAACAGCCGCAGTCTTGGGCTAGCAGAGCTTCTGCATTATGACAACAAAGAGACCTCAAATTTTTTATCATTTGAAAGTTAAATGGAAAAGTTAAAAGAAGAACTCTGCAGTCAATATTTTGATGGGGTCAGTATGGTTTTAGAAATTTTCAACAAAATGGATGCTGACATTGCTTATTATCTAGTTTTCTGGCAGATGTGAGAAAATAAATTCATAAAACAAAAAGAAAAATGAAAACAGAAGGGAAGGGAAAAGGGAAGAAATCTATTTTAGATTTTAATAATTATTTAGAGTCTATTGATTTAATTTAATTTTATAATTAAATTTTAGATTTTAGTAATGTTTCCTATAGATATGTTTCATTAGGTGGACAATAGAGCTTCTCCTCTGCTTCAGGCAAAAGTTCAGAATTTATTTCTGGGCTATGTGCCTGGTCAGTTTTATCTTTATATGTAGATCTCTGTGCTAAAATGCGGAAGGATTTACAGCAAAGGAGTTAAAGTAGTGGTGATCTTTAAAGAGAGTTCACTAGGTCAGTCAAATTCTCTCTCTAAGATTATAAATCCAACTAGATCAAGGGATACAGAAGACATACAAGCACTTTCTTGGCTTGGAAACAAAGCAGAAATATTATAGAAAAGATTCCTCCACCTTTAATTTTACTCAAATTTTTGCTGGTTTTGTTGCTTTTGCCATTTGAAACTGGAACAAATATGGGATTCTGTTTGTTCTAATAAGCTGGAAACAAAAATAAAGACACATTTGTCCCAGTGAGGTCCTTTTTACTACACAGCATTCTCCCTAGACGATCTCCATTCATGCTTCACTTCTATAGTCCTCTCTCTTAAAAGCTGCTGGGAAACAAAGTTTGGATGAATTTTCCCAGTTGTGAATAATCTGTTTCTGTGCTATAGATGCAATTTGGATAAAAGATATTATGAGGGGGAGCAGATTTTGTACCTTGCGTGGCACTTCAGGCTCCATGCCTGACACAGTAATGCTGTTCTAGGCAGCAGAAGTGTTCAGAAGTGGGTAAAGACACACTGATGCAATCAGTAGTTCATAGTTTCCTTCCCCATATAGAATCACTTATTTCCTGAAAGATCTTCTAGTGCTGTACTTGAAATGTTTAATTTCTGCAATAGATATTTTTTCCCTTCTCGGTGCGTCTCCTGTACTGTGTGCTTAAATGGGAAGGAATGGCCTTATTTCTTCTGACTGTCCAACCTAATTAATCTATTTCATTTATTCAGTAATTAGAATAATGCAGGTTTGGTTGTTTTTTTTTTTTTTAACTCATGAAGTAGCAGACAGGAGTGTTGAAGATCTGTGTTTGTTCCTGTGGAGTCTGTCTGGTTGAATTCTCCACTGTCATCCTCTTTATTTGAAACAGGTGTTTGAAGTTGACCCTTTGGATGACTTTGAACCGAAGGCAGGGAAAGCCTACTGGGAAAATAAGCATTAAAGGCCTTGTAGGCCCTTTGAAAGAGTTAAATCTCTCTCTGATCTCACTGGTTTCAGTCAGGCTATTAGGTCTTTAAGTACCTTGTCTTTGAGGATTAATCTGTACTCTTAATTGTCCATTGCTGATGGTTTCTGTCACTTCCAAGTATACTAATTCTGCCTTAATAACTATGGAAGTCATTGCATTGGCATAAAAACGCTTGTTATTCTGCTTAAAACATTCTTCCCTTAAAAGCCTTCCCTTCAAAGCCTTTCGACTAGTCCATAATTGGGGTGATGGGGGGTGAGAAACTTGAGTAGAGCCATTGCACATCATTTCTTCTCCAGTTCTCGGGGCTCCTGGAGCAAGGAAAGTGTCACCATGTCACTTTTTTGCTGCTGGTAGCAAGCTGTTGGAGTGTTGATTCCCAGGCACTTTGCATTAGGAAGGGATCTAATATCTGCACTTGCCAAGTGTCCTGTGGGCTCTGACAAGATTTCATGTGCAGTTGAGAAGCAGTGTACATTTGTATGTGAGTCTTATCATGATGGAAGTGAAGTGCCACAAAGATGAGTAATTGAGAAGGGCTGAGAGGAAGGAGCTGGGACTATTCAACTTCTAGAGGAGAAGACTCAGGGGGAATCTTATCAATACATACAAATAGCTGAAGGGAGGGTACAAAGAAGATTGGAGGGAGGCTCTTTTCAGTGGTGCCCAGTGACAGGAACAGAAGCACAGACTGAAACAGAGGAAGTTCTGTCTGAATATCAGGAAAATACTCTTGCTGTGAGGGTGACTGAGTGCTGGCACAGGCTTCCCAGAGAGGTTGTGCAGCCTTGTGGTTGGAGATCTTTAAAAGCTGTCTGATACAATTCTGGGCAACTGGCTCTGAGTGCCTCTGTGTGAACCAGACAGTTGGATCAGATGTCCTCCAGGGCTCCCTGCCAACTTCAACCAGCCTGAGATTCTGTGAAGTTAAGTTTTAATGCAGGGCATCATGTGGGTAATGACCTGACCTAGGATGGAGGTTTAATTTTCCATCTGCCTTGTCTTGTCCAGTGCTATGTGCAGTTACTTCATTCTTTTGTACAGTGTGGTGCCACTAATTACACCTTTTGCTGTTCTACTGATAGGGGTTTTTTAGTTTTTTTTTTTTTTTTTTTTAAGTTTAGTTTACTAAGTTTAATAAAACCTTTTCAATTTCTGTGTGCATGAGATTTTGTGGAGAGCTCAGCATTCTTTTAAGACTATAAATGAAAAATTAGCTTTTGTGGTTATACAAAAAGTTCAGAAGTATAACTTTCTTAAAATCCAAAATATTATGTCATAAAGAGATTCTAATGCTCTGTGTTTTATGAAAACATTTTGATTTTAGAAAGCTGATTTTTAATTTTTCTTCTAAGGCTCTTGTATTTCTGTTTTTCAAAACTTCCCGCCTCCCCAGAATTGGATTTATACATTATATATTCTGGATGTGTAGGATTTCTGTATATGTCTTTTTTGAGTCTCAAGTCCATGAAATGCTCATATCTGATCCAGCGTTTAATGGGATGAAGTGCTCATATCTGATCCAGTGTTTAATGGCATTCAGATTATGCAAAGAAGCTGATAATGCTGCCCTGTTCTAATGAAGTGCTTGAATATGGGCCTAAGTGGAAACATGCTGTGTGGGATGTTCACAAGTGCCCATGGGAGAAAGGAGCTTAAATCCCATTGAGAGTGAAGAACATGATCCCACCAGCTCAAGAATGTGATGTGTCCCCCTTGCTCTGCTCCTGCTGCCATCGGTGGGTGTTGTCATTCTGACAGCTTCATGAGCCAAGCTGTGGGTTTCACCATCCCTTTACAGTCACACTAATGAAAACTCACACCTTGCCAGGTTTTTCTCTGTTAGGTTTCAGTCCAGTGGTTTTAGCATAGTTAATGAGGGGGGGGGTCTCTTTTGTGCTTCCAAAGGCACAGTTAAGAGTTGTTTTCCTTGTATTTTGTAAAAGACATGTAACTTCTGACCCATGGGCTCTTGTTTTGCAGGTCCCAGTTTGCTGGTTGCAGAGAGGCCACCTTGTCAGCTGGGATCACATCAGGTGCTCTGAGCTCCCATTCCTCCATCAGGTACGTGAATAGTTGTGATCGATTTATTGTTTTGAAATAACATTCTGAGTAGATAATTGCATTTCACCTGTGGGCCTCAGTGAATGGCTTTTTAGAGAGTAGAAATGACAATCTGCAGAAAGTAGTACAATTAATATAATGGATCAGACTGGTACCAAGAGATGTTGCTTACTGCTGATGTGGATTCTGTTTCCTTGTTTCCACTGGGGTGCGGTCCCCTGGAAAGACATTGTACTGAACCCCTTGCATGAGGGGACTGAAGTGGGAATTGAATTATTAGCCCAGGATCCTCTGTTTTTTTTTACTGGCAAAGTAACTTCATATGATGTGACTGTTGTTTACCTGAATACTGAGCACAACTGTATTCTTTCCTACTCAGATCACATTTTTTTTGATTTATGACAAATGCTGATATGAGAATTCACTGTTAAAGAAAAAAATAATTAAAGATAATAAATAAAAACTTACGTACCAAAGTCATGCATGAAATCTGTCAATCTTCATTCTTTCCCCCTAACTTGCATATTTTTTGCACAGCCTATGTATTTTAAATAGGGGAAGAAAACTGGTCCAGTCCTTTCAATCGTGTTACAAAAACAGTGAAGGTGTAGAAGAACACACTGTGGAAAGGAAAGTACAGATAAACAGATTAAAAAAAGAGGTGCTGCAGCACCTGGCAGTGTTTCTGTACCTATATAGTTGATCACCCAGCAACAAATGGCTGAGAGACTGAGATATATTTGGGATAATCTCAGAGAGCGAAGCTCCTGAAGTGGGCAGAAAGGAAGATGATAATGCATTGGTGTTTATGTTCAGTCCCTTCTAAAGCCCTGTAGGG
>NW_008239553.1:348755-356215 GCF_000691975.1 Corvus brachyrhynchos | reverse complement strand
AAAAATATTTCTGAATCTTCTGGGAGACTAAAGCTAGAAATAAAACCCTGTAATAACTTCCAGGTGGATATATCTGAAGTGGTGAAGCTTTTCGACAGAGGCTCAGTCTTCCCCCTTTATTTTATTTAAATACTTCCTATTTAGGTTTCCTTTAAACAGTTATAGGTGACAGAGTGACCAGTCCCAAGCTGAGGAAAGTCAGATTTTGTCAGAAATCTAGAACGAAAAATAATTTCTGGCTTGCAGTTTAAAAGAAAATACAGGTGATAGCAAACAGAAAGTACTGACTATTGTCAAGCTACTGAAGACACTCAGAGAAACAATCACCACTGCATGGTGTCCCTTTTCACTGGGAATTGCAGGTGATTATTTAAGTCCATGTAGGTCTGTGGACTTCTGCAGCACATGTAAACTGAGGATTTGACCAAGGTCCATAGTGTGAAGTGGAACTGAAGTCCTCTGATGTTAACTGGTATCAACTTTGGGCTTGGTTAATCTCACACCCTAAAAGGGTGGTGTCTGAAATTTTTACATGGCTTGATTTTCAGTAATCCTTCTCCTCCTGCTCCTAGGTCTCAGATTGCTTTGGTTTTGTAGTGTTTGGGGTTTGTTTGTTTTTTTGTTTTGGTTATGTGGGATTTTTTTCCTTGGTTTTTTTTTAATGTATTTTCTTTAGTTTTGATGTTCTTTGAATCTATGTCTTTCATGTTAGTTACAAGTGGAATTAAGATCTCTTCTATTTAGTTAACCTTACCCTGTGTCAATCAAATTGAATGAACAAAATCTCAGTGATTTATGCTAGAAAATAATGCTTTTTGTTACTTTTTCGCCCTTCATTTTGTCTGTGAAAACTAAAGTACCTGTTGTTACACAGTCCCCTCAAAAGGGCTATTCTAATAGTCCATGTAGGTTTTGCAATTAAATGGAGCAGGTAGTGTAGTTGTCTGTAGTGTGGCCATAATTTACCCACTAATAGAGTCTTTAATTGAACTAGGGTTTTTTGTTTTATTTACTGAATTACTGTGTCAAAACTTGAACAACTTTGCTTTCAGCTCTCAAACTGAGTTACAGGTTTAGGCCAAGGAGATGCAGCAAACCTAAACCTTCAGCAGTTGGACTGACCCAATTTTTTGCATTGTTAGTGATTTTGTTGGTTTTGTATTATTATGTATTTAACTCAGCAGAGCTTCCAGGCAAGGTTTGAAGAAGAGTGGGAGGCTTCTTTGTTTTCTTTGTTACTGTAAATATTCACACAGGATGACTGTATGATTTGGAGGATAGAGCTCTTAAGGCCATGTTTACTCGCTCATCCTTAACAGCATTATGCACAGCACTGCTGTATAAAGTGTGCAGGAAAAAAACCAATCAAGCAAAATCTGTTTCTCTGCAGAAATTTCTTCTGTTGAGCCTTTAAGGTGGTCTTTACAGACTAAGGACAAGTGCTTTTTTTATGGTGTAGAGCCTTTTGGGTAAGTATGGTGAATGAGTGCTGGGGGCATCTGTTTGGGCTGACAGTGAATATGTTTGATTATGCGTGTAGTAAGTGTTTGTACTTCATACAAAAGAAGTGTGAGTCTCCCAGGTAGTGTTTCACCATGGAAATCGGGCAGTGTGAATTGTTATCTCAAGTGTGCTGTCACTGGGAGGTGACATTTAACCAGAATAGTCACTTCTGCTGTACAGACAAGGACATGACCTTCTGGAAAAATGGCACACTATCGTGTTCCTTTCGCTGACACAAAGAGGGGGAAAAGTCTGCCCGTGTCAGAGCACTGCTTGCACACAGACAAGGAGTCTAGACCAGAAGCTGTCAGGTTGTAGATTCTGAGGGATTTAAAAGGATCTTTCTGCCATGAAAAGGCTTTCTACCTGCATGCCTGATGTTAGGAGTGGAGTTGTTGTGGAGAGGAATAATGCTTCACTTTTCCCACCAGTGTTTGTTTTTCTTTAGCTCTTCCTGCTTCTTGCCTCACTGCTGACAGGGAGGCTGGTTTGCCATACTAAACACCTTAGGGCTGACAGGATGGAGAAAACCTACAGGCTCCTCTGACAGCAGTAATCAATAAGAAGTGAAAAAATCTCACTCTGAGAAGCCCTTTTCCAGCTATAAATGGCAACAGAAGTCCTGAAGGTGAAACTCTGATTTTTAGCCCAAATTGTGAACACAAAGGACCAGGAAGCTGAGACCAGGGAAAAGATTTGCAAACCAAGAGTTTCTCAACCTAGGGAAAAACTGCATTGTGCCAGACAGTCCTCAAAAATGTCCTCCTCAGCCCATGAGCTGGTGCTTTGTTTAGTGCATCCCTCAGGACTTAGAATCATTGAATTGTTAAGGCTGGAAAAGACCTCTATGATCATTGAGTCGACCATTAACCTGGCACCACCACGTTCACCACTAAACCATGTCACTTGGGGTGTCTCATTCACACATTTTTTGAGACTTCCAGGGGTGGTGATTGCACCACTTCCCTGGGCAGCCTGTTCCAATGCCTGACCACCCTTTAAGTGAAGAAATTTTTCCTAATATCCAATCTACACCTGTCCTGGTGCAACTTGAGGCCATTTCCTCTCATCCTGTCACTTGTTACCTACCACTTACCACCAGCTCTGGGCCCAGCTATCCAGTCAGTTTTTTACCCAGTGAGTAGTACACCCACACAAAGCCATGAGCAGCCAGCTTCTCCAGGATAATGCTCTGGGAAACGCTGTCAAAGGCTTTACTAAAGTCCACGCACACACATGCACCGCCTTTCCATCATCCACTAAGCAGCTCATAGAAGGAGATCAGGTTGGTCAAGCAGCAGATGCCTTTCCCAAACCCATCCTGGCTGGGCCTGATCCCCTGGTTGTCCAGTATGTGCCACATGCTGGCACTCAAGACAATCTGCTCTGTGACCTTCCCTGGCAGCAAGGTCAGGACAGGTCTGTAGTTCCTGGGATCCTCCTTCCAACCCTTCCTGTAGATGGGCATTATAATTGCTGACTTCAGTCAGCTGGGACCTCCCTGGTTCACCAGGACAGCCGACAAATAATTGGAAGTGGCTTGGAAAACTCTTCCACCAGCTCCCTCGGTGCCCTTGGGTGGATCCTATCAGGGCCTATACACATGTGTATGTCTAGGTTGCTGAACATTTCCTCCTGGATTATGGGGGCTTCATTCTATTCCCCATCTGTCTTCCAGCTCAGAGGGCTGGGTACCCTGAGGATAACTGGTATTATTGAAGACTTGCTGCAAGAGATTTCATTATCATACTGCAAGCTTCTCCTAAGTTTCCACTTGCCTTAGGAGAGATGGTGAATTTCTCCGACTCTTGTAAGAGTCACTGGAAGAGGAGGAAACTTAATCAAAACTAGGCAGAAGGAAAGGTCGGAATTCGCTTTTTAACCTAACAGGTCTGCTTTATTTTTGAAAATAAGTCATTTCTATGAAGGAAAAACAAGTTTTTTTCTCTCAAATAGATTTAATTGTCTGCAAGTCACATTGAAAATGGGAATAACAACTTGTAATTATGAATGGGGATAGACAGAAATGCCCAAAGCACCTGGTTAATCAAAAAATAGAGGCTGAAGAGTGCAGTATTTTTTATGCTGTATTATAGTGATAATGGCAAGTCATTCAGAAAGCACAATAGGAAAAGTTAGGTCTAGCTTATATATTCTTGTTTTGTGATGCTGAGTAATTGTTAATACGGGCTCTTACTGTCATCTTTGTTTTGCAGGAAGCAATGCAAGCAAATGAATATGTCTGTATCCCATATTGCTGTTTTACTCACAGTTTAGCTGCTTATTTGGTTGAGATGGAGTTTTTATTCCCTTTATGTTAGTTGTGCAGCTAGGGAATTTGGTGGTAATAAAAACACAGAGCTCTTGCAGCATGCTTTGTGCTGATAAATCTCAATGTTTCGTGAAGTATGTGGTAACTTCACACTGCAGATACGTGTCAGGGAAAGAAGTTTGCCCCCACGGTCACTTGGCTGGCAGGAGAACTGGGATAAGGATCCCTGGCCTTGAGTCTCAGCACAGGGCTCCCTCTGGCTGACCATGCAGCCTCTGCTTCGGTTTTTTCATAGAACTGTTAGTGGTATCATTCCTCCTACGGATGTGGGGAAGGTTTTAGATATTAAGCAGGTATCTTTTTGTCAGCACTCAATTAATTTTAAAGGGGAGATACAAAAATAGCACATCCTTTTGTATTAGATATCATATGTCCTCTGGAATCATCTTTGCCAAATGCTATTAATGGCTACTCGAGAGATTCATTCTATTATCTTGACTAGCTTATTTCTAAAGTAGTTTGACATTTTATTTGTCTGACTTATCTGTTGTTGTAGGGAGATATTGTTTTATTACCCTTTAGAAGGCTGAAATGTTAACCAGGAAATATGGGAGCTCCTTTCATTACTTTTTTTACTATGAAATACGAACTCACAGACTGGATTGTCAGCTCTGCAGTAAAAGAGAATTCTGGCCTTGTGCTCAAGAGCTTGGATTTGACTACAAACAGTATCCCAGACCCTCTGTGGTAAGCTGCTTATTCTTCAATCCTACAGAGCAGTTTTAAGCCCTGCACACCTTACCTCTCAAATGGGAAAATTCTGGCACTGCCAAGATCCCAGTGTCTGCAATCAGTGTGAACAAACACTGCAGGAAGGGAGTGGGCTGGAGTAAAGTTGGGGTTCCTGCTCCCAGAGCAGACCCAGCTGTGAACAGTAGGACAGATGTAGTTTCAAATATTCACTGGTGTTGCTGCTGGATGTATACTGTCCGTAATGTGAACTATAATGGTAATTAGTATGTTAATAAAAACCCCTTTTACCTGGAGGAATTAGAACCATTTCATATGGTCATCTTTTTAATTGAACTTGTTTCTTCCTCACCTAGTCCAGACATGCTTGACATCAGCTGAAAGCTTGTAAATTTAATGGCTTTGGGTGATTTTGTATGGCCGTTCTGGTGTCGAGTCCTCTCTGCTTCATAATTTCCTGATTCCACCTTCATGTGTGCACACACACTCTCCATTTGGGAATGCAAGACAAATATTTGATTTTATTATGATCTTTGGGAGGCACTGTGAGTAGGAGGGGTTTATTGAGAGGCTAGGAGAAAGCTCGGAGTCTGATAAACAGAGAAAACCAGTGGAGATGGATTTGCAGTTTCCTGTGTGTGACAGCACTATTTTACTTTGCACTACCATTTCGAGTCAGAGAAGATAAAAAGCATCTGATTAATAGAAGCCTAGATGAAGATATGTGCTGCTACACATGTTTTTCGAGTCTGGTAGATCTCGGGCTTGGCACATTAAAAATCTGTCCTTTCATGAAGAAGCTTTCCTCATACTAGAGAAAACTGTAAGGTAAATGAAACAAATAAGTAGAGCAGGGATTTATTATTAAGCAAGTTTTGTGTCAGTGAATGAATATCCACGTTTTAAAAAGGAGTCTAAAACTAAAGCCTGCAAAAATAAATAGCTTTGTCTTAACAATACAACATCTAAGAAAGCTTTTCCTTTTGGGGTAAAAAATAATAGAAAACTTTAGACCTTCTTATAGCAAAGATAATTACACTCTTGCTTATTTTAATTACATTGTTTTAAGTAGGTCACTCACATGCTTAAACCTGTGGAAAATTTAGGAAAGCTTAGCAAACTGGCATAAGGGCAGAATCAGGGGACCTTGATTCCAGTCTTCCTTTACAGTGCCTGTATTGCTCCAGCATTTTAGCATGGACTGCCTGCAGTCAGAGAGAACATCTACTTGTACTTGTTTTTTAATCTAGACTGGTGTTAGCACTTTTTTTCTGGGTCAGCTGATTTCACTACAGACATGTTTGTTGCACTCAAGCTGTCTTGTAGCAGCAGTGATAAAAAGATAAAATCAGGCTTCTGAAAGCAATGGTGACAAGATTGGCTCAGAGTGGGTAAAGTGACTAAATACAGGAACAACTTCATGTGGTCAGAGATAATACTGAATATTTGCTTTCGGATTTAGGGTGTGTTTAATGGCTACAGAAGAATGAGGCAAAAGTTACCAACTCAGTTCCTGATTTTTTAGATGTGTGGCTCTGTTTTCCAGGTGCTTAGGATGCTGCATGTCCCTTTGGTACTGAAAAAGTTTGACCTTTTTTTTTTGCGTAAGTGGTGCATCAGAGCTCCTCTGAAAATTTGAGTAAAGGGCTCTTTGGAAAATATTTGGCTGCAAAGATACAATGTGGAGAGTACTAAAAGGAGCACTTGGGTCCGAGCTGGCTTTGCTCTATGTATTTGTGCAGATACAAGCTGATCTTTAAACTCCTTGGAGACCCTCAAGGAAAAAGGTCATAAAGGTGATGCTAGTGGGTATAATACATTTGGAAAATGCTAGCATTTCTGACATGATGGGTTTTCAAGCATTGCATGTGTTACCAGGTGGGATTGCAGTACACAGAACATCTGTTTCAGAAAAAATTCTCTTACCTCTGCTTTTTACACATCTTGTGTGTCTTCTGTGGTGAATTGTGCCACAGTGTCAGTGTTACCACTGTTGGTTTTTTTCTGCTGAATTCCACACGAATGGATGTGTAGCAAAGGGGCCGAGAGAGAATGCTTAGAATCAGCGTTTGTTTGCCATCTGGAGCTCTGCCAGTGTAACCTGAGGACATTGGGATGGTGGGGAGCCTTTCCTGGAGTTCAGGAAAAGGGAAGGAAAAAAAGCCCTGTGCTCTGAACAGAGAAGTTTGCACAAAGCACACTCTGTGGTGGAAACAAGTCAGGTGGAAAAACAAGTCATGCAAGATGATTAGCAGTGTAACTAATTCTTCCTTTCTTCACTAAGAAGCCCATCTTCTTTCAAAGAAAATGGCAGTTATTGGCAGTTTGAATTTCTCAGTGGTGTTCAAAGTAATAGGGCTTTGTAAGCATGAGATGTGATGTTTTCCTTCTGTTACAATAGCAGATGAGCTCTTCTCCCCCTCAGTTTGACCAGGACTTCACCAGGCACAGAGAAGAGGGAACAAGGTAGTAAGGAGGCAGAACCTCTCTTTTTTATTTTTTGGCTGCTGGGTGTAGTCTCACAGTGAGGGATAGGAGCCACACGAAAGTCGTGATCCACTGTCTTTTCAATTCAAAGACTCTCATCTATATAAAGAGGTTTGAAACAAACTTCAAACCTGTCTCCTTCAGTCGAGCTCATAGTATTGTTGGCTGGTCAACTTGGAAAAAAAGAGAGATTAAAATAATATTATCCTGGAGCACACCTGTCTTCTGCTTGCTTGGTGTTGAGTAGCACGGTGTCACAGCTTTGTGCATTAGCTCCTTGCCTGGTGTAATGAGAGATCTCCCCCTGGTTTCAACCCACAAATTTTTATGGCTGATTGCTAGAGGTGGAAATGCTGTACTCTATAGCCCTGCCTATCCCTATCCCTGTTTCTCCTCAATGCAGTGGGTACTTTTCCTTTTCTGGTTTCTTTTGTAAGATCACAGGCTG
>NW_008239553.1:329327-348733 GCF_000691975.1 Corvus brachyrhynchos | reverse complement strand
AAAGTGAATTTGATTGTAAAGTTTTCACTGTGTGATCAGCCAGATCCTAAGATCTGTCTATTCCTGGACTTTTCCTAAAATAAGCTTCTTTAAATTAATTATATAGATATAATCCCCTATGAGGACATTTGTTCTGAGGCAAGAGTATCTATATAGAAATTGAACTCCTGAAACCACTTGAAAGTGTTCTAAAATAACTACTTTGATTAATTGCTAAGCATATTAGGACCTACAGCGATTACAGCTGGTATTGCTTCTGTACCTCACTGCTTGCTTAAAGTAGCTCAGAGGCTGTGCCCAGTAATGAGTCAGATTCAGAATTGTGGCCTTTTATTTCATTTCATTTCATTTTATTTTATTTAAACTAGCAGAAGCAAACAGTCTTCTTGATGCTCCATCTAAAAATGCGTTACCACAGATTGAAACCCTGCACTGTGTATCTGTGTGCTGACTCCACAAACCTCCCACCCTTTGCCACCATCTCTTTCATAACTGTAGATTTTAAATGTGGAAACATCTCTTAAGTCAGACAAGGATATTTGGCTCAGAAAATGAGAGGAGAAGGTCAGTGCATCCCCTGAAGTGATACATGAGGGGATGAGATGTGTCTAATGGCAAAGTGTCTAATGGAAAAGAGTGGAAAAAGGCAAGGGAAGAGTACTGAAGGAGAGAAAATTAGAAGTAAAGGGAGTGGAAACAGGGAGAGGCTATAAGGTTCTGATGAAATGAAAATGAGTAGTTGTTAATATACAGGAATTGCTCTCTGACTTTGGATGGGTTGGGCTCCCTGCTTGCCTGGCTTTCCTGCCATGCTGTCCCTGTTCACTTCAGCAGAGAACTTGGCCTTCATCACTCAGAGGCTGCCATCTGTCATAGTCACCCACTGGCCTGTGAATTATTTGTGCTCGTCTAAAGGCACGAACTGCTGAATGCGTGAGCTCTGCTGTCACTCCAGGATTGATGCTGCAGCTCAGCTGGAGGCCAAATGGTAGAGTCTCAGCCCCCCAAAAAGCCCCAGAGCGGCTCCCTCCAAGGTTCCCAAACAAGGAGTGCAGGCCTCAACTGTGCTGCAACCAAGGCTGAGGGCAGAGTAGCAATATTTAAAACTGAAAAAAATAAATGCTGTTCACCTCTGTGGACCTTACAGTTTCATTACTGTTTGGATGAAGCTTCACAGAAATTTGGTGTGATAGCTCAGCTATTTCCAGTATGTTTAAAACCATCTGCAAACATGAGCTCACCCTCACCTTTCATTCATGCTAAGGGGGAAGTGTGATACATATATTAGACTATAGCACTGACCAAAATAACCCCAACACTTTGCACCCTGTGAGCAGCTGATGCATGTGATGGTCTGTTTCAATGTCGCTGCCTCCCTGCAGTCAGTGTTCAGGCACAAATGACAGAAACACAAATACGTTTGCAAAATCCAGAAGTAGTTACAGTTCATGAGCAACAGAGGGTCAGATTCCAAACTGGTGGAAGTTACCGTAGCTTCATTAAGTTTCATTTATTTATGTTTACATTATTTTATCAGCACGATTTCACAGCTCTAGTTTAGAGCATGGCATTAAGAGTAAGTGAATCACCTTAAGTAAGGTGGAAGTGGACTCTGCTGTGAGGAGATCAGAGCTGGGAGGGAGAGTTAGCCCTCTTAAATCAGATGTGCAGTGAGTAAAAATAATTATGTGGAACTACAGCCTTAATAGAGTGCTGCAATTTTATACCAGCTCCTGATATGACTGGTAAAATGTAGCTAAAGTTTAACTTACCCACCACCCCCATGCTCTTCATGCTGACTATCATAATTATGAAAGCTGCTCTCATCTGATAATGGTCTTAAGAGTTATCAGTATGAGGACACTAAAGGTAGACTAAGAGTGAGTCATCTATTCCATATCATGAAGTTATAAACTAGTTATGCCTGTGGAATTATCAAAGAAATTTGGCATTCTGGAAGTCCTTTTCATAGTCCAAGTGCATATTACACTCCTGTTAATTTAATAATTTAAGCTTACCTTTTCTGAAAGTGTGTTGATGCTGTTTGTAATGGTTTTGGAAGATGCAAAGTCTGTTTACAGGCTCAGTCTCATCATGTCTTTCTCTTTTTACAGAGCTGTTTGAAATTTTGTTTGAGGTCAAATCTATGCAATTCCTTCATATCAACTGAATAATGCGTCTAGAGTCTTGAAAATTTTTTTTTGTTTATTTTGCTAAATAATTTTATTTATTGCTTTATAGTGTAGTAGAAACTTTCTGAAGGACTTAGGAGAGCTTTACAGTATTTTAAAAAATTTTCATAGTGTGCAAGTGGAAGATACTTGGATTGTCCTGGGTTTTGGAGTTTAGGCAGCCGTTTAGTTAGGATTTCTGGACATGTCTGTGGCACAGATTTAGATATTCGTTGCCATTTTGAATTTTTTTCTTTTGACTTGAGCAGGTACTAAATCTAATAAGGGCAGACATGTCACTATAAAATTGAAGCAGAGACAGGAAATAGGCATTTGTCATATGGATGAATTTCAACAAGCTTGATTTCATACTGCTTTTTGAAAAGCAGCCTGATATGATAAATGACAGCAAATGAAATTCTGTTTAACAGTTACTGACCTCTTTTTTTGGTAGTATTCCTGCAGAAGTTGCAATATTCAAACCTAAATATAGAAAAGAGTCTGCAAGCATGTTAGGAAGCTTTCTATAGGTATAAAGAGTGTTCTCCAAAGTGTCTGAGTAACAAGGTCTTGCTAAGTGAGTAATTTTGCTGTTATTTAGTTCTGTTACAAATGTGAAGGGATAGAAAAAGAGAGATTCTCATGACAGATGTTAGCCATGTCCCTTGATGTAGATCTGGCAAGCCCTTGGACTTAAATGGCAATGTCCTCACAGACATTAACATGCACTGGTTGGTCAGTGCTTCTCTGCCCCTTGCCTTGGCAGACAAGTAACTAATAATGTTTATTGTCTGATCACAATGGGAAATCTCTGTAATTTTAGGAGTATTTATTGCTAAGGTGAACATGAAGCAGCATGCCAGCAAAGCCTAAGGAGGGCAGTAGATCTTATTGGGAAAGAGAGAAAAGAATGACCAGATTGTTTATCAGGGAGTCTTTAATTTCAGCTATCCCTGCTAGGAAGTGATAAGCCCTGCATGGGAGAGCTCTCTTAATGCTGTCTGGGCTAGAGAGGATACAGCATGTAGAGGAGGGTGTAGTCTGTCTCCTTTCACCTAGTGCACGTGGACAAGGAAATCAGCAAAGGTAATGTGTAATCCATGGAGAACAGCCCATGGAGCTGCCACCTCCTGCTGATTTTTGCTGAACCACCTTTTTTAAAATCTTTGGGGCACATCATTAGATGCACGTTAGCAGAAATACGTTTAGTAGAACAAGGATACAGAAAAACACATTCCTGAGATCAGTCCTTGTGAACAGAGAGACGTCCAAGCATTCTCTCCGCCTCCTTGTTCTGTGGGAAATCTGTGACAGAGCTCATTGTGACAAAACCAGTTTTTTAACCAGTTTGATATCACATCTGGAAAAATGTCAAGATACTTTACAGCCTTACTTGTAGTCAAGCAAACATTGAGCAGAAATTTGTGTGAGAGAGCTTACTCTCTTCATAATGTATTTGTATTTATCATGTGTGTATGTACATATCTATTCCTGTAGATCAGCAGACTGTGGAAACACAGTGTTCATTTCTTAGAATCCTTGATTACGGTGGTCCCTCATACCACTAACGGTTCCTGGATGTGTTATTTCCTTTTTTTTTTTTTTTCATTCTCTTTTGTGCCTCAAGGAAAGAGGAGCAAAGGCCAAGTTTTGCAGCAGCCAGTTTTCCTTTTGAGAACCTCTGTTCCTTGCTGCCTGTCAGATGGTGTTAGAGAATAGTTTCTAAACCAGATTAATTGAGTTCAAACAAAGTTCCCAAGCTTTGCAGAAGCTGTCAATTTGCGTTTTTATTTTTATTTCCTTTTTGACACAATCTAGTGTCAAATAGAGTTCAAAATCCAATATGACAGCATGATGGGAAGGTGTTGTGCCTTCTTTCCAATTTAGAAGAATTGCTTTCCAAGTGAGAAGATCTCCAGCATCTCCTAGTGCTGTGAAGAATACAGCAAGTACAAAGATGCTTTGCAGTAAATGTCTCCAGGAAGCCTGGTAAAGCCTGAATTTGAACATGGCTGAGCCAGTTGAGACCCTCCCCAATATGAAATACCTCACAAACTGGGACTGTGGGGAGCAAGTATTCTGCTGTTCTACCTAATTTGCTAGCAAGAAAACCGTTTGCTAATTTTTAATGACGTGTTGCATTAGGTTTCCTTGCAAATCTGTGTCTCCTGTCCAGTATTAGTTTCCTCTTGGGAAAGCTCTGAGTAAGAAAGGAAGTACAGTTCCAGGTACTATATTCTGGCTGATTAGTTCTTTCCCTTGGACACAGTTGCAGAGCTGCTGTATTCTGTTATAGTATTAATTCCTACTTGTTTCTTGGAATGGGGTTTGGTTCCCTCCCAGAGTGCATCTCCTGTTCATCCCTGTCCACCTACAGTTGTTGGTGTGATGAGCCATTTGGACATAGTTAGGTTCCCCGAAGGAGTAAATAAAAAGCTTCCTACAGGTTTTGTCAGTCTCTCATGTACCCCTCACAAGCTAACTGCTCACTTAAGATAGTGTTGCTCAGTCTCTAGACAATTTGAAATTCCTTTGGCTTCAGATCTGGGTTTCAGTGAAGCTGTGTATGCAAATTCTTAGCCTTGAACTGTTGTTTAAACTTGTACTTCTCTAACAGAGCACAAAACCAGGTACTTAACTTTATGAATGTGCTTGTAGGCTTGAATGCCTGCAGTGATGTACCAGCAGGTGCCAGCTCTTGCATTTGCCCCGTGCGGTATTGCTCAGTGTTCTGGATGGTGCAGAAGCTGCCGTGTAAATCTTAAATCTTTGGCTTGGCAACAGAAATGTCATGCAGTTAACTCATGGACTTAATCTACTCTTCTGATTTCATTTGAGATTTGCTAACACCAGGTCTGCAAGTGGCAATGACAACCCCAGGTGTTTGTAGGCAAGTAGCCAGAGGTGTGTGGTTGAATGCATGGATGCATGTGTGCACACTGAATGCTTACTCAGTTCCACTGCATTATGAGTTACCAACATCACTGCCAGTGGGCTGCCAGGGTTTTCTTTCATTGCATTGACTCTCAAGGTGCCCTAAGTGAAGGAATGAATGACAACACATCAACTCGGAAGGTGCACATTCTAGAGATTGCTCAGGAGGGAAGCGGTTGACTTGGCAAGTTCAATTTTGAAAGCAATCTTTTTCAGGGTGCTGAAAGATAACAAGGGAGGAATCCTGTCCGGGAAACAAGAGACTCAATTTACCAACTGTCAGACACGTGGCATTGACTTTGAACAAAATGAACACCAGGCTCTCTGAGGCTTGAGGTGTCAAAAGAGCCCAAAAGTCATATACACATATTTAAATGATGCAGATGAGTAGCCTTTGTATGGCAAGGTTGCTTTTATCTCCTAAAGTAAAATAATGGCATCCATAAAGGTGACTTTGCTACAGAGAGGACTTCCTTACAATCTAGATGTTGAAACAAATACCTTGAAGATGTGTAGAGTAATGAATTTTAATTGATTGCATTCCTCTTTCCATGGGAAAACTTATTTCTATATTTTATAGCATGTTTTGGTTCACATGCTGATCCTTTTTGAAGGGGTTTCCAGTTTAGCTTGAGCAAATAAGTGATGAGAAAGACAGAATGTGTTGAGATAACTATTCTCTCTTTTAGTCTTCATGTAGTGATTTGAGGATTAGAATTAAAAACCCACAAGTTTGGAAAGGTTGATTAAGTTGTTGAGCTAGAACAGGCAGAAATGGTGGTCAGAGTTTACAAACATGATATCAGGTGGGATTTTGTTTTTGTTTTCTTTTTAAAGCCTCTGCTGTCCTGCTGCTGTGTTAGATCTGCATCAGCTTTATAGTTCCCAGCTTGGAAGCTGGGTCTGTGCTGTTTCTTCCAGTTAGAGGATTTTGAAGGAACTGCCAGGCAGGTACTTTGCAGAGCCACGAGAGGTGAGAGCTGCAGGGGACAGCACAGTGCAGGTAAGAGCAGCTGCAGAAGGGCCCTTCTCTCTGCCTGCCCACTGTGTCCATCGGACCTGTTGCTCTCGCTTCGGCCCAACGACGCTGCTCCCAGCATGTGCCAGGCCTTGGTGTGAACAGTGTGTTAAGTCAAAACATCAGCTGTAGCTGAGTGAACAGTCACAATCTGCCTCAAAAAGTTCATGTAAGGGTGGTAATTCTGCCTATCACATTCCTTGAAGACCAGATTTCCATGACAAAATGAGAGGTTTACCTACAAAACCCCAGATTTGCCCCTATGTGGGTACACCAAGGACAATGAGATGTGTTTCCTGGGGATATCCCCACATGTAAGAAAGGAATGGAACCTGAAAGGGGCTGTAGCCAGGTGGGGGTCAGCCTCTTCTCCCAGGCAACCAGTGACCAGATGAGAGGGAATGGCCTCAAGCTATGCCAGGGTTCAGGTGGGACATCAGGAAGAATTTCTTCACTGACAGGGTGGTCAGGCATTGGCCAGGGAAGTGATGAAGTCACCATTCCTGGAAGTGTTCAAGGAATGACTGGAGGCAGCAGTGCTGTGGTTTAGTTGACACAGAATCATAGAATATTTGACATAGAATCATAGAATGTTGTGGGGTTGGAATGGACCTTGAAGATCATCTGGTCCCAACCCCCTGCCATGAGCAGGAACACCTCCCAGTAGACCAAGTTGCTCCAAGGCCTTATCCAGCCTGGTTTTGAACACTTCCAGGGCTGGGGCATCCATAAGCTCTCTGGTCAACCTGTTCTAGTGTCTCACCACCCTCATGGTAAAAAATTTCTTCCTAATACCTAACCTAAATTTTCCCTCTTTCAATTTGTATTATTACTCCTTGTCCCGTCACCACAGTTCCTGACGAAGAGCCCCTCTCTGGCTGTTAAGAGGTCAAGGGTTGCACTTGATGATCTTGGAGGTATTTTTCAACCTTAATGATTCTATCTTTCATAATTTCAAATTATAATAATGCTTTAACAATTATATTTTACAAGATTAGCTTTTAATTAAAAAGTCAAAACAAAGATGACAAATCCAAGGGGAAAAAAAGAGTTGTTCAGTGGAAATTTAGATTATACTTTGATTTTGATACATTCCTCTGTTTCCAGCAGGAAAAAACCTCCCACTCACTGTGGAGGAAGGTGATTTTCAAGCAAGCTGGAAATTTAAATGCAGCATCACTGTGGGTGCAGGTAACACTGAGAAAGTGAAACGGGACTTAAAATATGGAAATAAAAGACCCTTTGTGAAGTAGATCTAGGTAAAAAGTGAGACTCCAATCCTGTATGCTGCCACTTAGATCTTCCTTTTGATAAGGATTGCACCCTAGCAAATTCAGTGTCGAGATCAGATTATGATCTATGGGCTTTTATTTGCTTTACTATTTAGAATGTTGTGCATTTTCTTGGGCATGGCAGGTCATTCCAATTTTGATGTGGATATAGGAGGTACAAAGTGGTTTTGTTGTTAACAGTACAGGCTAACAGTACAGAATGAGAGAACAAGGGAAAGTTTTTTTGATACATGGGAGTATGCTTGAAAGAGGATTGTAGAAAAGGTGGTTTGAAAAGTGGTTGTGTGTTCTTTTGCTGATTTCCTGTGAGGGCTGGTAGATGTTTACAAGATACGGAATAGCCAGTGCAGATCAGTAGTAGATTCACTGCAGCAATTAAAAAAAAATCAAAAAGTTAAAATATTTGGGGTTTCTACACATTTTTCTGAGAATGGGTTTGGGTAGAAAGTTTGTGATAAAAAGCTGTATTGGCTCCTGGTTTTACAGATTCTCATAGTAGCTCATGCTGTGCAGTGTTGAAGAACTGTTCCTGTTGTGTAGGGATAAAATCTGGGAGTGCAGCTGCAGGGAATGAATAAAAATCAGAGTCATCCTCAGTGTTTGATAATCCTGATAGACCTTGGGCTTCCCAGTCCCCTGAGTTGGAGGACCACAAGTGCAGTAATGGTGACTTTCCACTTGCAGACACTGATACTGTAAGGGACCAGTTGTATCAAATAAATGTTCCCAAGGCCATGGGGCCTGATGGGATTCATCCTGGAGTTCTGAAGGAGCTAGTGGATGTTATGGCAGGACCCCTCTCAATCATCCACCAAAAGTCTCTTGGGAGTCTGGGGAGGTCGCTCTAAAACTGGAAGATAGCCAGTGCTATTCCAATCTACAAAAAGGGCAGGAGGGAAAACCCAAGGATTACAGGCCTGTTAGTTTACCCTTTTTCTGGAAATATCTGTGGAGAAAATTACACTGGGTACTGTTGAAAGACACTTAAAAAATAATGCAGTCATCCGGTACAGTGAACATGGCTTCACAAAGGGAAAGTTCTGCTTAACTAATTCAATCTATTTGTATGGTAAGGTTCCCTGCCTAGTGGATGACGGGAAGGCAGGGGATGTGTAATTTTTCTAGGTTTTAGGAAGACATTTGATACTGATGCCCTCACGGGATCCTTCTTGACAAGCTGACCAACTGTGGGATGACCAACTGGCTGAAGGACAGGGCTCAAAGGGTGTAGTGAATGGGGCTTCATCTGCCTGGCAACCATTCACCAGCAGAGCTCCTCAGGGTTCAGCTCTAGGCTTGTTCAGTACATTTATCACTGATCTGAATGCAGGATTCTACTGTACCATTAGCAAATTCTCTGACAATACCACACTGGGAAGTGCTGTTAGCTCCCTGGAGGGACAGGAGGCCTTTCAGAGGGATATAGATAGATTGGAGCATTGGGCTATGATTAATAGGATGAAATTTGGCAAGTTGAAATGTAGCTGGATCCTGCACCTGGGATCAAGGAATGCTGGGCACAAATATAAATTGGTAGAAGAGTGGCTGGAGAGCAGCAGGGATCTGGGGGTGCTGGTTGGCAGCAGCTCAGCAGAAGTCACCATTGTGCCTTGCAGCCCAGAGGTCAAATTCTATCCTGGGTACATTAAACACAGTAGAACCAGCCCATCAAAAAGGGTGATCATCCCTCTGTATTCAGTGTTGGTGCTGCCTCACCTTGAGTACAGCATGCAGTTCTGGGCCCCACAGTTTAAGAAGGATCCTTGAATGGATCCAGAAGATAAAAAACCTGGTAGAAGGGCTGGAAGAAATGTCCTATGAAGGGCAGCTGAGGACTTTGTGTTTTTCTAGTTTGGAGAAAAGGAGGCTGAGGGGTGACCTCATTGCTCTCTGCAGCTTCCTCAGAAGGGGAAGTGGAGAGGGAGGTGCTGATCCCTTCTTCCTGGTATCCAGTGATAGGATGCATGGGAATAGTTCAAAGCTACACCAGAGGAGGTTTAGACTGGACACTGGGGAGCATTTATTTACTGAGAGGATGGTCAAACACTGGAACAGGCTTCTAGAGAGGTGGTCAATGTCCCACAACTGCCAGTGTGTAAGAGGTGTTTGGACACTGCCTTTAGCAACATGCTTTGACTTGGTCAGCCCTGAACTGGTTAGGCAGTTGGATCAGATGGTTGTTGTAGGTCCTTTCCAACTCAAATAGTCTGTTCTGTACCCTCCAGATGGTATCTCTCTGCTCTTACAGGCAGTATCAAGAACAGGTAAGTCTGAGAGGTGCTTGTTTCTCAGTGCTAACAAGAACACCAGTAACAGTGTGGGAAAGCATAGGCTGGGCATCAGAAGTTAGATGACAGGACACTTAACCCTGCTTGGTTTTTGAAACTATTAAGATGGTCAAAAATGGGGAGATACATGTGGCTCAGGATTGGATTTTTGCTTGTGGACCACATAATCTTTTTTTTATTAAATGGATGTGGTTAGTGTGTGACAGCTGTGGCATTGTTTTGTGAAATATAGCCTTTGGACTTCTTTCTGAAGGGATTAAAAAAAAAATCCTTCTTGATTTATGGAGAAAAAAGTCTTAAGCTGTAGGTGACATTAGCAATGAAAATGTCAGGCTCTGTGTGTGTAATACATAACTGTGCTGTGTTTTCACTTTATTTAATGTTATGGGACAATAACCAGGACTTTGGCTCTTCTGGTTACTCATTTTGAATGCAGCTTTTCTCAAGAAAGAGACAGTTTCAAATTCCTGGGGAGCAAAGTGCAGCTATTTGAACTGCTGCAAACTTTGGCCTTCCTCCACAGAAGTCAGCAGGATTTGGTCATCTCCTATGGGAGAATGATAAGACCTTAAGAATATGTTAAAAAAGGGAATTTTCAGTGGAAACTGACATTATTTGTATCAGCTTAGTTCCCGAGATATCTGCTGGAAAGCTCTTCTCTCTTCTTGATTGCAAGGGATGTCTTTAATTTTCATCCAAAATCTATTTATGTCCTGCGCAAATATTTTGTCCTTCTGCTTTTACTCTTGGAAAAAAAAATATCACAAGATTGAAAGCTTTCAACATGGGGGCAACTGCAAGAATATTTTACTGAGGAAGGGTAACTGTGGCACTCCTAAGGAACTTGCAGAGCATGTCTTCACTCTTCAGCCCCTTCTTACATTGTGGTTGAGGGAAATAATGCTGAATACCTTTATTCTTTTTTTGCCCATTGTCCTGCTTTTTAGCTGTAATAGAGTTACTTCTCTTCATGGTATCTGTTACAGTGCTGTGTTTTGGATTTAGTATGAGAAGAATGGTGATAACACTGATATTTTAGTTGTTGCTATGTAGTGCTTACTCTAAATTAAGGACTTTCCAGTTTCCCACGCTCTGCCAGCAAGGAGGTGCACAAGAAGCTGGGAGGGAGCATGGCTGGGACAGCTGATCCAAACTGGCCAGAGGGATGTTCCATACTACAGAATGTCAGGCTCAGGATATAAACTGGGGGGAGTTGGCCTGGAGCCACTGATCACTGCTGAGGGACAGGCTGGGCATTGGTCAGTGGTGGGATGATGTGCTGTGCGTCACTTGCTTTTTGTGGGGCTTTTTATTCCTCTCTTTCTCCTTTCCATTGCAATTATTGTTATTATTGTTATTATTGGAATTAGTATGATTATAATATTTTACTTCGTTTCAATGATTGAAATGTTCTTCTCTCAACCCAAGAGTTCTAATTTTTTTTTCTGCTTCTCCTCCCAATTCCATCAGGGTAGTGGGGGGGTGGGAGTGACAGGCAGCTGTGTGGTACATGGTTGCCAGCTGGGGTTAAACCATGGCACCTGTACATCGACAAATGATGAACAAACCAAAATTTGTTTTGCATAGGAAGAAGTCTCCCTGTTCTTCAGCAAGGACTGGGGTGGCTTGTGTAAATCAGGTCATTACAAGAACTTGCATTAGGCTAATAGAACATCATGGAATTGGCTTAACACTTCAGCAGTTTTATTACTGGAAGTGCAGAGCTGAATGCTGAACAGAGGGATGAGATCATCCTGGTCTTGCGTTCTGCCTCAGCATCCACTCAGAGATGGCAGAGCATTGTCAAGAACGGGGGAAACTGCAAATGGATGTGCCAGAATATCATCATAGCCAAGAGACAGTGCTATGTAGGAACAGGCAAATTACAAAAATACCACCAGTAAGTAATAGTGGAGTGATTTTTTTGGAGTCACTTCTGACTCTCACCTGGTGATTTAATGGAGGTTAAACCCATTAATGGATGGCAAGTCACATCCAGCTGACTACTAACATTGCTGCTTTAATTTCTGGCATTCCCTGGTGTCTTACATGATTCTATAACTGCAGTAGGATGTCTGATCCAGCTGTTCAGTATTTTTGTATAAGGTAGTGTGCACAGTGTTATCATTAAATCTGATTTATGCAGTTTTAAAAAAATTTTGGTATTAAACCACTGAAACACAGGTTCAGTTCTGCTTGTTTGTTAAACCCTGTTATGATACAGGGGCTGAGTTCTAATGAGCAACGTGGCTGAGATAATTTGCAGGCACTTTGTACAGGAGTAACATACTGGTTGGAAATAAAATTTCAGTCTCAGGCTGCCATGGGTCAGTCATTGTAAAGACAGTTTAAAAATAATGAAAACATTCTCACTGGATGAGAGTTTCAAATGAGGTATATGAATTATAAATGTTAATGATGGGTTTCCAAAGTCACGTATGATCAGATTTATGGAGATACTGTAGTATGTAAAGGTGCAGGTAGATGTTTTATGGAAATAACAAACTTAAATGTCATTCATGGCCTCAAAAATGAGATTTTTTTATTTTTAGCTATTTTGTCACTTTGCCTGAATCTTTTTAATGAGACCCAGTTTGCTAAGGGAAAAGGAAGTAGCACTTTTGAAAGTTGAACTCTGCAAACTGTTTGAAACTGTTCTTGAAGAATAGAGAGATCTATTACTGCTGTACTTGTTTCTGAAAATTGTACATTTAAGGCACTTCTGTAAAAGGCAAAGGGAAGGTTGTATCTGGTTAGAATTGTAGTAGCAAGTTTAAGACCAATGGAAAAACTTGCTTTGAGGTAGTGAAGAGTAGTGATATGATTTGTGAAACTGGGAAATGGATAAGATTTCCATATTCCTTTGCCTAAAACAAATGTTTGGATTTATTATCATTTTATTGATTAAGCTGAAAAGTTGGAGACTTTTCTCTTTTGTAATTTCAATTCAAACTATGCAACGCAGCCTCTGAATAGAAAGTAGAATAATAGAAAAGAGATTTAAAAATAAAATAATTTCCAGATAGCTCTATATAAGCACTAAAAACAGAAATAAAGGAGATTTTATAGTTTCACAGTAGCATCAAGCAATGAAAATCAATCAATATGAACCAGGTTCATAGTATTAAAACAAGCTATCAGCTCATAATGGGAGGTAGAACAGGTGCAACATTCACAGTAAGGAAAGCAGATGGAAAAAATGAGCAGATTAATGGGAATATTTTAAATACATGTGTGCGCGTGTCCATGATATTTTATTACAAGAGAAAATCCAGTATATTAAATCTATATTGCTCACTGAAGTACAATTATATATGTTACACAGTGGGAACGTGTGGTAGATTGACCCCGGCCAGCAACTGAACACCCACTGGCCAATTGCTCACTGCCTGCTGCCCCTCTCCAGTGGGATGAGGGAGAGAGCTGGGAGAGGAAAAGTGACAAAAGATCAGTTGGAGTGAAGCAAAGCTCTGTGTGCAAGCAGAGAAACCAGGAGCTCCTTCCCATTGGCAGGCAGATGTTTAGCCCCTTCCTGCAGGCAGGCAAAATGCTTCCTTGGGAAGGCAAATGCTGTAACAGCAAACAACCCTCCTTTATCCTCATTTCCCTGAGCTGTTATTGCTGAGCACAACACCATGGGCTGTGGGATATTCCTTTGGTCACTTGGGGTCATCTGTCCCAGCTATGTCCCCCTTGGCTTCTTGCCCAGCGCTCAGGGTGAATATTGCCATTGAAGAGTGGTTTGCCTGGTTTTCCTCCAGTGTAGTTGCTGCTGGAGTTACTGTGCCTAGTGGCAGCTAGAAGGTGCTGCTGGAGGTTTCTGCAGTACCTTGTCATTTTTCACTTGGCCATTTTCCCAGAATTCACCATTTTCTCAGATCAGCTGAATTCCATAAGAAATCTATCAAGATATGTATATCTCTGGTCACAACTTGGAGTTGTGTTGCCTTTTTTACTGCTGGAGAGGCTTGATTTTTGTTGCTAACTTACTTGTACCAGCTGAAGTTTTGAAGTTTTGTTAGAAGTCAGTTCTCAGGGTGTACATTGCTTGTATAGGATGGCATCTTCATCCATTCAGCTATGGCCAAGGCTGTCTGTCTGACTTCAGTTGAACCCATTTCAATTGCAACTAAGGGCTCTAAATCCTCAGCTTCTTTGTTGCCTTCATTTGGACGTGATGAATTCCGCATGCATTTGAATCGTATGTTTTGGAGCAGCTTAATTTTTGGAGTTAAAAAGTTGCCTTGTCTTTCCGATGGTGATTGCTGCTTAAAACAGAACTGGACACTCAGTGGGCTGGGTACTTTTGTTTCCAATGCACAGGCTGTGATTTTGGTCAAAGTGCATGAATTCAGGCTTTTGAATCAATTTTGCAGATGTGCAGGAGGCAGCTCTGTGAGTTACATGTTGACGTTGCATTTAAATTTGCTAATTTTTCCCAGCCCTAACAGTTGCTTTGGATCTGAGTGTTTGTATTATTTTTTTCTTTGAAATTAGAGACTCAGTTTTACATATATCTCTTTTAACTTGAGTAGACATCTATGCCTAACTTTAGTTTAGTTCTTCCTGAAAATTCTTATTTTAGAATGATAAAAGCATATAATAAACAGCGATTATTTGTAACTGGTACAGAGTATCTCTCAGAATACCAGAAATATGGAGCTCTTGAGAGCTGAGAACTATCTTTATATCATAACCTTACTAATATCTCATCCCTGCCCACTCTTTTAATGGAGGCAATCTGTTTTTAAGGTTTTAAAGATGTGTTTAAAGTTGCTATTTCAGTCTACATTTTCATATTTTCCTTTGCCTGAAGCAGCTGATATCCCCCTGAATCCTGAAAAGGCTATTTGTGTGTGAAGAAGCATTATGGCTCTGCCTGTGTAAACAGAATTTGAGTTGCTTCTGAATGCCCAAGCAGTGCCAGAGTTAGGTAAATAAACTAACTGCATTAATTGCTCCTACATCCCTTGAGTGCTTCCACTTTGTAGGTTTTACAGTAATGTTAATGTATTGTAATCCATTATTATTTGCAAAATTAAAATTTTCTTTCTTTGCCTGCATCTGCCACTGTTAATTCAGAAGCTCTAATAAATGCATTAAAAGAGGGAAGTAATAAGCAAAGAAAGCCCCTCTGGGAATGTATAATTTTGCTCTTTATGCTGTCTTGGAAGAAAATAAGCAGTGTAAACATGCAAAGTTAGCATGGCGCTAAACTGAGACTACAAAGGAAAGTCGTAAACCCCTTCTGTAGCTGTTGCACTTGCATTTATTTTAGAAATAGGATGAGACTCTCTAAGTGCAGTGATGTGCTGAAAGCAGGTGTCAGACTTGCATCGAAGGATGGACCTGTGTAGAAGCTGTGAGCAGTGTCATGCATCGGAATGGGAAGCTACTCAGTGGGGCACACTGGATATGTCATGTTTATCAGGGAAAATGATAAACCATCGGAAAGCTGAGATTGATAAAAGAAAGAGGGAAAAATCACAGAAGGATCTGTGTGTGGACACAGCATAATCAGTAAGAATAAAGGTGGCTGAGTGGGGAGATGAAGCTTGTCAGAGTGAACTGTTTTGATTTGAAAACAATTGCCTTACTGCCTTTTGGGAGCTGGCTGATACTAAACATGTATTTCTCCCATTAATTTGAAGTGCTAGAGGGCAGTAGGAGATGTCAGAGACAGATGTTTTGTTTAGCCATTGTGCAACTTCAAAGGTGAGCATGGGATAGCCCATGACAAGCTGAGCAACTGGGATAAGTCAGATTCACAGAGATCCAGGCAGACTGAAGGAGGAAATTAGGATTGGAGCAAGATGGTGGAAAAGAGGGAAAGAAAGTGGACAGGGAATGAATTGGGTTTTGGGAAGCTCTTAAATTGAAAAGGTTTTTTACAAGGCTGGACTCAGACAGAAATAGGAAAAGCTGAGCTGCCTGGAGGAAAAGAAACATTTGGAAGCAGCATGGCCGCCCAGGAGAAGCCAGGAAGATAGTTCCATATAGGGAGTGTACAGGGAGGTGTGTGGCAGAATAGGAAATGTGCTTAATTCATTTGGTAACATTGTACTGTATCCTGCAGGGACTTCCATGGAGTTTCAGGGGAGATGATGGGTTCAGCCCCTCACTGCAGGTGACACACCTGATGGCTGTGACCTCCTCCACAGCCTGTCCTGCAGCAGCCGGGTCTCACAGGGGTTCTGCTGTCCCCTCTGCCCAGGGAGCAGCTGCAGGAGCACTTGCAGGCAGAAGTGCCAAGGCACAAGCTCTGTAGGGCAGCTAAATAGCAGCCCTGGGGATAGGAAGTGAGCCTTTCCCAGTGGTAGGATGTGACAAATGTCCTGTTGTTTCAATGAGATAATCTTCTCCCATTAGTGTAATCACTGTAATTAGTCAAGCTGTCCTCCCCAGTGATGTCCCCTGGGATGTGTTTTGAAATTTTCCTCCTGTTAGTGCCTGGAGGGTGCTGGATTTGGGAGTAGAGAAGAGCAGCGCTGTTGTTATCCACCCTAAGAGGAGAAATCTGAGCAAAAGGGGCAGTTTCAGGGTATGACTTTGAACAATCATAATAAAAGGATGTGCTGTGATGGTTTTTGGCAGAGTGTGGGTTAAAGTTAGGAAAGGAATAAGCTCATTGTGCAGAATGGGATGTATGTATTTGTACAGGGGCACGGTAGTTCCTGTTGGGATATTTGTCTCTTGGTTTCTCCCGTAAGCATACATTCTGGTGGAAGACTGTCAGTCTACAGCTGTTATGGTACCTTCATTGCAGAAACAGACATTTTCATTAATATGGTTTTTATGCAGGCATAAAGCAATTGCATTAAAATAAAGGAGGTTCTTTAATTTCATGAGGCTTAAAAATGTGTATGGTCCACAAGGCCGTACAAATCCCTCTTGATTTTCTAATGTGCAGCAGCATTGGGCTTTGCAGAATAAATGGAGCTAATCATTTCTAGGAGCTGGTCTGATCCATTGCTTGAGAAGCTGTGAGCTCGGGCTTGTTCCCTTGAGTCATTTGTAACTCCTTTCTTCTGTCTTAAAATGTTAATACACAGAGCTGTGGAACTTCACGGCTTTTGTAAAGCTTTGTAAATTGCTGCAGTGAAAGATTGTCCTCCATAAAGTATACAGTGTTATTCCTAGACTCCTGTGGGGTAGAGTACCCTCCTTTTGTGTGTAGTGGACTGAAGGGCTGGATAGCAATTGCTTAAGCCTTGAATATTTGCAATGAATTGTGGAAGAAGAATGGAAGAATAGATAACTTTCCATTAATGGAGGTAAGAAACAGAAATGCATATAAGTGAACATAAATGTGTATTTTCCAGGCTTTCAGGGAACATAAAAATTGCTATTAAAGTAGAACAAAACAGCTTTAACATTAAGTAGAGCTTCTGTGTAGGAATTGGATAAATACTAGACTGTAAGTAACTGCAAAGCCCCCCAGAAAAACAGGGCTATAGAAATACACACATGCCTTTCCACTTGTCCCACATTCATTAAAAAGCATCAAATGCTGTGAATCTGCTATCAGCAACATCTGTTTCCTGAGTTCTGTTTAGGAGATGCTGATCTACATTTAGTTATATTATTGTCTCTCATCCAGAATCATCCCATTTTGGCTCCTTTGAAGAACGTACCAGCAATGCTTTTGGTTCCAGAGAGGTACCTCATCATTCTGTAACTTCTCTGCCCCTCCCACTGCTTTGTACATAACAGTGCAAAGTGTTTCTTCCAAGTTCAACAACTACACTGGTTTATGTGCAGACTGAAAATTTTAGTAGGCAGAGGAAGTGCTTTTAAACAGGAGCTCTGATTTTTAAAAGCAGCTGCAAAAATGTCTCCCAGTGATTTCTGTGATTTCTTAGTTTAGCCAGGAAAAAAGAAATATATTCTCATCCTTTTAGTATGTTATAAAAGTTTATACTAACATAATTCTAATGCAATCAGTAACAATGCAGAGCTGTAAAATAAATATAACATGATGGAAACAAGCATAATGGTCCTACTTACCAACCCAGAGCTAAACTTTCAGTGTGAGCATGAGGCTTGGTATTTTTGGGCCATCAATAACGCTATTTTGTATTTAAAACTTTTACCATTAGTGTACTATAAAATCACCGTGACTCCTTTGCATATCGTTAGCATTGTAGAGATCTACTGCTGGTGTCTGGCTGATGGATTAGACACTTTTAGATCATCATTACATCTATGCCGCCGCTGGTGCTGTCTGTATCCACAAGAGTAATTCTGGCAATAAGCATTAAGTGATATTATCACTCTTCCAGATAGTCTCTGGAGAAGCCAAGCAATGATGTCATGTCTAAGCAGTCCTTTAATCCCAGATGTATCTTTTAATGTCCTGATTTACATGTGTTTCTGCAGTAGTGTGAGGAATCACATTCTACTCTGAAACTTAATTTTTTTTTTTTCTTGGGCTGTCAGTTTTTCAAATTTAGCAGTAGAAGTCCATACTTTTCAAGAAAAACTGTATTTTTTAGATGGAAGTCTATATAACCACATACATATCATACACAGGTATATTAGGGTTAGATTTTATAATTTGGCTGATTTTTCATACCCATGTCCCAGTCCTAAAAGAAGTTTAGATGAAATTATTTCAGGAAGGTTTCTTGGATTGAGTTTTCTTGTGATTTTTTTGCTTGCTTGTTTATTAGAACTTTTCTCTGCTAGTAGCAGCCTTAATTCAGTTGCATTTCAGTTGCCAGAAATGCTTTTGCTGAAATAATTGACTTCTTTTTTTAATTCAGCACACTAATATAAATTATACCAACAAAAGACAATGTCATTGCTATAGGCTGTGCCTGTGATAGCTTTAACTGCTTCAGTTGTGCCAAGATGGGTTGTACTTGCATAATGATACCAGCAAAACATTTCTGAAGTAGACCTTGCCTGAGGCACATGCTTAACTTTACATAATGCAAATAATCTCACTGATTTCAGAAATTATTTATAAGACAAAATCTTGGCCCCCTCATTCCACAGACTTCAGTGAAGCTAAAAGCCACCCACAGGGCATAAAACATTTTCAAAGTCTGGACTAGAGCTGATAGAATCCCTGGGGCTGCAACAGAATTGATCTTTTTGATATTGAAGAAGAGGTGAGACTTGTGGGTAAACCGTGGAAAACTTAAGAACTATAGATGTAACTTATTATTCATGTGAAAGAGAGAAGGGAGTGAGCGGAGGCTTGCATAAAAGTAATAACATTGCCAAAGGGATGGTCTAGGAAAATGGCCTTTAAAGCAGTATTTTGGATAAATAACTGTGGAACAAGATTGAATCTGTCAAGAGAGTTTTATCTCTGCAGATGACAGGATGCTATGGATGGCCTATTAGCGACACTATGTGGAAACCATCTGCCAGGCTAAGGTAGAGCTTAGACACAAGATTCAAGAATCAAGAGCAAGCTCCAAGATGAAGATGATATTCCAGTTATAGGCTGATGCAATAGGAAGATGGTTATTGTTCAGAAGTCATAAGGAAAGAAGATAATGGGCAGGAGAGTCTTTGGAAGAAAATGAAGATATCTGCTTTAGTAATCATGAGTTTGTGGTAATTGCTAAACACACACATAAAAATATGAGAAAAGAAGCAGAGATTTCCATTTGAACAGACGGTGTGGCATTTTGGAAGTCATCAGGCAAGCTGAATTTGTGTTTGCAAATGAGAGGAAATGTGGAAGGGA
>NW_008239553.1:315238-329253 GCF_000691975.1 Corvus brachyrhynchos | reverse complement strand
GAAGGAACAAAAAGGACAGGGACTCGTGGACAGGGACTCGTGAAACTCCAGAAGGACGCTGAGGTGTGAAGCATGAAGGGAGTCCAATAGAGGACAGACTGAGGTAGCACTCTGGGAACCAGGAGGAGGATGCAGGGAATGCTATCTCTGAAGATGTGAAAAGAAACAGCACAACAGCAGGAGCATGGCCAAAGCTACCGAAGGGCCTGACTAACAGGCTGTGGAGTTACTGTTAGAAGTATTTCCTGTTGACTGTAAGAGCATAAACTAGATGTTTATAGACTGGCTTTTTTGGAAAGGAATTCTAGATGATTATTGTGGTGATCTCAGAGTGGCTGATGTGTTTTGGCATGGGTTTTTCAAGATGGGAGGGACCAAAGCAGATTTGAAGTTTCTTTGTATTATGAAGGGAAGAGCTACAAGGAGAGAAGGTTGGTTGCAAGGGAGGTCTGAGAACAAGGAGATCACCCTCATAAACAGAATTGGCTGCAGCAGGAGACCTTTTTTGTGCAATCATCAATGAATGATCCCTTGAACGAGAAAATTAGTGACTTGAACTGTGAATTCTGTCACATTGGACCAGTCATATAACTCTGTGGTCTACAATGTATATTTGACAAGAATTTGGCCCTTTAAGTTTGACTACTTTTTGTGATCTGTTTGAGTCAATGTGTGTCCAACTCTGGGTGCATTTGAAAGTTGTTTATTCTGGCATTTGGAAGGCATGATGGACATGTACATGAAATCCTGAGGGCTAAAGCAGGGTGAGAGCAGCATCTTCCTGATGTCATGCATCAAATATTGCATGGGACAGACTGAGCTGCTGCAAATGCCTCATGAAGCTCTTAACCATCCAGGAATTATTCCACGCTTTTCTGGTATCTGAGGCATGTGTTCGGGCCTCAGCTGAGAATGCTTGTCCTGTGCCCCAGGAGACACAGGCCCTGATTTCTGTCAGCCAGTTTTGCACTCCCTTCTGCAGTATCACTGGTACAAGTTAGTTCACTTACTTTGCTTCTGTGGTCCTGTTTAAAGTATGTTTTTCATAGATTTAAGTACAATTTTCATCACCTCTTAATACAGTCAGCTTGCTGTGTTCAGGTGGGCCAACTGAGACATTGCATTGATACAGACATGGACAAAGGCTTGTTGAATGATACAATGTGAGTGGTTTCAGCTAATTAGCACCTGTGTTTCTGTTCCTTTTTACGTTGTCCAAGTGAATGCTGTAATGGGTTGTCCCTGAGGATGAGTAGATAGCAAGTGTTTCCTGTCCATAAAAACCTCTGGAAATGCAGTGACTGTGTTCAGCTCTTGCTGAGCTGCTCAGCACCTGTGAGCAGGAGTGGGACTTACACTTCAAGTGCAGTGTACTCTGGGTAGCAGAAACCCTTATCTTGCATTTCCATATTGCTGCATGGAACAAAGACCACTGCAAAAACAAACCCACCCCCATCCCTCCATCGGTGTTTTGTCTTGCTTGTCTTTTCATGGGCACTAATTTGCAGTGAGACAACCCAGGGCTGACAAAAGAGAGCTTTGTTGCTTTCTGCTAGCTTTAAGAGAGACAAGGAGAGACTTCTGGACACACTTGCCATCACTGTCCAGACCTTTTCTAAGCTCTATCTTCTCTGGCTGCAGCGTTTGTGAGGTGCAAATCACCTCTCCTGAAAATGCCCTGTGGTTTCCATAGGATGAAATCACTCACTGGAGATTAGACTACGACTTCTGATTTACAAAAGTGTCACTCTATTCAGGTGGCTTCAGACGACTTTGAATTCTAAAAGCTGTGACAAATACCAGTATGGGCGAAGAAGCCAACCTTAGCACTCACCTGCCCTGCACTGAGGTTTGCTGCCCTCCCTGCTGTGTCAATGGGACTATAAATGGGGCTGCACCAGGAAACTAGAACATCAAAATGGTGGAGAGTCAGAAACCTGGCAGAAAGTGAAGGGGATCTTTTGATCTTTAAGTGACCCAGTTCATCACGTGGTCCCACAAAACCTTTACACGTGCGTAGTTAAGGTGCTAAATTGCAGCACAGGGAAGTTAATGAAGGAGCAGGGACTTAGGGTGTCCTTAGACACAGCAGAGCAACTGACAGATCAATTTCCTATACGGCTGTTTAATTCCTCTAGGGGGTTTCTGCCAGCATTGGAAACCTTGTAAGCCACCTAATTCAGGAGTCAGTTTATTACAAATACTGAAGGATGCATTTAAAACCCTAATCCCTGCACCTCTGTTGTACTGTGGCTTGAAACCCAAGGTATTTTTGTAACATTATAAGGTATGAGTATCAGTAAATGAGATCTTTGAAAAAACCCCAACCGCCCCACAGAATCCCCTGGGACTAAACTTCTGTATTATGTGGGTGAAGCTGTAGAAGTTGACAATGTCTGTTGAAATTCATGGAGGGAATTGCTTTGGAGAAAGTCTCTTTTCCTTTATGAAGGGAAATCAATCCCCCAGAAACCATGCATTTGGTGTGGTTGTGATTCCTCTTTATTCTGAATGCTGACAATCTCTTGGGACTGAAGTGTACTGTTTGTTCACCCTTTTAGTATCAAGATGTGCATTACACTGATGGTTTTCAGAATGAGGGGAAAGATGGGGAAGGCAAAGAAAATGTTTTCCTTGTAGGCGTCCCTGTGGGAAAAAGCCTTTATGTCTTTGTTCTTCCCTCGTACTTTCCACAGGCATCTTGTTCACACAGTATTTCTCAAAACATTTCCAGGTCAAATAAATCTTTTTTTGTACCAGGTTTGACCTCACTCTTATTTATTTATGTGACCAACTGTTCTCAAGATAAGTGATACAAAAGAGTTAAGGAAAGGAGAGAAAGAGCAACGGGAGGACGCAACTACATTTATGTCTCCTCTGCCTCTGTGAAATATATATGCAGCAAATAACCTGAAGGATTGTTTTTACCTCTCCCATTAACTAAGCTGCTACCAGAGATGACATTAGCTGACGTGAATAGTCACTCATGACCACAACTAGCAATATTTATCTCCTTTCCATTGCAAGGACTGGAATGGTCCATAGCTGTGCAGGGTCCTGAAGATGGTTTCTATGGGGGGCAGACATTATATTCTTGCAGCTGTACAGGCATGGGATTATCTTGATGCTCTTCAAATATTCCTCACATCACATTGTCATCAGACACATATGTCATGCTTCCAGTTAAAGGAATATTGGAGTGCATGTTCTCTCATCTATATTGCAGAACCATGTTCCTCCTCCCTCTTGTATCCATGGGGAGTGTATCTTGAAAGAAAGGTTCAGTTTCCTCCTACAGAAGTTTCATGTAAGTTTGGTAGGGTTAGTAATAAGGATAATTCTTAAGATTAGAGCCATCCACTTATGATGGTTATCTTAGCAGGTAAGGAGAGTGAGCATCACTCGACATCCACGAAAGCCCAGGCAGCTTCATACAGTGTCAGTTACTCTTTGTGGATGGTGAAATTAGCCTCCAGAGAACTCTGTGCTGCCCAAGATCATTTCTGGCATCCAAGATATCCTACCCAATTCACAAAGTGTAAGAAAAAGAGGTAGGATTGTCCTCACTTTACAGATTAGATTGGAAGCAGAGTAAGTGTCAGTTAAATGTGTCAGAGCCAGGGTTTGAATCATAATCATCTGAATCTCAGACTGGTGCTTTAGCCTCTAAAATGGACTGTTGTTTTGGAGAGGAAAAGCTTGCAGCAGTCAAAGTTGCAGCTTTGGGGAAGTGACTGGCCAGAAAAATGAGTGTTAGCCAAATGTTTTTCATTTTTGTGTTTGTGTGAGAGAAGCTGTGCATGCTAATTTGGTAAAAATTCAACTTCATCATTTAATTAGAAGTTGTTGTTATCTTAAAACTTTGCAGCACTCCCACATTTCTCCTGACAGCTTGGTCTGTGTGGCACAGACAAGCTAGGATAGTTTAAATGCCAAAATATGCTTTACATTCTTGTGTGTATATATATCAATGCATTATTGAGTAAAATAAAACTATGCAGTGTGACAGATTACGTTTCTCTAATTGTCATCGTTCTTCAAATGAATTTGTGGCTGTCAAGAGAAATTTGCACCTCTAGAAGCATGGGAAACCTTGGAATCATCTAGGCTGAAAATAAGGCCAGGCCTTGCTCTGTGTCGCTCTTTCTTGAACATTGCTGGAGGTGGCTGAGCTGACTTGAATACATTTGGTTTTGAATGTTTTCCCTTGCTATGCTAATTACATATGGAGCTGTATTTCATGCAGAACTCCGACCATTTTTCTCTGTTTATCAACAATTTTTATTGTTTGTGGGAATAAAGAAGGGAAGCTTGTATCCTGAGGGAGCTGGTTCTTCACGTGCTCCTGCTGGATGGCCCCTGCCCCCTGTGATGTTTGTGGAGCAAGAAGCCGGTGCACCCCCATGAGTTAGGGAAGGTTTGTGCTCCCTTTTTGGAGGTGGATGTGAGGTAGCAATAGGCCGGAACTGGGAATCTCTTAGCTAAATTTTGCTTAACCTGGAGAACCTGGACCAGCTTAGCAGAAGTTAGAGAAGCACTGGTTTCTCCTGGAGCATCATTGCTGGTGGACAAGAGGTTGATACGACCCAGCAATGTGTGCTTGCAGCCCAGAAAGCCAACTGTGTTCTGGACTGCAATCCAAAGCAGTGTGGCCAGCAGATCCAGGGAGGGGATTCTGCCCCTCTGCTCTGCTCTGCGGGTAGCCCACCTGGAGCGCTGCATCCAGCTCTGGGGTCCCCAGCACAGGAAGGACATGGAGCTGTTGGAATGAGTCCAGAGGGGGCCATCAAGATGATTAGAGGGAATGGAGCACCTCTCATACAAGGAAAGGCTGAGAGAATTGAGATTGTTCAGCCTGGAAAAGAGAAGGCTTTGGGGTGACCTAATTGTGGCCTTCCAGTACCTGCAGGGAGCCCACAGGACAGATGTAGAGGGACTATTTACAGGAGCATGTAGTGACAGGACAAGGGGGAATGGCTTCAAACTAAAAGAGAGTGGGTTTAGATTAGATAGGAGGAAGTTCTTTGCTGTGAGTGAGGGTGGTAAGAGACTATCAGGTTGCCCAGAGAAGTTGTGGGTGCCCCACCCCTGTCAGTGTTGAAGGCCAGTGGAGCTCCGAGCAACCTGGTCTAGTGAAAGGTGTCCCTGCCCGTGGCAGGGGGTTGGAACTAGGTGATGTTTAAAGTCTCTTCCAACCTAAACCATTGTATGATTCTGTGATTACTGCATTATGTGTGTGTTAGGCAGGCTGAAGGGGTTGTATGCACATCACTCATGGATATACTATTACAAGGTTGCAATGAGGAGCCGCTGAAGAACATGAGAAAGGGAATGAAGTAATTAAGAGAGGCAGATTGAAACAAAGATGACTCATCTGATGCCTCAACCATAAATGTCACCAATAATTTCTAGCTAGGCAGAAATCAACAACTGCTGTTCCAGCTGGCTTTTCTATTTCCTCTAAAAATATTTAATTTTGAGTTTTGTTTACTATGTAGGAGAATCCTTTTGTGTGTTGCATGGATCTAAAGCCATATATTGTCACTTAAGGGGACAGTATCTCCAGCAGGGATACTAGAGGTGCCAACCTTGACACTAAAGTGTCTACTGTGATTAATAAGCTCAGACTCTGGAAATCTTAAAACTGTGTGTTCTGGTTGTGAACTGGATCTCTGGGTTGAGAGACATGGTTCAAATGGGCAGTTGCATGTAGGAAATTACAGACTGACAGCAACAGGGGCTTCAGCAGCACCTCAAGGTCCAGGGAGACTTTTTTTTTGTAGCAAATGTATCACATTAGTCAGGCATTGCTGTACCCCAGATTCATTTACCTGGTTAGATACTCTGTTTCTTTGAGAGAAAATCTGGAATTAAATACCAGGGATAGAATGCCCTTTCCTTGTGCTGTTTTTCTAGATGCAGATGGATGCCCTCTGTGCACTCACAGCAGCAGCAGCAGCCAGCCAGACTGGTACATCGCACCACTTTCCTTCTGCCCAAAATAAAAGAGAGACTACTTCTGATTAAAATTCAGCCAGAGGCTCTAATACTTTAGTATTAATAGCGGTCCTGGCCTTGACAAAAATAGCTGTTAAATGGGGAGTAAAAAGCTTTCCATGTTTGCCAGAGTTGTAATGAAAATGGTGGGGCTGTCATAAATACGATGTTCGTAGTTAAAATGATTATGGGTTAACAATTTTCCGATGCATTCCACTGGGTTATTCCCAGCACATTCAGATCTTAGAGTTGTAAAGGCTTAATAGAAAATCTTGACAGTGAGTCTTGATCAGTGCCAGAGGAAAAAGTAGGCAGTGTTTATGGAATCCACTCACATTCTTTACTCACCACCCTGCCGTTGCTTCTGTGCTCATTTGTTGTCATCTTTATATATGTCAAACTCTCTCAAGAAACACTTGAACCAGTTGATTGCTGTGGATTGCTAAATTCAGTTGCTGAATTTGTGATGCACACTATACGAGCCTAACAATGCTCATGGCCTGTAAATGGACAGGTTGACTCCTCAGCAGGGGTAAATCTGTGGCGTTCCACAGAAGTGGCTGGAGCTGGGCCAATCTACAATTCCTGAAGCCTGAGCACAATGATGCATCATTGATACAAATTACTACTTTTAGGAAAAACTGGTGTTTGGAAGGAATCAAGCATGCATGGGTTAATGCTGAACTGTGAAGCATGGCCAGAAGTTACATCTGACAGATCTTTGTCGATGCCAAGGAACTCAGGGAAAATTTAAATACCAGCCTGTGTGATAATGCTAGAACAATAGTAGCTGAGAAAATGTACAGAAATATTTTATTCCAAGCGGTAAAGTGACTAATGCTGTTCATTTATGATCCACACAGTAGAGAAGTGCATTTGCCTCTCTGTAGCTCCAGTTTCAGTTTGCAGGAATTCTTGGCTCAGTAGCAGGAACTTGAAGACTGGATGGCTCCAGCTTTCATTAATTGTCAATTCTGTTTCATACTTCTCCAGAACAGAAGCTGAACATTCCTCAGTGTTTTTTCACTGATCCCTAGTGGGCTTTGTAAGTGGAAGGAGACACATGCATGTTTTGAAGTTCTTCTGCTGACCTGCAGGAATATTACTTCCTTCTCATTTTTGTGTATTCTGAAGTAAAGGGAAAAGAACAATTTTTCCTGGAGCCAAGAAGTGCACAAACCCTCACGTGGCATTACAATCTGTGTAACTGTAGAGAGCATGTAGCTGGGTATGGAGGACACCTGGAAATACTGGACTGCTAATACTCCATTGAGGTTGCTTGCTTATCTCATACTTAAGAGACCAACTAGGTATAGAGGAACATTCTCATTTGCAGATGGTCAGTGTACCAGGAAATAACTTGCTGTTTATCTCTGAGTATCTCAGCTGACAAAAGAAAGCAGCACAGCTGTACCAGATAGCAGTAGAGAGCTCCTTGAATTCTCACCTCTTATTTTGCAGGGTTGTGTATGATATGAGGCTGTTTGGTTACTTAGTTAAATATATCCTGAAGTGCCTTTCTGAATCCATAGCCTTCTGTGTAGATTACTTTTATGAAGAAATAACAATAATAATAGTCCTAATAAAGCATGCTCTCCACTACTGTAAAAATTATGGGGTTTTTTTTGCAAAGAAGGTGTATGACTGCACAAGCTAAAGAAATTGGATGTGTATTTTATTGCCTGATAGTCGGTGGCTTATCCAAAGCTTATAAGCAAGCTTGGTATATAATGCCTTTGGGATCCCTGTGTTGGTAATAGTGTTTGCTACTAACACCTTCACCTTTGTGTTTTGGTAGCACTGGTGGTCTAAAGATTGACAGGGAGGGCTGTTATGTTTTACCAATCAACTGATACACCTACAGAGAATCTCTGAGAACCAGTAAACTTGAGGGGGAAAAAAAAAAGCAGTGGAGAGTAATTATGATATGAGCACTTTCAGAAATTGCCTCCTAAGAACACTTTGGTGGAGTTGGCAAACACTTGGGAGACAAGAGCATGAACATACCTACATGTTAGGATAAAGAGCATTTAAGCTGCTATTCTGCTGGTAGTTACAGTGTATTTGTGGGTGAGGCTGTCATGCCCTGTAACTGTGTGGGGTGTGGGCAGTGTCAACAACCTTCAGGTATTCCTTTCAATACCTGCCTCTCCTACCAATTGCTCTTTTCCAGGGACCACGTAGCAGCTGCCTGGCTGCTCACCTAAACTGGCTGCTATTGACTCTGTCTTGAATCCCACCTCCAGGTGATCAGACTTTTGCAGAGTCTGCTGGATATGCCTCTCAGATTTCTTTCTTGGGTAGTAAGGTTGGATTGTGTGCTGCTGAGAAACTGGCAGGAGCCAACCTATCCTCTTAGAGAGATGCCCTTTCCAGATTTGATCTATCCCATAGAAGATAACCTGCTGTGATTAATCAAGGCTCGGCTGTCTCCTTTGATCAGGGCTTCAGTTAATGATCCCTGTGTCTACACTGTACATAAATCATTCAGCTTTCATAGTAAAAAAACATCGTGCACCATCCTGGTCCCCTTTGGTCAGAGTGGATGATGTTAGCTGTCCTGGTTTTTAGCAGCATAGCTGAGAACCCACAAAAAGTGGCAGCTGTGAGCTAACACAGCAACAGCTATCTTCAGTCTTCTAGCCTGCTCGGAAAAATATGGGGCTAACTGGATGCTGCTGTTCTTGCTGTGCATGCTGGATATGGTTAGGACTCCCAGGTGTGTGGCAGCCTTGGGTAACTATGAAATATTCTACTGGATTTACCTGGGGAATAGTTGAAGCATGGAAATGCTGCACTGAATCAATGGCTGACACTCACAAATTCAAAAAATGTGTTGCTTTCTTAGTCTTCCTCTCTGGAAAGCCTGGAAGTGCTGAAAAATATTTTTTGCATAGCTATTACTTCTTATAAAAGAAGACTTTATTGTAAGGAAGGCACCTGCTACAAGTCACACAAGCTAAATAACATTTTAACATGCACCGTTCAAAATTGAATTACCTGAGGAAAACGAGGATATTTTAGATTCATTTTCTGTTGAATGATGCGTGTGTGATTCCATTTAGAAAAGTTTGAAAGCTGAACATTTATGTTGCTGTCTTGTTATGATTATGATTGGTCCTCCATTTCCTCCCAATTTCTAAGGAACTAGGAGCAGTTACATGAATGTGGTAACAGAGGAGATCGTTATATTATTCAGTAGGTGCTATGATATTCCTTATTTGTATATATATTTTTACAGAGTTTGCTGATATTTTAGCTCCTGATGTGGGAAAGTAAAATAAAAAGAGGGGATCAGAAAAATAAATTATGAAGAGGAGAAAAAATCAAGCTGTTATCTTAGAAAGAATTTAAGGAGACTATCTGCAAGAATTTCTGAAAGAAACCCTTGATTGGATGCATTTCACATTATCTGACAAATGGCATATAAAAAAAAAAGAAGCCAAAATTAAAGATAAATACATGGGAGGTGGGCTGCAGTACTGAGTTTAAAACATTGGCAATTTCTGTTGTTGATTTGACATTTGATTGTTGCAGGGGATTTGGTGTTTCTGTTGCAAGTACAATTAAGCTTTCCTGTGAACAGCATACACAACACCACCACATGCCCTCCAGCTTCTTTGATGGACAATGTTTTGTACCCAAAATGAGCGCCTTTAATATTACAAGCACATTCAGTTTCAATAGTTGTACCTCTCTGTGGCAGTACATTCAGATGCAGATCAAATAGCTGTGTTGTAAGGTCTTGAGTTCATGAAGGAAGGCAGTTGGGAGTCAGAGCAACACCAGCACAGCATCCTTTTTCAGCAGCAGCTCAGAGCAAAAGCTTAGGAAATAGTAAAAGAAATAAGACATACAAGGATAATTGAGTGTTCTGACTGCTTAGAAACCAACAAGCAAAATGACTATGCCAGTGCAAGCCCAAAGCAGAGGCTCAGAGGTACTGCTTTCAGTTTTCCTCTTTGGAACAGGATTAAGTGCAAGTATCACACTTTGAGCTTTTCCACATGAGCTATCTGGATTTGCATCAGTGCAGGTGGATCAGTTCTAGGCCTGTGCCTCGCAGGTGGGGCTGATTCTGTAAGCATCTTGCCTGTGAAGTGGGTAAGACTTCTGTTCCAGGCATGATGCTGCAATGACATGAACACAAATTAAGCCTGAAGTTAGCAACTATCCTGCACTGTGATTGCAAACCTGGCTCATGGTAGCTGCACAGGTGTTTGTTCTTGTCATGCCTGTGCATTTTGGATGGATGTGATGGTAACTATTTAGGATTACTAGCTCTCGAAGTTGCTGAAGAAGAGGAAAGAAATGAATGTTTGTGGGTGTCTTTTTGAGTTTGGTTTCTGTCTGCATGCGAGTGCAAAAGGTTTGTCAGGCACTTAGCTTGGGATCTAAGCTAGGAATACATCTCCTCTTTAGGAATGTCTTCCTTTCCCCTCCTTCTCCTGTAATCGCACCAGAGCGGTGCTGCAGAATGGCAGCAGCTATTTCAGCTGTCGGGTCATTCCTCTCACTTTCTGCTAAAGCAGGATCCACAGCCTGGCTGTACTTCTTGAAGAGTAACAGAAAGACCCGAAGATGCCTCTGAGTTTCTGCATTACAACTGCTATTTATAATAATTTGATGTTCTCCCTGAAAATTGAAACTATAAAGTTGATTAATAGGTTTCAGATTCTTTTTTTTGTTGGTCTTCAGTTGCATGACCTGTTTAACACCAATGATGGATAGTTTCATTATAGTTCTTGTCCTGTAAGCATATAGGATCTTTATGAAAAAGTGATTCAGGATTTCTTCATGATGCCTGAAAATGTCATAAAAGATGCCTTGCATGGTGCTAATCCTCAAAAGTGAGATGAGTAGTATGGTTTTTCTGGAAGAACAAAAACTTTAAAACTTGTTGGAATTTGACACCCTAAATTACTACTTTTTAAATGTATTTCCTCTCCATCCTCCTTTCCCATATATTAAAGCCTCTCTGGTAATTGTCATGGAGACTGCTACACTACTCTTTGTGATTTCTTTTTTTGATACTGAAAACTTGTTTGTGTGCTTCCTGTAGGGTTTTTTCCCTTTTTCTATTTGACCATTGACGCTGAGCCAGGCATAAAATTGAGTACAGAAGGGAAATGATTGTCTTTCAAAGTTTCAAATATTTAAATAACTATTTTAAACTCTTCATTTAGAAACAAATCAGCAAATGTTGAGGCCCTCACAGATGGCCTCATATTGCTGCTCCCTGTTTTAGACACTCCTCTGACCATCCCTCAACATTGCTACGTGAACCAGTGAGTTCAGCTGGGAGAATGGTGGATAATTTCCTGTCTGGTGTTAGCAGTCTCCAAAGCAGCCAGGTTAAACATTCATTGAGATTATTTTGGCTCTTCACCCTCTGGTTTTCAAAAAGCTTGAAGTTTGCTGAATAAGGTATTAAAAGCAGAAGGTATTATCAGACAGCCTCAGGTTTGTATTAGTGTATGGTTTTCCCTTCCTTTTGAATTCTATTTGGCAGTATGAAAAGAGAACTTTAAATATTCTGAAAAGGAATGGGTTTTATACCAGTCTTTTTCACTTCCTCTTATTTGTGAGAGCCAGTAATTTGAGGCACTGTCCTTGAACTGGTAATAATTTAGCAGGTAGGAAATAGGTACTCCCGAATTCTTAGGTGAAAAGTGATAAAAACTGTGAAGTTACTTGCATAGGGGTTTTGTTAGCTAGACTTATTCTCTTCTGGCTTTTTGTACCTGATAGAGTTTCTGGTGCTCACTGCAAATGAAAGGGACTTCTGGAGAGTCAGCTCATTGCAGAGATAGCAGAAGGCTGTTCACTGAGAATAATCTCTCTTAGAGACATTAATTCACAGCAGCAGCATTTCTTCTGCTTTATTTCCCCCAGTGCTGTGTTAAAAGTGGCTCAGCCTTCTGGGTGTTACAAGCCTGTATTGCTCCTTTAACCTTCTCTGAGCTTTAGGTCATTGATGTCAGATCTGGCCCACTTTAACATGTTTCATGTTCTTTTACACACTCTGATTGTAGCTTTCTTGTTCCCCAAGTGGTGTCCTTCATTGCTGTTTCCCTTGTCTCTGTGGGTATGAAACAGCAAAGGGTGGATTCCCAGTACAAGATCTTGCTTAAAAGAGACAGATCCTTCAGAGCTGCAGAATCAGTTTTTGTGATGCTAGAGGCAGTCAGTTGTGATGTGATCTGAAATAACCCTGTAATTATTCCATTACTTTTGCCTAAATGGAATATCTCCAGAATGCCAGCTGCCCCAGCTTTGGGTCAAGAAATGTGTCTTTAAATTACACAAACTGTTCAGGTTACTGTGTGTATAAGTGTGTGCTATAGCTGCCATTGCAGCTGTCTTTTGAAGGGACCTTGCAGAGGGGTTGCTGCCCCAAAACTCACTGGGAAGCTTGGTTAATTATGGCATTTGCTGCTTGTCGGTGACCATAACTGTCTTCCTATGAACTTGGCAGGCTCACCCTTTGCATGCCTATTTTTCATATTGTCCTTGAAACTCCAGATGGCAGGGACCATTTTCTGTGATGTGATACTGTTGATTCTTATCTCAACCTTCATGTGTTTCCACAGGTTAATAACTAATAAGTGACTGTAGTCAGTAGATCTGTCAGTTTTGCCTTGTTCCTCTTGTGTTTTAACCACATATTTCTGAGAGATGCCTACAGTTATTTTTCATTGTCTAAAGGAAAATATGAGCAAGTTAAATGAGTGAGTTTGCTGGTTCTCTTTGGAGAACCATACTCATTTGGATCTCTTCTTTATGTCCAGCTATGCACTTGTGGACTGTTCTCTGCTAAAGTGATTATATAATGTGTTGATAATAGTTGATTATGTTAAAAAACAAGCAGTTGTTTTATATTGTTATTTGTACCTCCAGTATTTTTTATTTCTGAAGTACACTTGTAGAGTCCTGTAGGCTCAAGACAGCAGAGTTGTAAAGTTTCAGGTGGTCATTATTCTCTGTATAATCTTGAAAAGTTAGGTCAGGTGTCTACCTCTGGTTTATTGCTAATTATTTATTTAAAACAGTTCTGTATTTCTGAATGCTCTATATAAAAAGACATTTTTGTCTGTTTTGTGAGTTTTTTGGGATTGCCTGACCTTGTGATTTTTCTTAAAGCACATTGTGATTTTGTTTGACACGTAGTGATTTTTATATGTGTCTGCAGCCTGTCAGCTGAAGATGTGAGCACATATTTGTTAAATGCAGGCTGGAGCTGGTGCAGTACAAGACAAACCATGTAGACAGTCACTGCTCTGAGCTAATCTTATCTCCTGGAGCAAAGCATTTCTGAGGAATTTCTAATTTTGACAACTGGGATCAAATGTCTTACTTCTGAGGGCTGTCAGTAATGCCAGGGGCTGAGCTGCTTTGTCCTGTTGGTAGCAACTGCGCAGTTAAAAACCCCGCTAAATGCCAGGGAACCGTGCATCTTAGCTGGTTAGGTTCAGGGTGGGTGTGTGTGCAGGGTAAGGCATCAGCTTCAGCAGCTTTGTGGGGCAGAAATGCTGTGGCTGCTCAGGGGTAAAAATAGTTCAGGGTTTTCAATGGCTGCATTCCATGGCTGGAGCCTGAAATCATGAATCAGGGCTCAGCTCTCGGTCTGTGCGAGACCAACTGCGAGAGAGGGGTAGACACCCAGGAGGGGAGCAGCTGGCTGAGATGAGTCCGAGCCCAGCTCCGCTGATACTCTGGGAAGGACCTGTGTTGCTTGTACACTCCCAGCAAGGTATCGTACATTCATATTTTGATTTCCAGTAGGAGTGTAGTTACTTGAGTGTGAATAATTAAAAATCTACTGAGCCGTGCAAAATTTGCCACTCAACCAAAGGCGACTTTTCAAAAGTGCCTGTTCTGTGCGAGTTCAGCTTCACAGAGACTTGTAGCTTCACACCATACAAGCTTCCAGAGACCTGGGATGATATATTGTGATTGGAAGGGCGTGCTGCTCATTCCTACCTGAACACTGTTTTGTGCGAGTGTTTGTCCTTGAT
>NW_008239553.1:297780-315180 GCF_000691975.1 Corvus brachyrhynchos | reverse complement strand
CCCCCAAAATTTTCCAGCCTGGAAATTCCTGGGAGTTTAGATACATAAATAGTAGTCCTTTAAAACCCTGCTGTGAAAATGCTTCTTAAAACTGTACATAAAACATGGCTGCTTAACTCGGATCTCTTTAAAGCTTCATGAGATCTATGCAGGTTTAAATTGCATTTTGATGGAATTCAAACGATTATTTTTAGTGGTTTAAAACGTGGCATAATTTCATGATTTTGTACTTACAGTCAGGACTCTGTGTTGAAAGTGTTACTTTAAAACTACCAAACTTTTTGTGACCAACTTTACCTTTGAAAGGGGTAAACAAAACCCTGTTTTGCTTGGGTTGTTTTTTGTCCCTGAGACATTTCAAATATGTTTTGCTCCAGGCTATTGCTAGTAGGACCTTGAGAAATAGATGTTCCTGCAGATTTTGGCGTGCCCTGTGAGTTGATAACTGTGTGACCCTCCTTCCAGAGCGAGTTGCTAGATTTGTGCTGCTGGACGTAGCCATGCCAGCCGTGTGTGCAGATTGTCCATTCCATTAGTGCCCGGGGCAAAACGATGCAAATCCACACATGGTAACCTCACAGTCAGCCACAGCGCTCAAGTGCATTCATCTGTTCACTTTCTGGGCCCTGGGATGCAGCCACACACACTTGTCTGACACTCTGTGTATCTGCTCTTGCTACCCCTGCGTGCTTGGAGCAGTGGCAGGCACCTGCCTTCTGCTTTGCTGGCACTTTCTGTGTGACACGAGCACCTGCAGCTGTGCTGTGTACCACGATGGGCTTTTGTTAGCTTAGTGTGGAGCTGGGGACTGGTGGTCTTGCTGTAGCAATCCGACTGCCAAAGCTATTGGCGACTCATTTTTTTCCTTTCTAGTGTGGTGGCACAGTTTATTTCCCTGAACATTGCTGATACTCAGAGTAGAGGATACTGTTTTCTCATGCACTCCCACACTGTGAAGCTGATCTGTAACATAACTGAAGTGAATTCGGGAAATCTCACTTAGAATAACAACTTTGTAAAGTGAGAAGCATATTTGCTCTAAGATGAGGAGCAAAACTGAATAAGTCAAAGTAGCTCCATGCTGTAGGCTAAGTTAGTGAGGTGTTAGGTTCAGTTATAGGATGATTAGCAAACACAAGGAGTTTAAAAATCTATCTTGTTTTATTTTACTTGACACATCTTAGTGTGGAAAGCACTGGGCTTGGGTGCAGGACCTAGATTCTATTGCAGACTTGCTGATGTAATTCAGTCACCTAATTTTCTTGTTTTTCAGCTCCCAGTCTGTATAATGAGGATGAATTTATAACAGAGATATCATGGGAATAAAATCCATGTCTCATGAATATAAATGCCAGTGCCATCTTTGCCCCTTCAGAGCTGCCCAAATGAACGACCAATGCACCACTCTTGGGAGGCCCATTCCACTTCTGAAGGAAGAGTTTTGTGTACTTCTCAATAAAGCCCTTTTGAAGAGGGTGAATATGGACTGTGGATAGTTAAAAGTACATTCCAAGAGCTGTATAAAGTCTGAGGACAAGAGCAAATGGTTTAGTCCTGGCTACCCATGTTCTGTGTGCTGGCCTCACTGTATGCTCCCCTTTTGGGAGGTTCAGTAAGAGTTAGAAATATGTTCAGGGCCTAGGTTAGCCATCAGCACTGCACAAAAATAATTGAATGGGTATTTTAAAGAAGTGACACAGCAAAACTGTTGGTATAATTGTACAAATAGCAGAGCTGCCTAAAATAACAAGAACATGAGAAAGTATTTTCTAACTGCAGCACTTTATTTAACGCTATTTTTGCCTACTGTGGATAAAGCAATGAGAGATATCTCAAATATTCAGTCAGTGGTCTCAGATATTATGTGCTCTTTGTGTTAGGAATTACAACACTTCCAGCTATTTGCCAGAGTTGTTAGAGAAGGTGAATAACTGAAGATTTGGATGTTTGCCCAGGCTGTCTGAGTTTAATTATCCCATGAAACCTCATTAGAGATGAGCTGCACCTGTGATATTAAGAAGGAACTATTTTGAAGGTAGTTCAGACCCTGATTCATAGCTCAATTTAAAAAATACTCCTTTAGAATTTGGAAGGTTTTTTACCCCCATGTACTTCATTACAGCTACTGTTCAGTCCTGATCTGATTTTTTCAGGGGGCAAGAAAGAGTGAAGATGCATTTGGTAGCCAAAACGACGTTGACAAACTGGAGATACAGCCTGAAATAAATGGATAAACGGAAAAAATAATCAACTGCACAAATACAAATAGGCCTACAAAGAGAAGATCTGGGGTTTATTGTGGTTCACAAGGTGAATTTAAGTCCCAAATGCTGTGTTGCTTCAAAAGGCAAAGCCATCTTGCAATGCAAAACCAAAACGTATCACTTGTGAGACCTGTGAAATGATCCCTCTCCTTGACACTAAGTATAGTCTCAGCTGGGGTGTAGTTCAGATTTTGGGAGCTATGGTTGAAAGATGGGGATCAACTGGACAATTTGATCTGATTGCAGTGGGAATGATCGAGGTCAAAATAAAATGTAAGGCGATGATTTCATGTACTGGAGTTCTTTGGTTAAAAAGAGATGGCTAAGGATATTTAACAACTTTTTGCAAATGTGTACATGGCTGCTGGAAAGAGGAAGGGAATAGCTCTTCTTTGTAGGTGTAGGGTAAGAAGTAATAGGCTTCAGTCACAGAATAGAAGTTTCAGATTTGTTAAATGATGAAGTATTTGTCTGGGGTGACGTAGGTATGACCTGTTCTGCTGTCACCCGTGTGGTCTTTTCAAGTCTCTCCCAGTTCTATGATTCTAAAATCCTGCGTGATTATACGCTTTGAGTTGGAAACTAACATCCTTAATCCTCTGCCGCAGACACTGAGCTCAGTGTCTCCCAGAGAACCTGTTCCTGCAACTGGCTGATGCTCTAGATAAGAGTAGCTGGGCAGAGGGAAGGTTTGGGTGGACGTGGAGCCTTTTGGCAGTCACAGACAACGTGGAGACGTGAGTCAGGAATATTTGGTTGCCTCAGTTTCTCACAGTACAAAAGCTGTAGGACAACCTCTCGAACTGCCAGGTGGTAAATGCAGAACAGGTAAGGACTTTTTCACACAGCGTTCAGTTAACCTGAGGAACTTACTGCTGTTGGATGTCAGAAGCAATTAGACAATATTATGTCAGCAGATCTGTCAAAAGCATTTAAACATATATATACCAGTTCTGGCTTGAGAATTTCCCAAGACACATGTTGCTCGAGGCTAGATACCATGAAGGCTGTTTCTAAGTTTGTGCCCTGTTCTTATACGCTTGGCACTTGCAAGTGGTGTCTGTCAGAGTTTGAAGGGAGAGCTGGGTCTAAAATTTATTGATGGAGGGTTTTCTCTTTCTCCAGTCTGTAGTGCACAGGCTGTGGAGGCATCCACATGCCTGATAATCAGCACATTTAAAATAGCCTTTTGCCTGTCAGGATCTGAGAAGAGCCCTGACCGGGACGACTGCTGTTTCCATCTGAGAATTATTCTGTCAGCACTCCCACTTCAGTCCGAGAAGTGCAGTGGAACAGCTGAGATGGAATGGAAAGGGGCAGCAAAAATTCATTCCCACTCACTGGGCATTCTCATGTCTTTGCTGGGAATTTCAGGGCATTTGCTTCCTAGATTATTTCCAGCCAGAACTGCGCTGTGCAGTATCAAGTCTTTGCTTGTATGGATAACTTAGGAAGCCCCATCATGAGAGACATTTCTGGGTACAAAGCTTGGCACAGCTTATGGGAGGAACTGCAAATAGCCATGAGGGATGTGAGCAAGGTCAAATAAAAACTACATAAGTGCTATGTGTCAATTTTTTTCACCCACAAAATTGCCCTGTCTTTAGCAGGATGATACTATGAATGATCCTTAAATGATTTCACAGAATCACAGAATCATTAGGGTTGGAAGGAACCTCTGAAGATTATCCAGTCCAATCCCCCTGCCAAGGCAGGGTCACTCAGAGCAGCTGACAGGAACTTTCCAGGTGGGTTTTGAGTATCTCTGGAGAGGGAGACTCTACAATTGCCCTGGCCAGCCTGTTCTAGTGCTCTGCCACCCTCAGTGTAAAGTTCTCCCTCATGCATCATGTTGAAGTGAAACTTCTTTTGGCTTAGTTGATGGCCATTGCTCCTCATCCTCTTGCTGGGCACCACCGAAAAGAGTCTGGCACCATCCTCTTGGCACCCACCTTTGAGATATTTATATGCATTAATGAGGTCGTCTCTCAATCTCCTTTTCTCTAAACAGTCCCAGCTCCCTCAGTGTCTTCTCATAAGAGAGACCTTTCAGACCCCTAATTTCTGCTAATGTTGTGCTACCATTCTCTTAGGATTATGTATTGTGAGGACATGGCTCTGTGGAATTGATACACCAGGAGGGGGTATGCAAGCAGCAGACTCTTTGTGCTTTTCTGCCTATAAGCTTTCCTCTGTCAATACTAAAGCCACTGTGTTGACAGGAGTAAGCAATGAATTTTACCTGTGGGCAAACAATTCAAAGTGTCGACTGAAGAATATTGAGTACTATGGCAGAGGCTGTCTGATAAAAGAATGTAAGTCCAGGAAGGGCCATAACGAGAGCTAAGCACTCTGGCCATGTTCAGCTTGTTACAGAATAGGGTCTGATGGGTCAACCTGCTGCAGCACACTGCTAGAGGGAGTATTCCTGACAGACAGTGTGCAGATTGATAACAAAATGGAAATCAGGCAGAATAATATCTATATAAGTAGTCTTTAGACCAGCAAAATCCAAGCAATTTTGTACACAATAACACACACATCAATATGGAAGCGTGTCTTCTAGTTCTAGAGCACAATGCCTTGATGAGCGAGCAAAAAAGACTGGTGTTGAGATTTGGAAAGGTGTTGTGTTACCTTGCTCTTTTCTTAGGAGGCTAAACATACCTTTACAGGTCTGGAACAAAGCTATAGGAGGCAAGAGTCCTTGGAAGGTTGGCTGCATTGTAGGGCAGTTGTACTTGGCCTGGAGTAATGGTTGGAAATCAGTATTTCGCGTCGAAAAATTGTATACTTGCCAAACCCTGAAAACATTGTCAATGTCAAGGTATCGTCATGATCCTCTGCTCTGCTTTGCTAGTGCCAAAGACAAAGCAAAAGCATCCCAGTCATCTCTTGTAGATACTTGTAATCTGTAGACCCTGGAAAAGGATTCCTCAAATTAAAATTGAAAAAAAAAAAGGAAGACTTGAACATTTTTTCCTGCAGATTTTACTGCCGCTGGATCCCAAATAATCTTCTAAGTCTTCTGAAATAAAAAGCGGTAACATTTTCAAAAGGGCTATAATTTGTAGGTATGACAAAAATTACTAAAGCATTGATCCAGCCTATCTGGACATTGTCTAATACTGGACAGAGTAGAAACCCCTCATTTAGTGGTTGATTTTTTTCATACTGTAGAAATAAATTTTAAATCCTATTTATTATAAGCACAAATGTCCTTATGAGCCACACAGAAGTCCAGTCTTAGTGTACATCCTGCAGAAGCCTTGGAAAGGAAGACCCTTGGATGTGATCAGGTAGTGTAACTAGAGCCAGAAGAGAAAATTTTATCCTTTGCAGGCCTTAGAGCAGCCTGTGAACTAATTTAAATTAATGCTTTTGGATTTAGTAACTTAATGGATCTCATCGTAGACTAATTGACTCAACACACCTGAACAGCACAACCTTCTGTACCTGACCTGGCTCTCCTTGTCCTGTTCCTGCCCTTAGCAACATATATCCATTTTGGACCATCTATACCAGAATGATGCTGCCTGGAACAGAAAATGCCAGATGATGAAAAATCACTAATTTGTTTTGATAGCAGCTTTGCACTTGTTTTGTGTATTCTGAACAGCCAAAAAACTCAGACGAGGAACTGAATAATTTACCTTTTATGTTGTTCTCATTTGCCCACCTTAAAAAAAAAAAATCACCCTGATGGATAAGAGTAATAATAGTAATAATAATAGCATTTTTGTGCAGCCCGTTTAAGTCCCTTAATAGTCCTTGTGGAAATGACCAATATGCTCTCAGGGTTTGCAGTATATATTTTGTGTTGCATCTACCTTGTAATGAATATCCTAGGGTCTGTTCCACTGTAGTTATTTCTGAAGTGGAATGGGAAATTTTTCTGCTGGATCTCATACTTGGTGCACACTAATTCCTTCTGAATTTTGATCTGCTTTTCTGAAATGGAATTTCCCTGTAGAAGTATTTGCCTTCCTGATATTGATATATCATGAATGTCTATGTGTTTCCACTAGAAAAGGTGGGTAGCCACAGAGCAGAACTCAGCTGTAATGATACTCAAGTTCTTACTATGACCTACATGTTCAGGTTGTTTTCTGTTTTTCTGGAGCTGTATTTAATGATGTTTTAAATACAGCAAATTCCCACTCAAAATGAAGCACAGCTTCTCTCAGTGGAACATAAAGAAATTCTTCCTTATGTTCTTGTTTTACTACTAGGGTTTCTGCAAAGTTTGTTTGAAGTTGTTTATCCCCTAAAGCTATTACATTGAAGCCTTTGCCAAAGCTAAAATCCTTGGTCAGATGAGAGGAAAAATACATATTTGTACAGTGACGTATCTGCAGTGATATCATCTGCTTCCTGGAGAAATGCCTTTTAGTTCATCCTGTACATCTGTATCCTCAGCAGCAGGTGCCACTGCCAGACAATTCATCAAAGTTAATGTGATTGCTGGGAAATGCTAAAGCCTTTCTTTTTTATTGCTGTGGGAGGTGGTGTCAAGAACTGTGTTTTCTGTGGGAGGGAGAAGAGGCTATGCTGACAAACAAGCTGGAAAGGTGGACTTTTCAACTCTACTTTGTGGAGGATGAAGTGTAAGAAAACAGGAATGTCCTCTCTGTGGCTTGTGATGGGGAGTGAATGTGGGACACCTTGTCTCAGCAGGAGACGGGAGCACAAGTTCAGCGTGAAGGGGGCCATCTGGCAGGTGATATGGAATGCACTTTTAGGAAGGACAGGGTTGAGAAACGAATAGGGATTTTTTCCAGTTGAAATGCTGCCAACTTAGTCATGCCATGAGCAGAGGCTGGACATTCTCACCCTTCCCTTGGCAGGCGGCTTTAAAAGCAGCGCATGCTGCTTCACAGATTGTGCTGGGCAGCTGTACCAGCCCACCCCACCAAGGTTTTGACTTTCCTACCTGTAGCTGCTGGTGCCTACTAACTGGTGAGCAGCAAGATGACTGAGATTTGACCTGTCTGAACTTTTGCCCCACACTGACAAACGTAGTCTGGAGACCAGTGGAAATCGTGAATTTGTGTGTGTGTAGCTGGGTAGGAAGGAGCCAGGTTTGGGAGGAGGGAGCCTGGAGCTGTAGTAAACAAACTCCAGGAGCACATGTGCTAGTGCTAAAATGACAGATGACTAAGAAAGGATGCTCTATGACACAAGAGGATGGAAGCATTAGCAGAGAGCTGATCTGCAGGAAAGGAAAATGGTACAACGCAGACAATAATAGAATTAATGACAACAAATTGCTAGGAATACATATCATCAGCAGGCATGGAAATGAGGAATGACCAAGCATGTATGAATGGAGACATGCACATATGCAGTCAGTCCCTTTGATCAGAAGTGTACAATGTTCAAAACCAGGACAGATCCTAATGCTAAGGAGGACAACAAGTTTAGGAGCTGGGAGGCTGTATCCTGCCCTCTCTCTGTGCAGCCACACATCTAAGAAGCATCTGTGCGATGGAAAGGACAGCTGAGGTGCCTTTTCCTTACATCCACACTTTTATGCACAGAAAACAACAGCAGTCAAACATCTGAGAAGCTGAGTGTGAGCTAACACACATGGTGGCAGAATAGCAATGCTTCGTAGCTTGGAGGCTGCCAAACAGAGAACATTTTGAACTGAACAGTAGGACAAAAGTGACCATGGAATGGTGAGATCTCAAAAGCATTTCATGGGACAAAAAGCTCAGATATGTTTACAGTGACACAGGTAAGACCCCAGGACTTGCAGTATGATGGTATTAATAAACCGCATGATTAATAGATTGGGCTTCACAGAAAATATATGTAAGCAGTATCACCTTACAATTCTGCCACACTCTCTGTGCAAGGCTGTAGCTGAGCTAGGAAAAAAATTAGTCTAAGGGCATCAGATTTAAATCCTATAACCCATTTTAGTTGCTGTTCATAACCAAACTTTTTCTAAATTCTACAGTAATGCCAGTGCAATGTTCTTTTCTGTGTCCTTTGTATAACCTTTCCTGGTCCTATTTGAAATTGGGAAGTGTGTGTAATATCTATGGAAATTGTTTGTTTTATTGATTTTTCTTTTCATACTCTAAGATGAAAGGGCTATCAACACAGTAACTTCGATTTATGAAGCAAAGATTTGAATTCTGATTTGTTCAGTATTTTAGAAAAGTTGTATTCTCCTTTTTGTGGCCAAGTCCTGACTGTGTTTGAAGCACAGAATCCCCTATAGAATAAGCCTCGACTTCCTCGTTTCTTTGTGATTTTAAGTAGATTGAGGTGGTTAATAGTCTTTGTTGTTTTGTCAGGTGTAAGTTTTGTTTTCTGAAATGGCATATAGCTGGGATTTTGGCCCCAGGAGTGTAAACTCAAAATTTTGTTTTACATAAAGGACATAAGTGAGAGAAACCTTTTTTTTTTTTGCAAAGGACCAAGAAGTGACAAATCACCATTTGCTGAAAGTGGAGCATTATTTATGAAGGCTGCTTAGAGCTTCAAATGTTGGTCTTGTGTTGAGTAGCATTTGTTTGTGCATGTATATACCATTTCTCCCCGAAGTTCTATTAATGACTGCATTGAACTTAAAAGGGATCAATGTCTTAATAACTTTTCACGAGTATTAAATGTTAGGGGTGTCTCATTAAGGCAAGTAACAGCATTCTTAATGGTGAATTCATCCACAAGGTAGGACAGGTTTTATCCATCCACTGGTAGAATCTGACCTTTAAAGAAGTTCATCTTTTCAAGTGTTATATATGCCACAAATTATTGATGAGATTCTCACTGAGTTTCATTTTTTTTACCTACATTAGATTGCATGGGAATACTGACAGAGTTTGGAGAGCTTTCTTTTCCTTCTAAATGGAATCTTATGGCCAAATAATGTAGCATAAACAATTTGGAATGCAGGAAGCAAAGTAGGGTTAGGAGATGTAAATTCAGTTCCCTGGCATGATTTAAATAAACAACTCAACCAACAGAAGCCCCATAATCTAGTTCACATGAGCATATGTTTGGCAGGATTCAGCGTGATGGGTTTGCAGTCTCTGCTTATCACAGAACCAGGGCTGTATGCATCACTGCCACATGCTTGTCTTTTCCCTTCATCCCAGGGAAAACTCATCTTGTCAAGAAAAGAAAGTGGGAGGAGGAAATGTATCATTCCAACACAAGCTGGATACAATTCCTTTGCTCCGTGTTAGTGGGGGCTGGGAGATGCCTTTTATCTTACAGACAGCTTATTGCAGATAGGAATTTCAGTGTCTGGTCTTACTTTTAGTGTAGTGGCGGTTTTTTTTGGTTTTTTTTTTTTGTTTTTTTTTTAATGTGTATGAATTATAAAGCTATTTTCTTCAACAGACTCAGAGACTAAAGAGTTTGGTACTACAGCATCTCTTGTTTGTGTCCTATGTAAGTGGCTCATTAACTGTCCTACTGTAATTTCTATTTTATCATAAGTAAAGAACAAGAGAGACATGTTGTTGCCAGAATCTTCCTATAAAATTTACTTTAAATTTACTTTAAGATGCCTAAAAGTACCATTAGCTTTGGAAGCATTTCTCTTTTCCTGCAAGGGGAGAAAATCTCTTTTTTATTAAAGTTCCAGCTATGCTGAGAATATGATGAGTGTTAATATAAACAGGTTGTCAGTTGTCATACAATAGCCTATCCTGTTAACCTCCTTGGACTGAATGTTCAGTCCTTACTGCCTGAGCTGTAAAAAACCAGGAATTCACGTGACGTGTCACAGTAGCTTTTGATGCAGAAGTTTTCCACTTAGGATAACCTACAGAGAGTCTGAGGTCTGAGCAACTCTGAGAATGGTGAGGTGCCCTAAATACAGGATGGACAAGCAGAATGAGTTTTAATTTATGAAGAAAGCTTACGAGGGTTTTTCTGCTGCTGCAGTTAGGGACTGAGTATCACAGAAATTGTGGGTAGGGAAATCAGCATAACAAAATACAGTGGGAGGTCTTCTGGAAGGGGAAGTAGTATTTGTTTTTAAAAAATCTTCAAATAAGTTGATTTCACCTGCTGATGCTAATTTTGGTATAGATTTTGTTGATCTGCATACTTGTACGGAGACAGCTGTGTCCCCAAGCTCTAGGAGAGAGGATTTGGCAAGGATCAGTTGTATGTGATGCAGAGGACAAAGGATGCCAGATGTTAAGTTTCTGGGGTTCTTCCTGATGTAACAAGCATGTTTTTGGACAGATCTTTTGTGCCCTTTGGGATTCAGCAGCGGTTGCAGAGCTGTGCTTTCCTGCAGATCCTTGCTTACTTCATCTTCTATAAATCTTAAGCCAGGTTATCACCCATTACTTGTCTTCCTCATGGGCTAAGGAAGGTAGGAACAGTGGATGTGACAGTGCCACAACCTTGATGTGGTCTTCATTAGCAATGCAGGCCCTTCTTAACACTGTCCTTCTGTTTCTTCTGGTGCTTGCACCTGCATATGTCAGTTCAGACTGCATTTGTGCCAGTACTCATATTTCTGTAACAATCTTTCCAGGTGGAATTTTTAAGGGCACCCATTGTTGTTCAAACTCTTTTTGCATTGAAGTTAGCAGTAAAATTTTTGTGGATGTCAAAGAGAGACAGTAATTTGTCACTGCCTAGTACTTTGGAAAATAAAGTCCTCAGAAATGCAGTTGTATAGTATCACCTCTCCCTAAGTGGGGAAGGCATCCCCACTGTCAAGTTTGGACTAGATAGACTATTGTTATGACCCTGCTGTAGTTCTAAAAATGTATCTTGCATGAGCACAGAGAAGCAGTTGGGCTTTTGCCCGAAACTAAAAATATGTTCTTGTGTGATAGTTCCCACGAGAGACTTGCTTTAAGGTTTTTGTCATGTGAGAACAGCTTTCTTTTTTCCTGTGCTTAGCAGAAAGATTTGGACCTTGAGAAAAGCGAACTTCTCTTTGTGATTACTGTGGTGTCAGGGCTCAGCACCAAACTACTTATTCATCCACATTGTTGTGCATGGTTGCTGCCTCTTGGCCACCTGTACGTTTTGTAATCCTTGGCTAACCCCACTTAGGTGACCTCACATATCTGAGGATCCAGAGAATAGCTGGAAGGGAGAGTACTTCTCAGGACAGCTATGCCAAGAAGAGCTGCTCGCATAACTCAAGGAGAAGTCTGTTTTTCCAAGAAACAATTCAGTGATGCTCTGATGCGTACGGAAAAGAGGCACCGACCTTGGGCTTCTGGGAGATTTTCCGTACCGCCCCTCTCTTCCTCCCCAGTTTAGTGTCTCTTGTGATGAGTTAGCATTATGAATACTAAGTTTATCTGCACAGTATAGTTACCAGTCTTCTGGGGAGAGTCCCTGGTGGTTGTATCGCATTACTACTCCGGCTTTGGCACAGCATATGTGAGTTTCATGCGCCGGTGACTTCTGTCACAAGAGTGCCTGGTTATGGAAGCTGTCGAATGGGTCTACCTGCAGTGATTTGAATGCTTGATTAAAACTTGATTTGATTCCCCCATCTGAACTATCAGTGAAGAGTCCAAAACACTCCAGTGGACTGAGACAAGTGGAAATGGGAAGGGAGAGGTGGGGAATGAGGGTAGGGCCAGAAAGCAGCTGCTAAAATGTTCTGCAACCACTCACAAGTACAGTTTAAAATTTAGTATGATTTCCAAGCTAAAAACTCTCAACTTAAGCTACGTGCTGTGGGTGGGTATAAAGAATACTGCCTTTTAAAAGTTGGCAGTGGAGTTTGCCAGAGCAGAGGATATAGAAAGCAAGTTGGTTTTGCATGCAAACTCAGTGTTGATGAGGTCTCTGTAGCACAACTACCATGGACAGGATTAAAGGAATATTAAGGGATATATCAACTTTGAGCTGGGGTGCTGCGCTAGACTACCTGATTTGGGGGAACATGAGTATGATTCCCTTTCCCCCACAAGCTGAGGAAGATGCCAAAGGCTGTGGAAAAACAAATGGGAAAGGAGCCAAAAATGTTACAAGTATTAGAGGAAAACTTTCTGCTCTTTATTACAATATCCTTGAATATATAACCCAATCTGGAAAGAAATTTATTTGGTACTCAAATGTCAACTGTCTGGGAAGCAGCAAGTTTCCTAAGTAGTGAAGAACAGTTTGGGGCTTAGCCTGTGGAAGCATGGGTGTGAGGACTCTGGCAAGTTGTAGTGTGTCATTCTACCATCAGAGCCCACAGAGCACTGTCTGGCTTTTTCACCCTCCTGCACTCTCTCCAGATTTTTCCTCAGTGCAGCACCAAAGGAAAACACCATTAGAATATCACACAGCAGTATTTGAATAAACCACTTTGGGGTGGTGAACAGCAATGAAATCTTATGACATGGCTAATAGTGAGCTTGGAGCATAATGGCCAAGCCACTGTGCTGTCAGCTCTTGAGGAGTCCTAGGATCAATCCTGGTAATTGTGCTTCATCAGGTCTCCTACAGAGTCTGACCCAGCTTGGTCTGCCCTCTTTACATGAACTGGAAAATCACAGTCAGCAGTACAAAGAAGCTCTGATCTCCTTGGGAACTCAGTGCTGCCTTATTTACAGCACGGGATGGCTGCTTGGAGCGGCAGGGTAGGGGAGAGCATGTTATCAGGCCAACCGGTGCCTTGTATCTGGAAGTTGCCAGCACTTGGGAGTGCATCGCTGAGAGCTGATGGCAGACACAAGCCAAAATGCTATTTTCTTAACTCCTGCTGCGCCCCTCCTGCATCCTGCTCCATGTCCATCAAGTGGTGAAGGTAGCAGATGGGCTGCCCCAAGGTGACACATGCTTACCTGCCGGGAAGAGAGAGCAGCTCCTGTAGCATGTCCCCGGTGTAAGTGCTGCTGCTGGCAGTCAGGCAGCTCTGTTGCTTGGCAGCAGGCCTCAGAGAGAAGATTACTTTGTCCTTGTTCTCAGTCAAGTTTGCCAGGTTCCCTTCTGACTGCCAGGCTGGTAATGCATGGGGGAGATAACCCTGGTTCAGTGAGCAGCAATTCAGTCTGTCATCAAACAGAAAATACTTGGGCAGAATCAACAGAGCCATGTGCTAAGCTAATTTGGTATCAGCCTTGTGGGTGTGGTTCTTTGGTACAAGTATTTTTGTGTTTGTCTTTCTGCAGAGAGGACTGAAATCTCCCATCACAATCTCCCTCTGTCCCTCACAGGCCTGTTCACAACTTGCACAGTTCCTCTTCATTCTCTCTGCCTGCAAACTAAGCTGCTGCCTCTCATCTCTCTCCAACAGCAGCGTGCTTGTTCCCTTTTCCCCAGCACTTCCATCACCAATTCTGCAGACTGGTAGAACTTGTTTGTGCTCTCACTCTCTGTGGCTTACTGAATTTCCAGGACACTTCAGGTAGTCCTGCCAGTCTGGTCCTGCCCCTCCCAACCCCTCATCTCCCAACCCCTGACCTCCCCTAGTGGAAGGAAATATGTCCTTTTGTTTCTTGGCCATCTTAAGAGAGCTTCCAAAGTTTTCTCCAGAGTTTCAATTTAATAAACGAGTTAGTTGGCTTGATGTTATGAAGAAGTCACTCTGCTCTGGCCGTACACTGTAGGTATAAAGCAGCAGATGAAGGGATAAAACTGGATGTGGAGGAATGTGGAGAGGTTCTGATGGCTGCATGAGGTGTGATGGACAGCAGCAGGGTTCAACAAGGAGAGGGGTTTATAGCACCACAGCTGCTGGTTGCATCTTCCTGATGCTCGGACCTGGGTGAAAACCTCTCTGTGCACTCTAAAGTTGGGCTGTTGCTGAACTTTGGGAAGGCATCATGTTCACGAATGCTTTATTTATGTACATATATTTATGTGCACCAGGCATATAGAGGGCATGAAATTGCTGATTGATCTGTGTCAAAGCAGATCTTGCTTCTGTACTTCTTCATGCTGTGGCAGCCTAATGGTCGGGGGATTTTTTGTTGCTGTTGTGTTTTTCTGTACCAGTTTGTGGCTGAGCTATGATTTCCTTGCCTCTGTGGGAGAAGAATCTTCAGATGCACAAGGGCCAGAATTTTCACTCAAAAATGTCACGTAGGAGACACTAACCCAAGCACAGAGCAATTCTCCCAGTTAAAATATGCTCTGGCAAATAATTTTCTAATTTGTCACAAAACCAAAAGTGTAAAACCAGCCAGAATTCTTTTACAAGGCACTGGGTCCATTTGGCATGTTTTAATATGCAACAATAATAGTGACTGCTCAGAGGTGTGCTGGCTGGCCCGTGCAATGTGCTGTTCTGTTTCACTGCAGTACGCACTGAGGTAGTTTTAATGCTGTCCATTTGGTCAGTGTCTGCCTAAAATATCCCAGACCACTGGGGTTCTTAGCATTTAAAAATCAGGCATTTTCACCTTTGTGAAAGAGAGTTTGCTTTCTCCTTTAGTAGCTTGCTGCTGCCTGCTTTCCCATACAGCCACTGCTTGCTTGCTGTTTCTGTTCAGCTCATCCAGGGTGACATTGTCCAATTGTTTTGACAATGACCTTAATCTGTTTGTGCAGTTCTAAGTAAAGACTGTGTGGCCAGAGATGGAAATGCATGGGCTTAGGCAGCTTGTAATGAAATACAGAGTCTTTTACTTCAGCTTCTTTGAAGCCACTGCAAATCAGTTATGGGATTTGATGTGTCTTCGAGGATGTGAAATGAATTTAGTGACTTCTAGCTGGTTGTAGTGAATCAGGTGTTCACCTCATGAAATGCTCCAGTATAATCAGGCTTTGTGTGTGGCAGGTTTAGCAGGTATGCCAGTAGCTATATCAAACTGGATGTAGCTTACTCTACTGACAGGGATTTTTATAAAGCAAGTTGTAGGCAATTTAACAGACAGATCACTGAGTAGGAGTTTCTTTCCGTGGTTGCCTGTTGTAGACACAGAGGATGGCAGGACTGTGAGTAAATGGCACTGCAGTGCCGAGTTAGGTGGCAGGATCAATAATTTCCTGTTAGCTGGTATCTCTTGGCACTGCTGGGGTGGGGGAACTGCCTCAGTACATGGTTAAATCAAAGTCAGGGCTATCAATATAGTACCTTTCAAGAGCAATAGATTCAAAGCATCTGCACAGAGGAGCAAGATAGCAAGTTGCCTAAGAGAAACCAAACTGTTTCTGATTAATTTGAAAACCCTTGATTTGTCCTTGCTGAGGAATGGGAGCATGTTGTCAGGCTGCAGCACCTTCCCAGTAAAATTTCTTCCCTCTGAGAGCATTGGCTTGAGGGAAATGGCTGCAAACCATCTCTTGAGGCCACACAGAGAAATATCTGTTGGGAGGAAAGTGCTGGAGCAAAGCACACTGCCTATGTTATATGGATTTTCAGATCAATAGTGGCTCTAACATGTAGCCAGATGCATTATACTTTGGAACATGCTTTTGTGCAGATCCTAGGACTCTGATTGGCTTTTTAAATGGAAGTAGCTGTGCACCAAGTATTAACACACCAGAAAGCTCTTGTCATAGGCAGCACATGCACAGTATTTCACCCTTGCCTGGCAAATCTGCTTCTTTACTCAGTGGCAGCAGTCAGAAATAGCACCATACTCATTTCCTTTTGTCTTTTTGGGCATGAATTCTGTGCGACTCTAAACTAATTTGTAGCTCAGCATCTATTTCCAGAAGTCATAGATTTCCCTTGATTTACCTTCTTTAATCAGTACAAGAAGATCTTTATTGCAATCACTGCAAGCTCAGCTTTCAGTGTAATTATAAGTTTACAGGTATGTTAAAATGCCTCCTGCTTGTTGCAGTGATAGTCTTTGCTTAGGCTATTTTCTGTTATTCTCTGCTCAGGAAAGCATTTCCTGCTAGTAATTCCTGCTAGTCACAAGAAACATAGCTATATAAATTCCCCTCCTTCTCCTTGCATTGCTGGGAGTTGAAGCCAAATGAAGAGAGATATTCAAGTTCTGTCTACAGATTAATGTAAACAAAGCATCCTGTGGTGGAAGTGTTACACAAACCCCGCTAAAAATAAGGAATTGTTGATCTACTGTGGAGCTTTTCAGTATCAGTGTAGAGGACTGAGCCCAGTCATATGGGAGATATCAGTATGCATTGGATGAAATATAAATGCAACTTTAGCAAGCTGAAAAGGTAAGCTGGTGTTGAACTGTCTTCAGTCTGAGTCTTTTGTGGATCGAGACTAATAACAAAAATCTGAACAATAAAATGTGTGTTGACCTAATGAATAAGAAATGCTGCTGGGATACAGGGGCTCATTCTATTCATATCTTTCTCACTGTGCTGCTGAGTAATCTTTCCTTATTTGTGCTTCAGTAGCTTTATTTGTCAGATGGCAATAACAATGATAAACTCTGTTTTAAGGCTTGTAGGGCTGTACCAGAGGAGAGTATACAGAGGATCTGGACACAGGTTTTTTTTTTTTCCCTCACTAGAGGCCAGGAGTGAGGGAAGGGTAGCCATAGTTTCTACCTGAAAGATGAGCTTCAAGGACTTTAAATGCCTTCTAAAGTATTTTAGAGCTGCCCTGCCCATGACACTTTCTTGAGGACTTGAGGTCAAAAAGTATGCTACTTTGTATTGTGCTACTGTGATGTTTCTCCAGAAGATTTCAGTGCTTTGTAAGCATCTGTCATTGTGATTTTGGGAATCCGGTCAGTCACATCTGGTGGCCATTCCTTGTGTTATGAATCACTTTATTCTCATCAGGTGGAAGAGGCAAATATGTGATGAAATGTTATCTTTCTTCCATTTCTTATGGTCACTGTGTCTTGCCTTTTACAGATGCTTTGGGAGTGAAAATGACTGAAAAATCCTGTGATATTTGTATGTTCTTCTCCTTTACGACTCTCTCTGATCTATGGTAGTATTACTTCCCTGCTGTTTTTACGTTTTACTTTTGCAGAGCTGTCAGTGCACAGTACTTCTTACCTTGTCAGTTTTGTGCTTTATATACATGTCAGGTCAACTAAAGTGCATCCATTTGTAATCTGAACAATATCCTTTGGGCCTGGCCCCTCATCCTGCATTCTGTGTTTGGCTTTTCTACCATATATCTAACTTTTTAATATAACCATGTAAATAGCCTGTGCCTGGGTGGTCTTAAACTCTCTATGTCCCTTCTGTGACAAGCCACTTACAATTTGTAACCACGCTTCCAAGAATTTTTGTAAAAAGTGTCTATATGTCCTTTCCC